>NC_083103.1:26317751-26668355 GCF_949774975.1 Lagenorhynchus albirostris
CTTTGCTTACCACATTCACTGCAGATCACTTCTGCCTGGCTTTGTAAGCATCCTCCTTTAACTGTGAACATGGCATGCTCCACAACCAAGCTAACTTATATCTGTCTGGATTACACTCTAAGGTTCCCTGACCTGTTCTGAGTTGCCAGTTACTTAAATCTTAAACTTCATTTCTGTGCTTGACAGCAATGCCATTGTTTTGCTTATTTCCCGATGGGAAGGCTGGCAGTCTCCTCTGAGACTGATGCCAACTGAGCTCTGTGTATCAGCCAGTAGGAGTCACTTGGAGCAGATGGTCATCATCCTTCCCCACAGCCCAAATCCCTGGTCTGGGTGGCAAAGTCCCAAGACCACACCTACATACATGCCAACTGTCCTTATTTACTAAGATACTTCTTCTTATTTGTTTAGCTTAATAAATCATTTTCCCTAATATCTTTCTAAACGACTCCTGCTCTTATTTCAATTTTCTTTGATATATCTTCCAATTAGCATTTCTCCCCTCTATCCCTATCCTTTATTACCCATGCTACTAAAATGTATATTTTTTAAATCCAAATTTCTTCTTGATTCCAAAAATATTTCTAACTATAGAGATTTTATATAGATACTGGTGTATATATACCAGGTTGAAATTTTATTCTAGTGAGCAAGTCTATAAATCATTACTCCTACCATTTCCATTCTTTCAATTTAAAGTATTAAAGTTGAATTTTGGGTTGAATTTTTACCAAAAACAAACAAATGAATGAGCAACCGGTTTATGATTCTAAGGAGCATCTTAACAGACTTAGAGTTGATAAAATTTCCAAAAAAGTTGAGACCTAACCTAATTATAGGGTAGAGCACATAGCTTAATTCCTAAGAGGTCTAAAGGTTCATAAAATAGTTAAAAAAAAAATCCACATAGTTCCCCACTCTTGGGGATGTACAATTAGTGGGAACATCCTAAGCTAACTTGTTTGACAATAGTGGTGAATTATTAAACCATGTCAGTTTTGGACTGAAAAAGCGTTGTATCACATTCAGAAACATAACATTCTGGTAAAGAGTTGGTTGGGTCCTGCTATTTTGATCATAATATAATCAGGTTAAAAAATGTCATAATAGTTTGCAGTTAATTTTCCTTTAGAACCATCTGGAATATCTAAGGAAGTCTCCTACGGACAGGGGTTTACAGGGAGTTTTATTCCTGAAAAGTTTTATCTAAAATAAGTTGTTATGAAATGAGATATATACTATTGAACTTATACTTAAATGGACTCTATTATGAATCTTGTATAAAGTGAAAAGAACTTTTGAAATGCAAATACCCTCCCCTAATGTTTTTGTAAATCCATACTTAAAAAATATCTAGCATACTTAAACTGATGTATACTTGTACTTAAGGGAAAGGACTTGACAAAGCATGAGAGAGAAAATGAGAGTGGCAAGACATAATCCACTCAATTAGGCTGGAGCTTACAGTAATTTTCTTTCAAGGAACAGAGGCATCCTGAAAAGATCACAAAACTCATAGGGAAAAAGGAATGGGCCCCTTTGGGCCCAGAATAACCAAGTTACATTGAATATGGTGATATGTGTTTTTAAAGTTGTGTTATTTGGAAAAAGCAAGCCAAAGATACTGCTTAGTCAAAACTTCAGTTTTTCTAGTGTCCATGTAGCCAGGGCACATTTCTATTTCCCTAGCAGTAGAGAAAGAAGCTCGGATGTAATCTGTTGGGAGTTTAGTTAATATATAGCCCATCCCAAGGAAAGTGGACATAAGGGCATATATCATTTAATTACAGTAGTCAGGCTCATCAATACACCGACTTCATACAAGCACTAAGGCTGATGAACACAAACTACTCAAGGTGGTAACTGGAAAACACTTAAGAAAGGTATGACACAGGGCTTCCCTGGTGACGCAGTGGTTAAGAATCTGCCTGCCAGTGCAGGGGACACGGGTTCGAGCCCTGTCTGGGAAGATCCCACATGCCGCAGAGCAACTAAGCCTGTGCGCCACAACGACTGAGCCTGTGCTCTAGAACCCGTGAGCCACAGCTACTGAGCCCACATGCCACAAATACTGAACCCCATGCTCCTAGAGCCTGTGCTCTGCAACAAGAGAAGCCACCACTATGAGAAGCCCATGCACCGCAACGAAGAGTAGCCCCCGCTCGCCGCAACTAGAAAAAAGCCCTCGCGCAGCAATGAAGACCCAACGCAGCCATAAATAAATAAAAAATTTAAAAAAAAGGTATGACATATTACAGGGAAAATAATGTTACTGGTGCATGAAAATAAGCATTAATAAAAAACAAAGCAATAGGCTGCTTTGTACTTAGCAGAGGTTTATGAGAAGATACATTTTACAAAGTACTAGAATTATACATTTTTTGTAGCTTGAGAGAAGGACAGTGAATTCTTATTTCAGACACCTTTTATGATAAAACCTTTAAAAAATGAGAGGATACTTTGAACATCCATAAATAATACATTTTTCTTACCCTCATAAGGTAATACTAATGTTAATATAACTGCTCCAGTCATTCAGGATAGGATCAATTATTTTTAAGCAGAGGATTCTTGTAGAATTACACATTGAACATTCACAGCAGAACAAAGGGGAAGACTACAAACTTAATAAATTCTCTAATTTTGCTTTTTTACTGCAGGGAAACGTGAATGGGGAAGAATTTCTTGATTCGTAAATTAATTCCTTGGGAGAAGGATTAATGCATTATGTGGGCAAAACTAGGCAAAACTCCTTTTTGCTATTTGGTTTTATAGGCACCAGAATAAGATTAATTTCTCAACATGAATAGTCATTTAAATAAAATCGTATTAAGCAATTTTGCTAATTTTCACTGAACAGAATGATGGATAAAAGTAAGTCACAAGCTGATCTCTCACAATAAGAAGATGAGATATGTTACATAATTGACACAGGCTTGTTATTTAAGATCTTTAAACGTTATTTTTTTATTAAAAAGTTCCACCCTTCGGGCTTCCTGGTGGCGCAGTGGTTGGGAGTCTGCCTGCTGATGCAGGGGACGCGGGGTCGTGCCCCAGTCCAGGGGGATCCCACATGCCGCGAAGCGGCTGGGCCCGTGGGCCATGGCCACTGGGCCTGTGTGTCCGGAGCCTGTGCTCTGCAACGGGAGAGGCCACAACAGTGAGAGGCCCACATACTGCAAAAAAAAAAAAAAAAAGGTTCCACCCTTCTTGTCAACATATCATTACCACAGAATGAAAATCAAAGCTTAATCAGTTCATCTAAAATGTTTTAGTATGAGGTGAGGTCTGCACAATACCTTGTGACATATAACTGCTTGATAAAACATGTGCTGGATAAAAAAATGCAAATGTGGAGAACTTTCTATGTTGACAACTTCCAAGGTCATAATGGTCTAGTCTGGTTGAAACACACAGTACAATTACCATCCATGAAACCTTGGATTTATAATCTTAAGTTCCTACAAGTCTATTTGATTTTAACAATCATTAACCTCAACTATATTACTACACTACACAACTTAAATATATCCTATTGCTGGAATGATAAAGAATGAACGTGACTGAGTTCCACAAATTCAATTAGAGGCTGGGATGTTTTAATAAATCCTCGAGGAATTTACCTAGGGGTAGACTCAACCCTAGGATGGACTTGTGAACACCCTGAGATCAGAAGGTAAAAACTAAATTGAGTGACTTTAAGCTGCTTTGGAAGACTTTCAAAACCATATTGTAAAATAACAATATTAATCATAGTGTGACTTGGAATTTAACATGAAATTTACCAATGACATTAAATATAAAATTGCTTAATAGTCTCCTGAACTTTGGTAGAAAATTATAATGACTAGCTAGGGAAAACAGACAACCTTAGACTAGAAACTCAGAGTGGTAAGTCAGATAGACTTTGATTTCTTGTCTAGAGCCAAAGAAAAGAGAGATGCTTTTCCAGTATATAATCTGTAATAAGAAATTGTTACATTTCTGTTTTAAAAGGATATATCCAGCATACATTTTTATTAGAAATACAGTAAACTGTTAACCTCCATTTCCACAAGCCTTTTTTTTTTTTTCCTCAAGATGCTTCCTTTTCTTAGACCAGAGTTTGAGCAAACAGGCCTGGCATCTTGTGTAATGAGTCCTATCAAGCCCAGGATTCTTTTAAACACATTCAAGTGGCATTTGGAGTACTTCACCTCTGACAAAGTTTAGTGTGCATGTGTGCACATGCATAAGTGTTTTCAACTTCAGAAAATGAGCATTGAAGAGGGATATTGAATAACCCCAAGAGCTTATTAACCAGTACTCCTTGTCATCTCCTTAAAGAAACATGGAAAGCTAAAGAGCTTCTGTAAGGATGAGTGGAAATAAAGATGTGTAGCATATTGTGTGTAAGAGGAACAGTATGCTTATTTGTCAGCTCCCAAATGACAAGCTGCTGCTCTGTATTACTGTTACTAAAAATACTGTGCTTGGTGTGGTAGATGTGAAAAAAATGCTTTAGTCTGATTTGGAAAGAATTCACTGAGGTAAAAACGCAACCGGGACCTTCTCTCTTTCACTAGCCTTAGACTTCCACTATTTTCCTTTAGAAATTTCTTTTCACTGCATTCTAAAGTAGACCCAAAACTCAAGAGCTAATTTATTTAACCCCTTCCAAGGATTTTCCCGCTCTGGGTATAGCAAATAAATACCAATTAAACTTCTCAGTACATTTATAAAGAGGAAACATATCAAGTAAGTAGAAGGTATACTCCGATTTCTTTGTATTGATTAAGATGGCACACATTGTTTTAAGACTTGCTTTTTGGTGCTATTTCTAGATTTCACTAGATTATCAGATTCTCTGAAGGTTAAAATGAGAGAAGCATTCCACAGTCTCAGTCAGGCTTAATACCATCTTTACCAGTAACAGTTTATGTCAAAGTGGAAACAGCTTTTCCATATTCCTCAGTTAATTGACATTAATGTTTCATCTATGTCAAAGGACAAACAGAGAATCACGAAAAATAAATAAATTGTATACATATGCAAGAGCTGAGGTCATAGAAATACAGAAGGAGAAAAAGTGAGGGAAGAGTTTATTTGCTTAATATATACATAACTTTAAAAACTCCCTTCCTGCTTTCCTTTTTTTCTTCTCTCCTTGCTCGCTCAACAAACATTTATTGAGCATCTACTATGTACCAGGCAACAAGCTAGCTGGAGATACAAGGAGTCCCTGCCCTAAGAAGGTGCTGATAGTCACTGAGAAACTTTAGCAGATAAGGAAAGCCTGAAGAACAGGTACTGCTCCTATTGAATTTAAAGGGCAAGTCAGAGTTAGGCAGCGTCAGAGGAGAAAACAAACAGCAAATTCAAAGCCCAAGAGGGGATGTGACAAGCAGACTGGGTTGTTTGGTACAACTGGAGTTTATGGTTTGTGTGAGGAAACAGTCAAAGATAAAGATGGAGAAGTAGGCAGGGGCCAGTACATGTAAGGCTTTCATTCTGAAGGCAATGATGAGTCAATCACGGATTTTAATCATGGGAAATGACATGGTCAGATTTATCCCCTGAAAATATTAATCTGGCTATACTGATATCACTCTTGTGGGGCAGGGTTTGGAGGGGTAAAGAGGGAAGGACAAAACTGCAAGCTGGGAGACCAATTAGGGGGCTAGTGCAGCAATTCAGACAAACGATGATGAGATCCCATCCCCCAAGCAGGCAAAGCTGGAGACTTTGTTACTACCATCTGGAATCACTTCTGTGGTTCTTCTTCTTCTTCTTCTTTTTTTAAATTAATTTTTATTGGAGTATAGTTGCTTTATAATGTTGTGTTAGTTTCTGCTGTATAGCAAAGTGAATCAGCTATACGTATACATATAACCCCTCTTTTTTGGATTTCTTTCCCATTTAGGTCACCACAGAGCATTGAGCGTGGTTCTTCTTTTTTTTTTTTTTTTGTGGTACGCAGGCCTCTCACTGCTGTGGCCTCTCCCGTTGTGGAGCACAGGCTCCGGACGCGCAGGCTCAGCGGCCATGGCTCACGGGCCCAGCCGCTCTGCGGCATGTGGGATCCTCCCCGACAGGGGCACGAACCCGTGTCCCCTGCATCGGCAGGCGGACTCTCAACCACTGCGCCACCAGGGAAGCCCGAGTGTGGTTCTTCTTAATGAAATTCCCATACCCTTTAATATTCACTCCTTAAACATAAATTCTTATCCTGGGTATATAGGGAAGTTCACATCTGATCTACCCAAAAGATGCTAATGTGTTGCTGATATAATTTTTCACCTAGTCTCTCTCCATGAGGAAGTAGGTGTTAAAAGAAATGAAGCTTTGGTAAGAAGATGGATGTGAAGCATGTGGAAAAGGAAGGCATCGAGGATAGGATAGGACAGTTGGATGGGTGGACATACCAATTCAGTAGATATTTATTAAACTCCCACTAAGTACCAGATATTATCTTGGGTACCAGGTTCACTAATGTTCTCTTTTTCTACCCAGGACCTCACTTGCATTTAGTTGTTATTTCTCCTTAATCTCCTCTAGTCTGTAACAATTCTTCAGTTTTTTTCATTGCCTTCTATGTATGCCCTTGATATTTCTGAATAATACTGATCAGTTATTTTGTAGAACGTCCCTCAGTATGGGTTTGTCTAAAGTTTTCTTATGACTGAAGTTATGCATTTTTGGCAAGACTACCACAGAAATGATGTGCACTGCGTGCTTCTCAAGGCATCAAACCAAGAGGTTCATAGTATATCATGGCTGATTTATCTTATTTCTGGTGTTGTTTACCTTGACCATTCAGTTAAGTTGGTGTCTGCTAGGTCTCTCCAAAGTAAGTTTACTACTTTTCCCTTTGCAATTGATAAGTATCTTGGTCAAGATACTTTGAAATGTGCAAACCCTGTTTTTCCTCAAAATTTTGGCCATTGATTTTCACATCCATTAAGGGATCTGTCTGCAACATTATTGTGTTGTTTGCCTAATGGCATGTCTCTGTTTCCCTTTTTTCCTTTTATGTTTATTAACATGTTATTTACTCATATCAGTATTGACTCATGGATATTTATTTTATTCTATGGGTTAAAAAATCAATACTATCATTATTTATTTTGTTGCTCAAATTATTTCAGCTTTGGTCATTAGGAGCTCCGTCAGGTTGGCTCCTGTATTCTTCTGACCTGGCCTCATAATCTTTGTAAAGCAGTTCCTTACTTTTTGGTCCAAGAAGTTCAGCTTCATCTTGTGTTTTCCCTCCCTTGGTCCTAGAATCAAGCGCTTCTCCGAGAAGCCCTGGTTTCTTTTACTGTAAATTGGTGTTTAGAGACAAAGTCCTGGTGCGAAGTACGCCATCGTCACAGAGGTATCATCGCTTTAGGCCAAGGAGAGGGTATGTCTAAGATAGGTTGGTTAGGAAAAGCCTGTCTGATGAGTCATCTGAGAAGAGACTTACATGAAGTGAAGGAGGGAGCAATGCAAAAGACCTGGGACGAGCTTTCAGGCAGAGGGTACAGTGAGTGCAAATCGAGATGTAAGAACAGCATGCTTGGCAAGGAACAGCAAGACCAGTGTGGTCGGTGGGCCAGGGGAATGAGTAGAGAGGGAACAAGACCTTTGTGAGCCATGGTAAGAATTATGAATTTTAACTTCTATGGGAAGCCACTGGAGTGTTTTGAGCAGAAGAATAGCATAATCTGATTTACTTGGTGATAAAAGATTACTCTGAGTAATGTATGGCAAATGAAATGTGGGCAGGCAATGTAGGAGGTGACTGCAGCAGCTCTGGTAAAAGATTAACGGTGGTAAGACATAATGGGGGGTAGGGTCATGACTGTAGCTGCAGAGCTGGTGAGAAGTGGCTAGATTTGGTGCGTGTGTGTATTTATATAGAAGTACGTCAGGCATATAGAAAACTATAACAATGTTATAGAAAATAACATTAAATGAAACACCTATGTATTTATGACTAAACTCTATCACATTCTAACATATGGTCACATTTGCTTCAGAATAAGACAGTAGTGAAGACCCTTGCGTACCCCTCCCCAATCCATACCTCCCCAGAAGTAAGCACTAAAGTAAATCTGACATTCATCTTTCTCATGGACACCTTTAACTATACATAAATAAATAAACATATAAGTATCATATTTCATGTCTAAAATTTTTATATAATAAATAGTATCAATGCATGTATTATTTTGAACCTTGTTTTATTTCATACAAATTTATGATTCGGAGATTTACCAGGTTGATACATGTAGGTTTAGCTCATTTATTTTATTTTTTTAATATATTAGCTCATTGATTTTAAATTGCTCTACAGTACTGTTTCATTGTGTGAATATGTAAAATTAATTTATCTAATTTCCTGTTGATAGACATTTATGTTGTTTTCAGTTTTTCTGTCTTATAAGAAATGCTGTATTCAACATCCTTTTCTTCTTGTGCGTATGTCGATGTTTTTCTACAGTGTATATCCAGAAATGCAATTTCTGGGTCAAAAGATATATACAGTATCCATTTGACAAGGCATTGCCAACTTGTTCTCAAATGTAGTTGTAGCAATTTATAATCCCATCAGCATCATATGGAATTTCCTGTTTCTCTAAATTCTCACCAATTTACGTGACAGTCACACTTTAAAAAATTTGCCAATTTGATGGGTATGACATGATAGACATTATTTTAGTTTTCATTTTCCCTGGCTGCCAATGACTTTGAACATTTTTTTCTGTTTCCTCTTCTGGGAATTACATATGCCTGTTTTTTTTTTAAATTAATTTTTATTGGAGTATAGTTGCTTTACAATGTTGTATTAGCTTCTGCTGAACAGCAAAATGAATCAGCCATACATACACATATATCCCCTCCTTTTTGAATTTCCCTCCCATTTAGGACACCACAGTGCATTAAGTAGAGTTCCCTGTGCTATATAGTATGTTCCCATCAGTTGTCTCTTTTATACACAGTATCAATAACGTATATGTGTCAATCCCAATCTCCCAGCTATGCCTGGTTTTTAATCGAGTGGCTATTTTATGACATACTCAATTCTGGGTGTTAATTCTTTGCTGGTGATGTGCGTTGCAAATTCTTTACTTCTTACATAGCTCATGGTTTTTTGTTTTTTTAAATCAACCAGGGGTTTTAAAATGTAATATGGTCAAATACCATTGCCCTATTTTTTCCCCCCAGAAGTTTTAAAGTTTGTCTTTTCACATTTAATCCTTTAAACTAACAGAGAATTATTTTTTGTGTATAGAATAAATATTTTTCATAAGAATAACCAATTATCCCAGCACTCAGTCCTTCCTTACCTACGATACTGTAATGCCACATCTGACATTGTTCAATTTTCTGTACTTGAGGGGGTCTGTTTTTCTAAGATCTTTATTGCCCTTTATTGGCTTATTTGTCCATTCTGGGGCCGTTATATCAATTTAACTTTTTATGCCTTATGAGAAGATTTGATATTTGATAGAACAAGTCACCCTCCATGTTCTTTTTCTTTAAAATTGTCTTATTCTTGATTCTTTGCTTTTCCATCTGAAGTAAGGATCAGCTTGTCAAATTCTAAGAAAAACTCTGTCAGGAATTTGGCTATAATTGCGTTGAATTCCCCATTTTTATGATACTGAGTTTTCCTACCTATGAATATGCCAACTAAAAGGTCTTAAAGGGGTTTTTAATACAGTTTGAAACTTTCCTCCATAAGCAAAGTTGTACGTCTTTTGTTAGTGTTAATCTCAGGTGCCATAACAGCATGCACATGTGGCAATTAACCAGCTGTGTGATCCCAGGATACAAGTTACTCAGTCTCTCCATGCCTCGGTTTTCTCATCAGTAAACTGGGGATAGTAATGGTAGCTACTCAATAGAGTTTTTTGTGAAGATTAAAGTGTGAAAGCATTTAGGTCAGTGTTTAGCACATAATGACCTCTCAGGAGATTTAAAATTCTTCATCCAACAAATACTTACTGAGTTCTATGATGTGTCACGGCTGTTTCTAGCACTAAGGATAGAACAGTGAACAAAACAGATGAACCTTTTCTCTCCTGACATTAAGTAGTTCATGTGAGGTACTTTTTAGGCCTGGCACTAAATATATAGTAGCAGCTGCTATAAGGTGATATCTGAGACCTAAAGCAAGTGAGGGAGCAAGCCATTTGGATACGTGGGCAAACAGTGTCCCAGACAGAGGGAATAGCAATGCTAAGGCCCTGAGGAGGTAGATGGCTTCGAGAAACAGCAAGGAGGCCAGCATATCTGAGTTAAAAAGAGCCAGGGGGAGAGTGGGAGAAGAGGACAGACACAGAGTGGAGGGCAAGACCACATAGGTCTTAATGGGCCACTCTAAGGACTTTTACACTGAGTGACTGGGAAAACTATGGTGGGTGTTTTGGTGAACAGACTAACATGAGCTGATGAATAATCATTAGCTATTATTATTATTATATTTCCTGACTAGGTATACCTGGTGTATAAGAAGACTACCGAATATAGTAATTTAATGGTGATAATAATAGCTAATGCTACTATTAGCTAAAAATATTAGATAATCGTAATGCTTATAAGGTACCAGGCACGTTATGTAGTTTAAGACATTCAACCCTTTCAACAACCTTTTTACAGGTGTTAACTGCAGTATAGATAGGCTAACAAATGACCAAAGTTACAGGGATGGTAAGTCAGTCGTAGGTCTGAGATCTTTTGTCTGGCAACACTGTTGATTCTCTAATAGTTGTGGATGCCCTTGGATGTAAACAGTCACATTATCTTAAAGTAAGTAAGGACAGGTTGGCCTTGTTCTTTACAGTTATAATACTACTTACTTCTTTCCCATTTTTTTTGCGGGGGGGTATATTAAAATGGTTAACGTTTCTAGTAATAATGCTAAATAGACCTGGAGAGAATGGACATGCTTACTCCTGACTTTAGTAGAAACATTTCTAAATTTTTACCATTAAGGAAAATGTTTCCTCCTCATTCCTGAGGGTCAACTATTATCAGAATAAGAACTTTTCTTCTATGCTGAGTTTCCTAGAAAAAACTTTTTTTAAAAATTCCCAAGAATGAGTACTGAATTTTATTAAGTACTTCTCTACATTCGTGATATTGAATCATTCCTGGTTTTACAAGAGAAACCATACTTAGTAATGTGTGTGTGTCTGTGTGTGTGAAAGAGAGAGAGAGAGAGGGAGAGGGAGAGAGAGAGAGAATGAACTGCCAAATTCCATCCAACAGTGTTTTATGTAGGATTTTTGTACCTATGGTCATAAGTGAAACTGATCTATAGTTTTCTATAGTTTGTTTTTCCTGTTTTATCCCTGTCTTTTGATAATACTTGTTTTATAACATGAGTTGAATAGCTTGTCCTTTCTCTGTTCACAGCTTTTATAAGAGACAGATTATTTGAAGTTGTGTTAAAACCATACTTCGTATCTTTTTTGTGGGAAGACTCAACTAGCTCCTGGATGTTGTTAAGGTAGAGTTGATGAGACTTGTTAAACGACTGGCAGTGAGGTGTGAATGAGAGAGGATGGCTCCTAGTTAGTGGTTTAGGTGGCTGGATTCATGCTAAGTACTGAGATAGGGGACATTAGAAGGGTAGGAGAGGGTGGAAAGGTGATTAATTCAGATTTTGACATGTTTGATTTCAAGTTTCTTTGCGGTAAGATGGAGATATCCAAAAGGTTGTTGGGACTACACTGGAGACAGAGCTTTGAGTCTGTGGTTCACTGATTCATTTCATTTTTTTTTTTTTTTTTGTGGTACGCGGGCCTCTCACTGTTGTGGCCTCTCCCGTTGCCGAGCACAGGCTCCGGACGCGCAGGCTCAGCGGCCATGGCTCATGGGCCTAGCCGCTCCGCGGCATGTGGGATCTTCCCGGACCGGGGCACGAACCCGTGTACCCTGCATTGGCAGGCGGACTCTCAACCACTGCGCCACCAGGGAAGCCCTCATTTCATTTTATTAATTCAAAAATATTGAGTGTCTATTCAATGTCAAACTCTGGGTGTGCAATCTTTCTCCTCTTCCTCCCAGTTCAGCCTTTCTGACAGGGATTATGCCATTCCCCACCCCACTCCCCAACCCCACCATCTAGTATCAGTAGCCGCTATGTTTCCTGTGCTTCTCTTCCCTAACATTAGTTTTGGGTCCCCTCCTTCTCCTAGATTTTCCTCCCTCCTGGGAGAGGACGTGTGATTGATGGGGGTTGGAAAGAAGAATAAATGTAGTGTTTGAAATTAATTTTTAAGTTGGAAGAATGCTAGACATAAAGTAAGAACTTAATTAATGCTTGAAATAAATTAAGTCCTTAAAAGAGCTTTGGGCATTGTTCTTGGCTATAGAGCCAAGCTCGAGTCCGCTTCACAAATAGGTGTCAAAGTCAATTTCTACCAGTAGACTTGTTAGAAAGCCATCATTTAAAACGTACATATTACCCTGAGTTGAGGAGGGTTTAGGAATGTGAATAGTACTTAATCTCCTCATACATAAAATAAAAGGTTAGGACATGGTGATATCCTAGGTTCTGTGAGCCTTTAAAATTTTATATAGTTTAAATGTAGAGATACTGACAGTGAGATATTAAATATTGGAGGATGAGGAATTCTTTTCTGTGGAGGTCTTCAGAAGAGGTATGTTCTTTCTGCATATTTCAGTTAAATGCATGTCTGCCTAAAGGCTAGAGAAAGGAGAGGTGAATCATGAATGCAGGGAACTAAATATGGACATAGAACTGAACAATCAGGGAAACCACAGGGACTAGAGACAAAAGCCTGGCTTTCACCACAGAAGACATTTAAATGAGCCCTGTGAGAAACATGCTATCAGAAAGATACTCTGGCAGGAAGGAGAAGTCAGAAAGTATACATTTCTCACTCTGAGGATTCAGCGTTATCAGACAGAAAGCAGAAAATGTAAAAACAAAACCCAAAACAACAAAAAACCCTAATACTTTTTATGGAAGAAAACCTCTGTGGAAGTGAACTGAGCAACAGGACAAGGGCATGTCACATCTATCTGGGTCAGGTTGTACCTTCAGGCAAGACAATCAAGGACTCTGAAAAACCAATGACTGCATCGCAGGTAGCCTGAGGGAAAGACCACTGTGACAGGGAAGAGAGAGATGCTTTTGAGTGAGAACGAGTTTAACCATGTCTTAAGGAGAAGGCAGTTGCTTTCCTGGAGGTTTCAGTGCTCTGAAAAACCTAAGTTTCTCCAGAGTCCAGAAAAGGCCTTCTGGTGACCCTTGGGAGCCTCTGTTATTCATATCGGGGATGAGATCCATCACAAATCCGGTTTCCCTTCCTGGGAGTGCTATTGTGCCAGCAACAAAGTTGGGAGAAGAGTAACTACCAACTGACCCATCTGCCTCCAGGAAGTACCTGTATCAATATTATAAAAGCCATAAAGGTTCACCGATGCTGACAGGGAATAAAGCAGCTTAAATGGCTCTGATGATGTTCAATAAAACCACCCATATTTAGTTTTATTTTCTAGCTGCAGGAATTACTATGTGGTTCAATTGATGTATTCATTTTTCTGAGTATTTTTTCTCTTTCCTTTTACCCTCACCCATAATTCCTTTCCTCTTTTTACCTATACTCTAGAGAACTTGTTTAAATACGTGTAAAAGCCTCCAAATTCCTCTGATAGACTATAATTAGAAATTAAATAATGGATGTTTTGAAGATCATTTGTTAGAATTAGAAATCACTGACAGAGGAAGTAATTTGGAGTAGTAGCTGTGTGGATATGAATAAGATTTAGGTCCAAGTTGATGTGAGAAATAGCTCTCAGAAAAGCCAGATGCGACTATACAGGGCCATATAGAACAGCTGCATTTTTATCATATTTTTCTTCACTCTATAACTAATCTGTGTATAAGTCTTGTTGATTATTTACTGGAAGTGAATTTATGCATCTCTTTCTTTCCTTCCTCACTTTTACTATAGTTTTTGACACTTTCATAACCTCACACTTAAAATAACTGCATCCTTCTTTTCCCTGCTTCCACCAATATATCTTGTATACTTCCACCAGACTAATATTTATTAAATGTTGCTTTTAGCATATTGCCAAGAACCTGCACTGGCTCTCCATTTCCTCTTTGGTTGCAAGGCATTCTGCAAATCATCCCCATCTCAGTTACTTTCCCCAACACAAGTTTCCTTCAGTCAGGCCAGTTTCTAGACTGTTTCCAAGTGTGCCATTGGCATTCAAACCTCCGTGCTTTCACTTGCAACCTTCTCTTTCAGGAGGACCTTCCTCTTTCAGGGTTTTCCTAATTCTACCACATTTCAGGTTTGGCCAAGTCCTAGCACCTTCTTTATTCTAGACCTAATTGACTTTCCTTGCTGAGCTATAATCATATGACTACTCTGCACAATTTACATTTCATTATATGTGGCTGTTTCTTATCTACTAGCCTTTTCTGCTCTACTATATTTTTAAGTTCACTGAGGGTAACAGAGATAGTCTGATGGGAGTGGGGGTGGGGAAGACACTGATAATACTCACATTTTAGTGTTCATTAAAGTAAATGTTAACCAGAAATCTATGCTATAAGATCTGGGTTTACTCTGCTGAAGAGGAATTTATTTAGATGTATAAGAGAATAATATAATAATATTAACTACTACCGTGAGGGAACACAACTAAAGAACCTGTTCACTGCAGAAAAAGAAAACAATTGGAGGATGTTCTAAAACTACCTTCAGCTACTTATCTCTAAGAAAAAATCTGTAATCTACAATTGTAAAATATTCTGTTTTGCATGTTACAAGAAAGCTCTTTTTTTTGGATATAGTCCAAATATAATTTTAAGCAATAATTTTTATGCTTTAATTTGCTTCGTCCTGAAGAAAGTTGTTTGGCATTAAATATAAAGAAGGCTGTCATGACTTTATACTAATTTATCTCCCAACTTTATTTTCTACTACCTGGCTCCTAGGTTGCCTGCAAAAATCATTAATCATTGTTAAATAAGTAAACCTCTCATGCCACTCACCCTGGGGCACACTACAAAGGGTTGCCTATGAGAGAAGCAGTCTAATTTAGAGCGTTTGTTTTTGTGACTTTTTCTTTGGGGTTCACGTTTAAAACCACTGCTGCTTTCCTCTATCCACGGTGACTTACTACTGATGTCAAGTCTCTCCAGAATGGAAGTCACACTACCTCCTCAAGGAACCTCCGTTTTGGCTGCCTGGAGGATGGCTCTTGGGAGTGAGTGACCCCAGGTTACCCAGAGTGAATTTTAGGCAGGCCATGAAACTAATATATTATGATCATCTCAAATATATCCTACATGTTATGTAAAATTGCATCCAGTTCTCTTCCCTTGATTTGGTAACAGAGAGAAACATACCTTATTTCTATAACTGCAGCCTCTTCCCCTCCGCCTTTCCCTTCCCACACTCTGTGGCTTCTATGCTTGCTCCAGTTCCTCTGCTTTCCCTACCATGGGGATCAATGTTTAAAGTCTGCTTATACCAGTCACATGAAGCTCCCAGGTGATCCTTTCTAACATAGCCCCTACCACCACCTAAATTCTGTTACTCTCTCATGCCACACTAACATTTGGGTTTTACCTATATTAAAATACTAGCACTGCCTGCTTTGTGTTTCCGCATTTGACAGTAAGCTCCCTAAAGAAGGTTACGTCATATCTACCTTTCTATGTTTATCTTTCCAACCATGGTTTGCATAGCATCCCATGTATGTGTGTGTATGTATATATATTTATATATGTTTATATATACACACACACTCAATAAATGTTGATAAAATGAATAATATATATACTTCAAAGTCTGCAAGTAAAAGAAAATGTGTAATATGTTTTCCAACTCACTAAAAGTCCAACTTTATTCTATTAAAGGAAGTTAAGAGGTTCACTGTCAACAATCATCAACCTCAAACTTTATTTTCCTATTTCACATTTCTTGGCAGCATAGAAGCTGCTGAAATGGCATTTTGAATTAAAGCAGTATTCTTACATTTTATTCAACTCTGGTATGACTATCATTTCAATATTATTTAAATCTGCTATGCAAAAGTCATGGACAACTTGCCTCTATTATTAAGGTACCATAAGGCATAATTGTATCTAAATGATTCAGGATAAAACACACACCAAACAGTTTTGCTGAAATCAACTTATGTAGTTGAACAGTTATTGTGTACTATTAAACAGTTGGCACATTTCGCGTTTTTGGCATGTAGCAGCTAATTTGGGTTTAGACTTATGTTGTTTAAATGATGCCAATGTGTACTTCTCACCTTCTTAAATATATCAAAATTCCTCAGGATGCCAAACAAAATCTATCCTCTGGGAGTAGAATGTGCCAATAGTTTAATGGTACATGGAAGCATTACTGGATTAACTTGAGAGGGGAAAAAAGATCTTTTTCCCAACAACTGACTAAGGTCTCATATGTGAAAATGAATTATAGCCCTGGAAATTATCTGGTGAACTTTAGGCCAGAGAGCCAAATCAGATAATCCAGTGCAAATTTTAGAATGATGTCTATATAATTCCTTCAACTTTATAGCCTTTGGGTAAAAAATTGGCTTTCTTAAATCTTTTCTTGGCAACTTGAGAGCAAAGTATGTCTAAGAATTTGGAAAGAAAAATTTTCTTTTTTTTTGTTTTCAGAATTTGGGCTGTGGTGGTAGTGATTAAGGAAATGGGAACTCTGTGAGTAAAAATTCAGATAAATATGCACTGTACATTCAAAATAAATGGAAATGTTGATACTATCATGCAAATTATGGATTTGTTTGTGGTCTGGCAAGTATGTGCTTGTTTTGTACACAGAGAGGAGGGAGCTCAGCAAGCAATAAATACAGCCTAAGATATTTGTAGATAAACATGTCACATTTGAATATCGCTATCTATTGGTATTTTAACTTGTTCTTTAAAAACTCATGTAGGAGGATCACCGGGAAGGCTTGTTAAAATGCAGACTGCTGGGTCCACTGCCAACAGTTTGTGTTTCTACAAGTTCCCAGGTGATGCTGATGCTGCTGATTCTCAGATCACCCTTCGAGACCCTCTGTCCTAGAATGTAAGGAGCAGGTGAAGTGACTGAATCAAAAGAGGAGATGAAATGTGGTCCGATGAAGTACAGTCATCCCCCGTTATCCGCAGTTTTACTTTCTTCGGGTTCAATCAGAAAATATTAAAATTCCAGAAATAATTTGTAACTTTTAAGTTGCAAGCCATTCTACATAACATGACAAAATCTTGCGCCTTCTTACTCCCTCCTATCAAGGATGTGAATCATTCCTTTGTCCAGTGAACCCAGCCTGTTAGGCACGTAGCACAGGGGGCCCCAACCCCGCTCCCCCCCCCCCCCCCGGGGCTGCACAGCGGGAGGTGGGCAGCAGGCCAGCGAGCTTCATCTGCCCATCCCCATCGCTCGTATTACTGCCTGAACCATAACCCCCCCCCAACCCCCAGCCCCACTGCGTGAAAAAATTGTCTTCCATGAAACCTGTCCCTGGTGCCAAGAAGGTTGGGGACCGCTGACTTAGCAGCCCTCTCGGTTCTCAGGCTGACTGTCTGGGGTATCCCTGTGCTTGTATTCAGGTAACCCTTATTTTACTTAATGGCCCCAAAACACAAGAGTAGTAATGCTGGGCAATCCCAATTTGCCAAAGAGAAGCCATAAAGTGCTCCCTATAAGTGAAAAGGTGAAAGTTCTAGACCTAATAAGAAAAAATATTTGTATGCTGAGGTTGCTAAGGTCTACAGTAAGAATGACTCCTCTATCTATGAAATTGTGGAAAAAGAAAAAGAAATTTGTGCTAGTTTTGCTGTCCTACCTCAAACTACAAAAGTTGTGGCCATGGTGCATGATAAATGCTCAGTTAAGATGGAAAAGACATTAAATTTGCACAATAAGATATTTGGAGAGATAGAGAGATCATGAGATCACATTCACATTACTTTTATTACAGTATATTGTTATAATTGTTCTATTTTTTTACTAGTTACAGTTAATTTTTTACTGTGCCTAATTTATAAATTAAACTTTATCATAGGTATGTATGTACAGGAAAAAATATAGTATATACAGGGTTTGGTACTATCCTTGGTGTCAGGTATCCCTTGGGGGTGTTGGAATGTATCCCCGCTGATAATGGGGGACTGCCGTATTCAGTTATAAATCCAGGGCAATGGATGAGATGAAGCGGGTATAATCCCAAGCTGTGGCAGTAGGAATGCAAGAAGTGTTTACCTGATGACGGACCCCGTGCTGGCTGTGAGAGGTGACAGAACATGGGGGTTCAGAGCCTGCATTATGAATGAGGTAGGTGCTCCACCACCTGAGTAGTTTTGAGCACACAATTTGACTGGCTCTTCCCTTCTGTAAGCTGAGGTTAACATTAATGCCTTCTTCATAAGGTTTTTATGAAAATCAGATGGGTTAAACCCGTAAAGAAATTAGCATAACGCCTAGCATGTGGAAGCATTTAGCAAATATTAGTTATTATTTTGAATTATATTAGTAAGTGGGTCAGTTCATCACGTTAACTGAAGCAGTTATGCATACAGAAAGTGTCAAAGCCTTCCCACTATATAAATTACCATGATAGACAACAAAAGGGGAGTAGAAGGGTATAATGAAAAAAATCTTTTTTGAGATCTGAAGTCTAATTTCCACCTGGATATATTGACGTCTATTATTATTTTTATTAGACATTTTTTCATGGGTAGCATTTTACATTTTGCTCCTAAAATGATTACGTATTATTTCATTTTATTTTTGTAACACCTCTGTGAGGTAGAATGAGGAAATGGGTCCATATATATTTTATTGCTAACTTAGTACACAGATACTAATTGTGGAAACAACCTGCTTAGAGATGGTAGAACTTTTGTACTGACTGTTAATATGGTGTAGTATAACCATTACAATTGCCAGTAGATATCATACCTTATAAAATGGTTAAACATGGCATTTATAACTTTCTTAGCCCTTATAGATGAACAAGCACATTCAAAAATGAACTGTCGGGCTTCCCTGGTGGTACAGTGGTTGAGAGTCCGCCTGCCGATGCAGGGGACACGGGTTCGTGCCCCGGTCTGGGAAGATCCCACATGCCGCGGAGCGGCTGGGCCCGTGAGCCATGGCTGCTGAGCCTGCGCGTCCGGAGCCTGTGCTCCGCAAGGGGAGAGGCCACAACAGTGAGAGGCCCGCGTACCGCAAAAATAAATAAATAAATAAATAAAATAAAGTAAAGAACTGTCATTATAACATTCTGCTTTGCTGGTTAAAAAAATTTCCTTTGGATTTGATTATCCTTTGAAGCTTGGTAGAGAATGAGAGCCAAGAATAACTTGAGATTTTCTCTTTTAACTGGTAAGATTATTTTGTGCTTTAATATAAATGAAGTATTCTATTTATTATTCCATACATGAATTATTCTATTCTTTCTATTTGTTAGGAAACAATTCAAATAGAAAACACAATGTACCTTTCCTAAGATTCATAGTGAATCTATTTATCATGAGCTAAGGAAATCACATTATATTCTTTCAATCTAACTTTAATTTTGGTTTCCAAACAATCTATATCTCTTTCAAGGTTAAAAGCACTGAAAGTACACATTGAATGCTAAGGAAAATCTTAAAATTTCCTGAAATGCATTAGCCATCCTATTTACATAACAAATATCTTGTTTGTTTATGATGGTCTACATCATTAATCTAGATAAATAAATGGAGAAGTGAAGGGAGCTGGGTTTGCTGTTTTGTCCATTGCCCAGCAACCAATAGTTACAAGTTTTCTGTAGCAGGGCTCCACGGCATAAGACAGCGCTATGGCAGCATATGCCATTTTCTATAACGATGCTGATTGAGGCAGGAAAGCCTAAGAACTCACATTTATTCTAAGTCAATAGGGCAAGTTTGAGGTGCTTACTTGTTAAAAATTTTACTTCCGTAAAATATTAATGTTTGTCACAATTGGGTGATGGGTACATAGAAGCTTTTGTGTATCTGTATGTTTCAAATACTTAATTTTTTGACAAAGTGTAAATGTTCACGAAGCTAATTATGTGCCTTCATTCTTTAAAACCAATTTTTATGAACTTTGAAAAAATCATAATAGTAATATAGGCTTATGATAAAATACTATAAAAGATAAAATAAAAAAATACAAAGCAAACAACTACAAGTGCCCCTCTCTACTCCTAATTTCCTAGTTACATTCTCTGAGGTAACCATCCTTTGTTTTAACAGATTATATATTCTTCTTTATTATTAAAAATACTTTTCAGAATGAACAGATATGTAAACAACTATAAATCTGATCGTGGCAAAATAAGTTTGAAACAGATTTTATAAATGACACATCAAAAATATGTAATATGAGAAAAATGATAAACAAAATCACATTTTTCTTCTTATTAACCTAATATTTGAATATTATTAAAGATATAAAGCAAATGGCTTTTAAAACCATTTTTGCCATTTTTCTTTTGTTGGAAGTAAAGTTTACTTCTTTCATAAGCTTTTGTTTATAAGTTAAAAACAATAATGTAGCAACAGTGCAAGCTTGAGTTAAGGTCACAGGCACTACTATTTTTGAGATAGATGAGTCTCTTTAAGTGAAAAAATATACTGGAGGTATATGAATAAGATGCTGCTTATTACCTCAGTTTCTTTATTATTCAATTGGGCATAATCCCTGCCCTGACAGTTGGAGTTTACTAGTCTTTGATATTCTTCAGTGGATACAGTGAAAAGTGTAAAGGCAAGAAAGACACATTCACCACATTCAATGACTTAAGTAATTGTGTGGAAGGGAGGGTCCTCTGTCCAAGAGAAAGTGTGAACACAGTAGCATTTGTGGCTAGGCCCCCTTAGAGGTTTGGAATAATTTACAAACAAAGGAAAGGACCTTTTGACATTCAACAAAAGGGGTCATTTTATCTTTTATTCCTTCAGAGGAGTGCTTTATTAGAAAAACCATGAGTCCTGATTCTCCCAAGTCCTGGTTCTGTCATAAATTAGCTACCTTGAACCAATAAATTACCATATTTAAGTCTCAAATTTCTTTGTGTATAATGTGTAATTAATATCTGCCGTACTTTCATAATCCAACACACTTTCAGCTAGCAGTTATTATGTGTAACAATATAACAAATGAGACAGCTTTCTTCCTCTTATTTTCCCAGACAAAACCCTTGCTTTACATGTGCTCACTTTAAAATAAAATGCACTCGAAAAAATAAAGCTCTTTTCCTTCTGAGCCCAAAGCTAAGGACACAGATACTGATGTACTTAAATCTTATGGCCACAAAAGTCAGTCCCAGAAATTATTATAAAATTGGAGCCACTTATTCTTGGTCTTATTCTACAAAAAGATACTTTATTTTGAGTATGAGACAAGGTCAAGTCTCAAAAGATACAGCTCAAGCTTAGAGAGTCCAAGAGGAACTATTCTACTCAGGAACAGAATTTATCATAGATTATGCTTTTGCTTTTTATTGTTTGCTAAAGAAATTTACAATATTAACACACAAATCCGTATGTCAATCTATTCATAACATGTAACATGGTGCAGTGGTTCTCAAAGTGTCTTTTTTGGAACACTGTTTCTGTATGATAGGAGTCACAAACAAGGGAGTTCTATGGTCAAATAATTTTGGGAAATGCTAGGTTAAACAACGTTACGTGTGTTTGTGTGTGTGTGTGTCTTTAGGATTGCTGTTACTTTAACTACGAATTTCTAAGTGGGGGCTATATTATCCTGAGTTTCCTCAGCTCATCGGATCAGAGAATCCTTTGTTGACTTGCTGCATCTGACGGCATTAGTGTTATGAAGCGTGCATGTGGGACATGCTGGCATATCCTGTCCTATAAGACTAGCCCTCAGAAATCACAGATGATCCCAATATTCCTTAGATTCTCCCTTTCCATCAGCTCTCCTGCACCCCACCTTCCTTATTTCTTCTTCTTTAAATTGTTATAATACTACTTCCCTGGTCTCCTTTCTTCTACCCCATTCTGCATGTTGCCTAATAGTCAACTTCCCCAAACTTGCTCTTTTCTCTTTTCTGAAAAGCCTTTCCACTGTACCTGGGTTTAGGCTCCCTAATTCTGTCCTCAATAACACCCTGTTCTGATGTTCCGAGTTTGCTTTTCTGATATTATATCCTGCTTTTCCACTAACAAAAAGTTTACTCACTTTCCCCAGTCTGCTCTCCAACTTTCCATATCCCATCCTCTGTTCATGTGCTCCTTCTGGCTGAAATATCTTTTCTCCATCCTATCCACTTTGTCAAAGTCTATTTGATGCCCCTTCCTCCTCTGTTAAATCTTCTCAGCCTTTTTCTGAAAGGGCTAGGGAATGAACATTAGTTTTTACTGTGTGCCAAGGACTTCTCAAAGACTTTGCTCTGCATTAAAAATTATTCCTTCTGGGCTTCCCTGGTGGCGCAGTGGTTGGGAGTCCGCCTGCCGATGCAGGGGACTCGGGTTCGTGCCCCGGTCCGGGAGGATCCCACGTGCCGCGGGGCTGCTGGGCCCGTGAGCCGTGGCCGCTGGGCTTGCGCGTCCGGAGCCTGTGCTCCGCAACGGGAGAGGCCACGGCAGTGAGAGGCCCGCGTACGGCAAAGAAAAAAAAAAATTATTCCTTCTACCAGCATATAAATATAACAGCATGGTGAGTGGTACTTTTATTGTTGCTTGACAGGATGGACCCATCCTTGACAACAATAGGGACTAAGTGAGACCTAAAGAGAGTCTTCAGCAATTGGGCCCGGACACCTCTCAAACCTAAAAGGTGGCAGAATGTACCACAGCTATCACCCCAACCTCCATATAAAAATTTGGGGAAAGGTGGGCAAGACTGATGGGGCCGCTGGTCTTTGTGGGAAGTACAGTGCTTGTGATGAAAGGAGATTCTATTCTATGAAGCTAGTTTCGAAGGTGCTGGCAGGGTTCCCGAGAGACTAACTCAAGGACTAGCTGTACCTGTGAGATGAAAACATCAGCATTTCATTCTCCATTGGTGATCTGTGAGCAGAGAATGTGCTAATCTGTCCTGTGCCTATCTGACCAAGGCAGACAGAGCTAGAGAAGAAGGGCAGGGCAGAGAGAAGGGCAGTGGTGGAGCAGCCTGCATTCGCAGGAAACTCCTGTGGGACAAGGTGGAGTTGCACTCGAGTCAGCTTGCTGGTGCTCTACCCGAGGTGATGACCTGCCTGGCAACGGGAGACCATCAGCAAGAGGATGGCGAGGCACACCACTGTGGGCACGGAAGGAGGTGGCACGACTGCTATGCTCTGACCTCAGAAAACAACACGGTGTGGACACCCTACAGGGCTCTCTGAAACTCTCATCTATCTAGGCTTTGAGAGGGCTAGGATTTGGATGCCGGCCTCAGATGTAGTCAGAGAAGTAGGCATAATGGACAGAGGACTCTACAAGTGGGCAGCTGTGTAAAGAAACATGTGCCCTGTTACCACTCCATTCTCCCTGGTCCAACACACTGGAGAAGCCAGGCCCTGCAAAGAGCAGGGAGACCCAGAATCTTCAGAACCAAACACAGCTCTCCAATCCCTCTCCACCCTTCAAACAGTGAGGATCCCAGTTCATGCCTGCACTGGGTAGAGGGCAGATGAGATTTTTAAACTGCATTAGAGGCTAAGTTTTAGTAAACAAGTGGCCCCAAAGTTGGTGAATATGACAAAGATATACCTAAGGGACAGGAAAAGATTTGACAAAGCCAGTTGAAAGCTACCACGAGAACAAATAAAATTGTTTAATATGTATACCTCCTGAGTTGACATTCCTCAATAAACTGGTTAAATAAACAGGTTAGCCTTAGCTCTTATCCCATATTTTTCTATGGTGACATACTACGTTCTGGAGGAAAAGAAAGTCAGTAGAGGAAGCAACCGTCACGGTCTGTGGCCTGGTCCCTTGAAAATCCCGCAAATAAAGTTAATGAGAGTTCTTAGGATTTATCTTGCTGGCAACTTGAAGGCACATGCATCAGGGAATCACACTACGTGTTGTCTTTGAATTCTCTTATTTTGGAGGGATGGGTTAGACAAATTGACCCAGCAATTTCTCCATTATAATGTCAAGATTTTATAATAGCAATTTCAATCAAAATAGTGGCTTTATAATAGCAATTATGATTAAGATGAAATGGCTGCAGTCAACACTAGTATTTTTACACAAAGAAACATGACATCACCTTTAACAAGGGAGACAAAAAGAAAATAAAGTCAACATTGTGGTAGATATTGGTAGACAGCCCCCTTTCTTCCTGCCTCACACACTTTTCTTCCCAGTGCAGCCTTCTCAAGGAAGGGTCTAAGTATTTACCAAGAATGTTGCCTGGCAGAGGTGTCCAGCAACTTTCTTTCCACTTCTTTCTCTGAGACAAAGAGGTCTGAGGCCCAGCTCTGTCATTAATTAGCTGCATAACCTTGGGCAGGGCAATGTGGGTGGGGATTGGAGTAGACATCTACAGAAGGTTTTAAAACATCACAATTCTAGGAGTATCCACAAATCCCCGAGAGAAGCCTGTTTATTTGATAGTTGCTTTTGATGCTCTAACTAGACCAAGGCAACAGCCTGTTAGAGAATACCCAAGGTACCTGCAATCAATCAGGATTTTATCTTCTAGAAATTTGCTTTAAGACAAAGCCACCAACATTGCACAGTGCTTACAAGTGTGATTTGCTTTTTGAGTGAATGTCCCAGTTATTCACTCTTTCAGTTGTCCAACAAGGATCGCTGTTGGACAAACCCAGCCAGACTCCCTGGGTTTGAATCTTCAGTGTACCCTTTATTACAGAGTGCCCTTGGATACCAGTTACTTCATGAAGATAACAATGGCACATACTTCATAAATTTTTCTGAGGATTAATGAATTAATACCTGTAAAGTGCTTAGAACAGTGCCTGGCATAACAGATGTTAGCCATTATCTTATTATTTTATGGGTAGATTTGGTTTAGCCTGCAGGCAGCTTCATAGATGTCACACTCAGAGCCTGGGGTTTTATGCTCTGTAACTGCCGCCTTGAAATTCTTAATATTTCTACCTTTGAATCTGTGTTCTGTAAGTCAAGCCTGGTGGGACAATGGTGCATGCACAGAGGGATGGCTACACTGCAGTCTCCTCCTCCCAGGCTCCAGCTTTCTGCTCTCTGCTTCTGTTCAGGCAGGGTGCCCCTGGGTATGGATGTGGAAAGGGTCAGGGATGGCATGTATCCCATGGCATCTTGAGGTGGGACACAATATCAGGCACTGGGCTAGACACACAGAATTCAAAGAGAAACAAGTACTTACACTTCCAATTCTGATAAATTATCTTATAGTGCATCAGCTGTCTCATTGAAATCAACTAGAAAACCTATAATAACAATTAAACATTTTTAAATAAATTATCAGAGAGCTGTTCCAATATGGGTTTACATTTCCTGCCTACAGGTTTCACTTCAATGATATATGGGATGCTTAATTATTGATAATGGAATCCTACACAAAATTGGATCTAATGAAAGAAATTACTTTATAGGAAAAGAGATGTGGAGGAAAGTCCATGACCATGGGACCCACCGGTTATGAGGCGGGGGCATGGAGGCAGCTGTCCTGCCCAGGGCTGGCAGTGCTTCAGAGCGTTTGGTGGGCACCGGGCAAGGGCAAGCTTCTTGTCCACCTCTGATCCAGGTAGCTATCATGTTCCAGGGTGGAGGCTACAATTCCCATCCAGTGTGGGTTGGGGCCATGGGGCTATAGGAAGGGGAGATGCCTGGCTCACTTCCCCACCTCTGGCCAAGGCACAGCATCTCAAGTGGCTGGAGGAGGGAAAACCTGATATCTGTTGGGCAGCTTATGCCTGAGCCATGGGGTGAGACCACCAGGGGCCCATGAGAATCTGTGCTCTGAGAGTATCCACCTGCCTGAAGGAACATGACCCAACCTAGCAAATGCAAACACCACTACAAGCTGAGAGACAGGCCATGGAAGAAAGAAAAAAAAGATTCATATTTTAGTACCTTTAATGGCACTTTTTCCGGTTTTTTTGAACAAGGGGCTCCACATTTCCAATTTCCTTGGGCTTCACAAATTGTGTAGCCTGTCCTGTCTGCAAGGCTTACTTTCTTCCATAGAAGGCTTTTAAAATAGGCTCTTCTACTAGGCATTATCACTGAGAAGTCACAGATGGCGGGCGATTAAACTATCTGAATACAGACAATGGTAACGGTAAACATCATACATGAATTTTAAAACGAATTACTCAAAAACTCATACTAGCTTAATATTTTCAAGATTACCATTCTCTTCAATCCATTTGGCAGAAATCAAGTATTGTCTCTTTCCTGAATTCTCAAGTCTTAATCATTAGCGCTTTGGACAAAAGAATGAGCACTGAAAACAAACAACAACAAAAATAAATAACATTTTAAAAAGTTTCCTGGACTTCCCTGGTGGCGCAGTGGTTGAGAGTCCGCCTGCTGATGCAGGGGACACGGGTTCGTGCCCCGGTCCGGGAAGATCCCACATGCCGTGGAGCGGCTGGGCCTGTGAGCCATGGCCGCTGAGCCTGCGCGTCCAGAGCCTGTGCTCCGCAGCGGGAGAGGCCACAACAGTGAGAGGCCCCCGTAACGCAAAAAAAAAAAAAAAAAAAAAAAAAAAGTTTCCTGTGGGAGGTCTTCTCTTATTACCAATGGCCAACCAGGATAAGTGTGCTTTTTATCTGAGGAATATTCTAGTTATTTAAATATCTGAGTACTATGTATGTTTATATCATGATAACGATATAAATTACACTTATAATTTTTCACCCAAAATTTGAATCAATATTTTCCACAACAACGTATTATGGAAGCATATAATAAAAGTGAGGAAGGCAATGGAGAGGGCTCTGCCATCAGTCAGGGAGCAAGTAGTAAAAATGAACTCATTAGCATTAAAACAGTTGATAAGTTACTGCCAATTACTTAAATTATAAGGGCTTAAAGATCAACCCTAATACGGCTTCCCTGGTGGCGCAGTGGTTGAGAGTCCGCCTGCCGATGCAGGGGACACGGATTCGTGCCCCGGTCCGGGAAGATCCCACATGCCGCGGAGCGGCTGGGCCCGTGAGCCATGGCCGCTGAGCCTGCGCGTCTGGAGCCTGTGCTCCGCAACGGGGGAGGCCACAACAGTGAGAGACCCGCGTACCGCAAAACAAAAAAAAAGATCAAGCCTAATAAAGGCATCTAAAAACAAAATCAATAGTACCCTGGATCTTATGAATTGTACATGTGTTTTTAGTTTGGTCAACATTTGGATGTTTTTATTTCAATAGTATTCAATAGTATTCTCAATTGAACCATTTCATCTGAGAAATGATTTGCTCATTTATATTTTCTGATTGATTAATGTCCTTAGGACGCTGCCAAATTAGAATTTGCTACCCCAAATATTCCCCACAAGAAGACTTGCCACTGGTTCAAAAGTGTACCAAATGAAAGAAGGCAAATCCAGATTCCAGCTGAGCAGTCAGGAAGCATCATCTTGGACTGAATGGAAAATCAGGAGTTGAACGCACAGTTTTAGAAAACAGATTAAAAAAAAGAAAAAAAAAAGCCAACATACTTAAAAATACTAACAAACCAAAAGCAGTCTTGTGTTACAGTTCTAATTATATTTGTGCCTACAACCTATGTTACAGACCATAGTCTCATAATTTTCTGTTTCTCTTAATGGCAACAGGTTAATAGCCACAAGGAAAATCTTGCACACCAAGATCGAAAGAAGCCTGTTGGTGTAAGGCATTTGGCATCAGACTAGAGTTGCACACGCTGACATGTCACAGTCTTGAAACAGAAACTTCAGAACTTCCTTATGAATGCTGAAGGCAAGTCATTGACTTCATACTAGCTCCAGAGTACATCTTTCTGGGGACAGCATTCAACCACGTAAACAACAAAACTGGGCAAACAAAGCCTGACTGTGTACTTGGAAGTGAAAGTCTTAAGCAGAACAAAATATGAGTCAGCTTCCAAAGCCACCAAGCTTCAGATAAGAATCTATGACTAAATACAAGATTGGGAGTAAGCAGCATATACAATAGCAATTCTGACAGATGGGGCAGCTTAGCACTGAGCAATAGTCCCCATTCCTGTACCGTGATCACAAACTCCCCTGGCCTGGCTTCTCAGGCTGGGCAAGAGAGCCAGGGGGAACATGATTTCATTCCATCTGGTCCTTGGCACTTAGCTTCCTTTTGCTTTATCTTGCAGTGTGAATCTGCTCATGTCCTGGTGTTCTCTCCAACTTTTCTTCCTAGCTATGTTACTTATGTTTCTTAAGTGCAAGGGTTTTGCACAGCATGTCATGGTTGGTACCAGTCACTGGTGGACACTTAAGAAGGGCATTTTAAACCTTCAGTTGTTCTCAATGACCTCAATGGATTAATTAGTACTATTCTCGGTTAAGGTATAAATGTCTCAGTGAGTCCACATTTTACCAAAGGACTTAAAAAATTATAAAGTTTTATTGTTCCTTACCAACTATTCCTTTGCTTAGCAACTGAAAGACACTTTCGTTCATTTTATCTTTTTGTTTTTTTGGCCTGACTAGAGCACAAGAGTAGCTGGACTGTGTGCCTGCGTCAGCGGGTTACCACTTCAGTACAACTCAAGCAAAACAGTTTGAAAAAGTGCCAAACTGTTTTGGGATTGGACAGACAAGGGTGACCCTTCGTGATTCCATGAATAATGTAAACAGGGAACATATTGCTGAGGTCAAAGAGAACGAAAAAAATCAAAAGTAATTGCCTGGAGAGAAAAAGAGGTGTAAGATTTTAGCAGGGCAAACAGCATGTGAAATGGAGACTATACTCTGTTTATACATTAAGTTCAGAGATTTAGTTTTTCCAGTGGCAAATTGTGTTAATTGTAATGATTTGTCTTGAAGGTTTCTGACTTTGCAGTCACAGAACTGTGCTGAGGTTTTCTGTCTAACTCTTCCCTTCTCCTTTCTCTATTACCAAGTAATTATCCAATTACTGGAATAAAAGTGGTGATGTAGTAGTTAATGTAACTTAACCCATTTCATCAAAACTATGTCAGAACTTTTAATGAAGAGAATACTTGAAAAAGACAAAAAACCCAAACTTTTTAAGGTCATCCTAGTGATTGTGTAGTGGTGTGTCCTGATTTTTCCCAATGTTTTATTGTGAAAGATTCAAACATATAGAAAAGTTGAAAGAATTTTTTTAAGAGAACACTCATATACACACCACCTATATTGTACAATTAATCTTTTTATACACTTGCTTTGTCACCTTTCTAAACATCTATCTACCTACCAATCCATCTTATATTTGGTGAATTTTAAAGTAAATTGCAGACACCAGTACACTTTACCTCTAATCACTTTGGCATGTATATCATTAGCTAGAATTCAATATTTACATATGGTCCCTTTTCTTAAAAAGAAATACTGTGATATAATCCACACACTGTACAATGCACCCTTATGGTTCCTTTATACATCAAAACTTTTAGTGGAGAAAATATGGAACATTTTTTACCTCTGTCATTATTATATGTGTCAGATAACACTTGTGGTTTTCAGACCTTCTGCTGATAAACACAGATAGCTACACTTTTTGGAAAAACAAAAATTTCAAATTTGGAAAAGAGACAGACACTTCCCCCAACCCTACTAAATTGAGAAATTTTGTTACTAGGATAATAGATAGCAATTATAAAACTCAACTTCAAATCTGAGTTATTTAGACAAATGACATTTCATCTATAATCATTCCACAAAAACTGTGTCACTGCAGACCATGGGTTCAAATACTTTAAACTACCACAATTTTGCACCCGCTTACAGGTGCAGATTATATTTTCCAAAGATAACTGCACAACATCGCCCATTCCACATGCTCCTGTACAATGTGATCTTGTATCTGTGTGATCAAGAGGCAGGTTTAATTCTTCTCTCCCTGAATCTGGGTGGCCTTGTGACTGTTTCTCAATAGAGTATGGCAGATGTAATCCTTTATGACGGGTCATAAAGGCCAGGCAGCTTCTATCTTGTTTTCTAGGACATTTGCTTTTGGAGTTCTGAGCTGCCATCTAATCAGTTCAACCACCAGGTAAGAAGAGGCTACCAAGTCATGAGGAAGCCTAGGTCACATGGAAAGACTACAGACAGGTGCTCCAAAGGACAGCCTCAACTGTAGTCCCAGCTGACGGCCAGCATGTACCATTAGACATGTGAGTGAAAATGCTCCTAGTTGATTCCTACCTTTAGTTATCAAATTTTTCCAGCTGAGAGAGAACCTAGACATCATGGCACAGTGCATATATGGAGCACAACTGCTGTGTCCCGTTCAAATTCCTGATGCACAGAAACCTTGGATGTAATAAAATTATTTTTTTACATCACTAAGTTTCGGGGTGGTTTGTTACACAGCAATAATAACCAGAACAGCCCTTCTCTATCTCCTACACTACAAAACAAACCAAAAAGTACCACTGTTTAAAAAAAGAATATATAATTTTTGTTTGGCAGGATATCTGCAGATACTAAATACATTAAAAGGATCATACAATCCCAGGATCAAGTGGGATTTATTTCAGGGATGCAAGGATGATTCAACATCCACAAATTAATCAATGTGATACACCACACTAACAAAACGAAGGATAAAATCATATGATCATTTCAATAGATACAGAAAAAGCATGTAATAAAATTCAACATCCATTCATGATAAAAAGAACTCTCAACAAAGTAGGTATAGAGGGAGCATACTTCAACAAAATAAAGGGCATATATGACATCATACTCAATGGTGAAAAGTGAAAAGTGTTTCCTCTAAGATTGGAACAAGACAAGGATGTCTACTCTTGCCACTTTTACTCAATATAGTACTGGAAGTCTTAGCCAGAGCACTTGGGCAAGAAAAAGGAATAAAAGGCACCCAAATCAAAAAGGAGGAAGTAAAACTGTCTCTATTTTCAGATGACACGATATTATATATAGAGAATCCTTAAGACTTTACCAAAAAACTGTTAGAATGTTCTATAAATGAATTCAGTAAAATTGCTGGATACAAAAACAATATATAGAAATCAGTTGCATTTTTATACACTAAGAATGAGTTATCAGAAAGAGAAATTTAAAAAAAATCCTATTTACAATTGCATCAAAAAGAATAAATACCTAGGGATAAATTTAATCAAGGAGGTGAAAGATCTATACACTGAAAAGTATAAACATTGAAGAAGGAAACTGAAGAAGATACAAAGAAATGGAAAGATACTCTCTATGTTCATGGATTGGAAAACTTAATATTGTAAAATGTCCATCCTACCCAAAGCAATCTATAGATTCAGTGCAATCTCTACCAAAATTACAATAGCATACTTCAGAGAAACAGAACAAACAATCCTAAATTTGTATTAAACCACAAAAGACCTTAAGTAGTCAAAGCAATCTTGAGAAAGAACCACAAAGCTGGATGCATCACATTTCCTGATTTCAAACTATATTGCAAAGCTATAGTAATCAAAACATTATGGTATTGGCATAAAAACAGACACAAAGATCAATGGAACAGAACAGAAAGTCCAGAAATAAACCCATACACTTATGGTCAATAATTTTTGATAAAGGAGCCAAGAATGTGCAATGGGGAAAAGAGAGTCTCTTCAATAAAAGGTCCTGGGAAAACTGGAGAGTCACATGCAAAATATGCAACTGGTCCCTTATCTTATGCCATACACAAAATCAACAAAATGGATTAAAGACTTGAATTTAAGACCTGAAACTATACAACTCCTAAAAGAAAACATAGGGGGTAAGCTCCTTGACATTGGTCTTGACAATGATTTTTTGGATTTGACACCAAAAAGCAAAGGCAATTAACACAAGAATAAACAAGTGGGACTCCATTAAACCAAAAACTTCTGCACAGAAAAGGAAATCATCAAAAAAATGAAAAGGCAACCTACAGAATGGAAGAAAATATTTGCAAATCATATATCTGACAGAGGGTTAATATTCAAAAAAATAGAAAGAACTCATACAACTCAATAGCAAAAAAACAATATTCTGTTGAAAAATGGGCAGAGGAACTGAATAGACACTTTTCCAAACAAGACATACAAATGGCCAACAGGTACATGAAAATGTGCTCAACATCAGGGAAATGCAAATCAAAACCACAATGAGATACCACATCACACCTATTAGAATGGCTGTCATCAAAAAGATAAGAGATTGGCAAGGATGTGGAGAAAAGGGAACTCTTGTACACTGTAGGTGGGAATATAAATTCATGTAGTCACTATGGAAAACAGTATGGAGTTCCCTCAAAAAATAAAATATTGAGGTACCACATGATCCAGCAATTCCATTTCTGGATATATATTGGAAGGAAATGAAGTTACTATTTTGAAGAGATATCTTTACCTCCATGTTCACTGCAGCATTTTTTGTTGTTTTAAACAATAGCCAAGACATGGAAACAACCTAAATGTCCACTGATGGATGAATGAATGAAGAACATATGGCATATATACATAAAGGAATATTATTAAGCCATAAAAAGAAGAAAATTTTGCCATTTGTGACATGAATAGACCTTGATGGCATTATGCTAAGTGAAATGAGTCAGATAAAGACAAATACTGTATGATCTCACTTATATGTGGAATCTAAAATAACTGAACTTACAGAAACAGAGAACAGATTGGTGATTGTCAGAGGCAAGGGGTGAGGGGAAATGGGTGAATGTGGCCAAAGGTACAAACTTCCAGTTATAAGATAGATAAGTTCTGGGATGTAGTGGACAGCATAGTGACTAGAGTTAACAATACTGTATTGTATATTTGAAAGTTGCCAAGAGAGTAAATCTTAAAATTCACATCAAGAGAAAAAAAACTGTAACTGTGAGGTGAAGGATATTAACTAAACTTATGTGGTAATCATTTTGCAATAAACATATCTATCAAATCATTATATTGTATAACTTAAACTAATACAATGTTATATGTCAATTACATCTCAATAAAACTAGAAACAAAGAACTATATAAATTCTGTTTGGCATCTATATCTGCATAAGGAAATACCTTATAAGATATCACCTCATGTAGTTAATATCAAGTTCTATATTTAGGTATGCAGAAATTTTTATAAAATGTTGCTCTAAGAATTTCATGATATTTGTCAAGTAGTTCTAGACACTGGCTGGGTAGTAATGCTAGTTGCCAACATTAGGGAATAAATATAGCCTAAACTAACACGCAAAAAAGGAATTTTGGTTGATTGCAAGCTCAATGAGTCAACTATGGATATGGTTACCAAGAAAACTAATATATTTTCAGGTCCATAAATAGAAGCACCATCTCAGTGCCATGGATTCCTTTGGCAATGTGGTAAAGCCAGTGAACTCCTTTTCAGAATAATGATTTTAAATGTAAAAAATAAAATACATTAGATTATAAAGGAAACAAATTGCATTTAAATGTTATCAAATAATAAACATCTTTGATCTAGCAATATCTGCTTTAAAAAAATTAACTCTTAAATAACAAGAATAGCAGTGGGATTAATATCTAGGAAAGGAGAGGAGTATAAATGATATTCTGAGATATCTGCATAGTTATAAACATATGTAAACTCATATGTAAAAATCTGTGATTCCTAATAATGAAGCCTTGGTTATTGCCAATGCTACTGTGGCTTGCTGCCTATATTCATAATTAGGAAAATACTAAATTTCAGTGAGAGGTAAGTGAAAATAAAGATATAAATTTCTCTTCCACCCAAGTTCCTGGAACCCCTAAATTTTATCCACAGATCCCTTATTTTTAAATCCCTTCAGTAGGACAAGCATTTATTTATGGTTTCATGGGTTTATGGCATTCCTGGCCTCCTCATTCACTTTTTCCTTTCATTTGCAGCTATTTATTTAAAAGCTGGGGAGAAAGGTTAGAACAAATACGCATGAGACTCCAGTCTTATATTCAGAATTGTCCATTATCTTCTCACCAGTCAATTAAAATCCCACCCATTATTCCAGGCCTAGTTCAAGTCCTACTTTCTCTAGTAAGGTGATAGGATCTGTAATGATTGCTCTTTTCTCTGACTTCCTACTGCAGGTGGAGTCAGTTTACCCTCATTTTAGCATTCAGTCTCTATTTCATCCACCATCAGTTTGTCTCCTCATCTAGGCAAGGAAGTTTATAGAAATTGAGAGTGTTTGTCATTTTGTAATACTCAGAACATATTGCTAGGTACATTGCAGGCACATGATGTGCCCTTGTACAATGTCATTCTACTGGTGATGCTGTCCAGCTGTGCAAATCACCTATATGGCTGTGGGAAAGTGAGACCACATGTATTCTTCACCATCACTGTCAACTGCAATGGATCACTGACGATGGGCTATACAAGGTGTATCCTTATACTAATAATAACACTTATGTGGCACTTATTATATGCCAGATACTCTTCTAAGCATTTTGCATATTCATTTAATCCTCTTATTAGCTCTATGATGTAGGTACTGTATTCATCTCCATTTTACAAACGAGGAAACTGAGGCACAGACAAATTAGTAGAGATGAAATTTGAAACTAGGCATTCTTTTCCAGAGCCAGGGCACTCAACTACTACACTGTACTGCCATTCATGACATTCATAAATACAAGAAATCCCTGTATATATACCTGCGAGTTTAACATGAAATCACTCATTTGACAATTAGCTTTCCTTCTGCTGAAATCCTATATCGCCTGACTCAGTAATCATTAACTCAGTCCTTGCACTGTTAGAATTTTATTACAATAATAGCAGCTAGGGCTTCCCTGGTGGCGCAGTGGTTGAGTCCGCCTGCCGATGCAGGGGACACGAGTTCGTGCCCCGGTTCGGGAAGATCCCACATGCCGCGGAGCGGCTAGGCCTGTGAGCCATGGCCGCTGAGCCAGTGCGTCCGGAGCCTGTGCTCCGCAACGGGAGAGGCCACAGCAGCGAGAGGCCCGTATACCGCAAAAAAAAAAAAAAAAAAAAAAAAAAAAAAAAAAAAAAATAGCAGCTATCATTTACTGAGTGCTTGTTATGTGCCACATCCTGGGCTAAGTAATTTCACGTATAGTTAATCTGTGTAACAACCCTATGAGGCAGGAAAGGAAACCAAGTCTCCCATGTAGTAAAAGATTAAGCAGTAAAAGAGCAAGGATTCTAAACCAAGGCTGTCCAAATGCATGCTTAAAACACTCTGCTATACTACTTTCCCATGTTTTTTTTTTTTTTTTTTTTTTTTTTTTGCGGTACGCGGGCCTCTCACTGCTGTGGCCTCTCCCGCTGCGGAGCACAGGCACCGGACGCGCAGGCTCAGCGGCCATGGCTCACGGGCGCAGCCGCTCCGTGGCATGTGGGAACTTCCCGGACCGGGGCACGAACCTGTGTCCCCTGCATCGGCAGGCGGACTCTCAACCACTGCGCCACCAGGGAAGTCCCCATGTGTTTTTGCCTTATTTCTACAACTAGATTGCAAATTCTTTGAAGGCAGAGATTATAGCTCCTACTTGCTTGTTGATTCCATAATACTTTGAGTGCCTTGATCCTAATCAATATTAAAAAAGTGTTTTTTGATTGATGGATACAACTGATGCTTTATAGAATTCAGCATGGTGTAGTACAAAGGCTGTGGGGTCTCTCTGTGTGTCATCTGGGAAGTCAGCTAAAGTCTTCCAGCTTCAGCTTCCTTATTAAAAGGAAAATACAGTTAATTATAGGGGTGGTTTTTTTTTTTTTTTGTGGTACGCGGGCCTCTCACTGTTGTGGCCTCTCCCGTTATGGAGCACAGGCTCTGGACGCTCAGGCTCAGTGGCCATGGCTCACGGGCCCAGCCGCTCCGCGGCATGTGGGATCTTCCCGGACCGGGGCACGAACCCGTGTCCCCTGCATCGGCAGGCAGACTCTCAACCACTGCACCACCAGGGAAGCCCCTATAGGGGTGTTTAAAGATTAAAAGGCAATAGGACTTCCCTGGCAGTCCAGTGGTTAAGACTGTGTGCTTCCAATGCCAAGGGTACAGGTTAGATCCCTGGTTGGGGGACTAAGATCCCACATGCCGTGTGATGTGGCCAAAAAAAAAAAAAAAAAAAAGATTAAAAGGCAATGATATCTCTAAAATATTAATTATAATTCCACATAGTAAGTACTCAAAAAATGCCACCTTCTTACTCACTTCTTTGAAACATAATTTTTGGGCCATGTCTACAATGACTGATTTTACTATAAAAGTGCTTATATTTGGTTGTGCAATTGTTGAGATTTTTTCTTTTTCTCAAAGTCAGCTAAAATGATAAGTGTTAGTTTATTTTAAATCATAGAAAGAATTCTTTTCTGAGCCAAAGAAATGGTTCTGTCTCTATGGTCTATCAAACTCTATGGTCTATCTACTGATGAGCAAATATGAAAGAAATGTATGGTAGACAGAATAAAGTCTATATCCTAATCCCTGGAATCTGTAATATGTAACTTTATGTGACAAAGGGGAATTAAGGTTACTAATCAGTTGACCTTAAAATAGGGAGATTACCCAGGTTTCTCCCAGTGAGCCCAATGTAATCACAAGCACCCTCAAAAGTGAAAGAGAGAAGTAGAAGAGAGATGGCAGTATAAGAAGGACTCAGTCCAGTGTTGCTGGTTTTGAAGATGGAGAAATGGGGTCATGAGCCAAGGAATGCAGGTGGCCACTAGAAGCTGGAAAAGGCAAGGAGATGGATTCTGCTCTAGAGCCTCCAGAAGGAACTCAGCCCTCCTGATCCCTTGATTTTAGCTCTGTAAGATGCATTTTGGATTTCTGTCTTCCAGAACTGTAAAAAAAAAAAACATCTGGGGCTTCCCTGGTGGTGCAGTGGTCGAGAGTCCGCCTGCCGATGTGGGGGGCGCGGGTTCGTGCCCTGGTCCGGGAAGATCCCACATGCCGCGGAGCGACTGGGCCTGTGCGCCATGGCCGCTGAGTCTGCGCGTCCGGAGCCTGTGCTCCGCAACGGCAGAGGCCACAACAGTGAGAGGCCTGCGTACCGCAAAAAACAAACAAACAAACAAACAAATCTGTATTGTTTAAGCCACTAAATGCGTGGTAATTTTTTTACAACTATGGTAAAGCAATAGTGTATGTTAAAAATACCACAAATTTGGAATTGTGCAAAAACAATTATATTGTGATTTTAAACAACTTTCAAGTGACTGTATGAATAACAACAGTGATATTTCTCTTGATTATACTGGGTAGAGAAGTCAAGTAAAATGCAACATAGTCAAATCGTTACAGGTTTATTACTAACATTTGTTTTTAATTAGCTACTTTAGAGACAAGAAAATTTTTTCTTTGCAATTCATTCTTTAGTCACCAGAAAAGTCGTCCTATTTGTGAACATGATGAGCAAAGAATAAGGAAAGAATTTAAATTACAAGAGGAAAAATTTTTGTTTGGACAAGGAGAAGGTATTTTGGAAGCTGTCATTCCAAAGCCTAAAATACTTCTTTGGCTAATAAGTAGGAAACTGCATTGCCTAACTCTCAAATCCTTCCATCTTACCAAACTTAAGTACTTTTACATACAAACATGAAACTTCTGATCAAAGCATGCCAATCTCTTGTATACTATCACAGACTGTGTTCATTTCTAAGTCTTTTCTTATGCCATCTCCACTCTGCCTGGAATGTTCTTTCTCTTCTTCTCTGTCCATTCAGCACAAACTAATCTCCTTCTCTAAGTATCCACAGCACTCATATTCTCCACCTGCATTTTAGCTTCTAATGCACATTATTCTCTCTCATTTGCATGTTATTCATTAGTATTTCAGGTTTGTATGTTTTGTTTCCCTGTTAGTTCCTTGATGACTGATGATGGTTGATGGGCACATAAGGGTGCATTATATTAGTTTCTACTTTTGTATATGTTTGAAATTTTCTATTATAAAAAGTTAAAAAAACCAAGGGAGGCACCCTTCTAATCTGTAAAGCATTCTTTCAATTTCTACGTTTCTCCTTTCCTAGCACTGTTAAGCTGGTTGAGTTGGTTTTGCCTTTAAAGTTCTACCTCTTTTGGTTGAAGAAACATGATGTAAAAGATATGATACTATGCTCAAAGGCTCATGGCCTCATCTAATATAACAGTAAATTAGTGCACATTATTCAAGATAAAACTTTCACTGTTGCTCAGTAAAGAGAAGCACGAATAATTCAATTCACTGGTTAATTGTTGATGGAATCTTTGAAAGTTTTGCTTCAGTGTTATTGATACAGGATTCCTTGTTAGCATATTTCTGGCAAGAAATGATTGAGACAGAAGGTTTTCATCAACATTTAATAAAGAAAAAGTTAGAATCAATAGTAAAACTTACTATTGGTAGTTTATACTGTAAAGTATTAACAACACAAAATGTTAATTAATTTCTAATTCTCTGTTCTATTATTTAGATTTCATGAAGGTTGATTGGACTTGATCCATCATTTTACGGAAAATTAATTATTTCAAATACATGCACCACTTTATGCAACCTGCCTGATTTGCATTGAAGAAAATTCAGCAGAAGTAATTGAGGCACAAGCAAATACTGGCACTGACTGAACTCAATTTTCATTCCAAATTTCTGCAAAATCCCAAGGCACAACAATATCAGATGCAAGGGGGAAAACAAACAAAAGCAATGTGAAAAGGGAACATGAAGAGAGAATATTACAAGAATCAGAGAACAAAGGGATTGCAAAACTATTTTAGTGCCATAGATGAGCAGTGAGGGCTTCATTCAGGCAAGGTGGAATAAGATATCATATGGCATTCTGACAATTGATGTCTTCATTTAAATGTAAGAATTTACATTCTAATTAGAAAGAATTTACATCTTAATCAGAGGCAGCTGTATTATCTTGTTACTGTTTTTTTCAAAGGTAATGAACTAAAGTACTGCTGTGCTTTTTCAACCAGAAACTAAATAGACAGCATCCAGTGTTATTTTATAGTTTACCTGCTGTAAGCTGTTATTAATATTTTCAAAGATTAAATTTCGAACAAAATCTTTTAAAAATGAAAATTGTATTAGACATCACTAGAGTAGTATGACAAAGACTTATTTAAAGTATTTAAACAAATTCTTTTCTAACTTGTATTTTAAATGTACTTATTTATCAAGCTAATAGAAGCCTCTTATGATTTATTAATATAATATTGTTTTCCTTTGGGCAGATGTAGAAAAGCTACTAAAGCAGATATGTATCATATTCTGGTGAAACCCTGTTGTTCTTAAACTTACATTTAGTTATAAGGGATCATTTACTAAATGTAAAACTTTACCTTATTAAGACCATTTGGAGTGTATTCTTTTTTTCTGCTTATGAAGTTTAATACAGAAAGATAACAAATATGTATAATAATAGTTGCTTGTTTTATACTATTTGTTACTACCACATTAATAACATTTAAAAATGTAATGCTTCACAAATATACACAATTCTGATGGTGTCCAGGATTGCCATAGTTAGTGAAATTAAAGGAAATAATGCATTCAAATTCACACTGTTCTATTCTAGGTTGTTCATAATGGTAGCAAGACCTAGGTATTGATAGTTGGTGATATCTTTGCAAAATCAAGCCCATCATTCATATGAGAATCAGCATGAGCTCACTGACCCATGGTTTAGAAGAAATTGGGCTTGGCCTAAAAGAAATCAAGCTGGAGAAAATTACAAGTGTTAATAAAAATGTAAAATGTCACCTTTGTCCCTAGCACTAGGCATCTTTAGGTTATTGATACTTATTTTCATCAGCTGCATTATTAATATGAAGTTGTAGTATGGGCCAGTTTTTAATTTGCAGCTTTATGATTTAATTCATTATATAATTTTTTCTTATTAAAGTGGAGGAACATAATAAATAGACTAGATCTGTATCTACCAGTCTATTAAATAAATGACTAATGTGGTTAATTTGGTCAAAATATTTGATTTAAAGACTTACAGAGAGAGTCTAAAATAATTCTGAGGTACATATTTATCTTTATCATCATACTTCCTGGATCCATACGTACAGAAGAAAAACAGATCATACACGAATGTGCTATATTTTAAGAAATGAAAGAACAGAATAATTTCAGGTATATTAAAAAAAAGATGGAATTAATTTTAAGGTGGCATTTTCCTAATCTGGGCCACCCTGTTGACAAAGAGGAGATAATTATTAGTTCACTAGTGCTTTTTCTTACATTCGCACTAAAGACAATTTATGGAGGAAATGATTCAGATGGGCCTGACTGAATTACTGGCTCTGAAAGATGGCTTTATATTGCTGTCAGAAACCGTCAGCCCACTTTTGAAAGGTTTATTTGTCTATGGCTCTTCTGTGTATGATTTGTTATGAGGGCACCTAACACTTACCACATAGCACATACACTGTCTTCATTTTCAAAAGTATACCAGATAAGTTTTTGATTATCCCTAGGTTTATGAAACCTGTTTGCCTTTTTGAAAAGAATATCTACAGATAAAAGTACATTTTGCTCTTTATATTTACATATGGTTCCAAGTTTAATATAATATCCTTTTTTTTTTTTTTTTTCTGTATGCGGGCCTCTCACTGTTGTGGCCTGTCCCGTTGCGGAGCACAGGCTCCGGACGCGCAGGCTCAGTGGCCATGGCCCACGGGCCAGCCGCTCCGCGGCATGTAGAATCTTCCCGGACCGGGGCACGAACCCATATCCCCTGCATTCGCAGGCGGACTCTCAACCACTGCGCCACCAGGGAAGCCCAATATACTATCCTTTGAGTTAGAGTATATCAGCGTGTTACGTCTACCATCACCAGCTTTCTTCTTGGCCCCATGGTTACTGTAACCATAAATATTCATATCCAGTCTAAAAGAGCATAATAAAACATGTCTCCTCTTGCTCTGTCTTTTGTTTCCCTATAACTTTGGGCTTGGATTATCACAATTGCTTCCGAAATAGCTTTTTGCTTATAGTTACCTCCTCATCTAATGCCTCCTTCATGACACTGACAGCCTAAAGTCATGGGTTCTAATCATTACTATTACATTGCAAGCTCTGTTAGATACATGGTATAGAAAAGACATGAATTCTCATCCTGATTCTATCACTATCTGGGTCTTACTTCTCTTATCTGTAAAATGAAGAGGTGTGAAAAGTTTATTTAATGACTTCTTTTTTCTTAAAACTAAATGCCCCCATTCTGAATCACTGTGTCTACTCACTGTGTTTTAGTTATTTATTTCATGCCTATTAACTCATCATCTGTCTTTCAACCCCAACCCGAAATGCATTTTTGTCTCTTTCTGGCTGGCCATCCAAATCCTGCTCATTTTTCAAGATCCACTTCAAACATCATCTCCGCATCGTTGCTCTCATAGTTCTGGTCAATCAACAATAATTTCCCCGCTCTAATCCATATATTCAACAGATATTTATTGAGTACCTACTTTGTATCAGGGTGCTGGGGATGCAAGGAATAAATAAGAAAGGGGACCCCTGCACTAAAAGAGCTTACACTGAAGTGGGGAAGACAGATAAAGTAACAAAACTTCAAGCTAGTAACAAAGACTAAAGATTGTGGTAAGTACAAGGAAGGCAACAGCTTGCTGAGAGAATGTGCACAATGTATATTATTTATACAGTGTGATCAGAGAAGGCTTATTTCCTATAGCATTCTTGGTATATTAATAATAACAAATAATTTAATCTATTATTATCTTGACTCGGCATTTGACTTAGCCTGGGTGTAAATCTTGCTTCCCCAAACTAGATTGTTAGAAGCAATGACACGTTGTAGGTAACATAAATTGAATATTTAAGATGTGCCAGTTATTGTAATGGACAATTCACATGTATTTTATCATTTAATCCTTAGAACAAGGTAGGTATTTTTTTTTTTTATTACCCCTTTTACTCAAGATGAGGAAAAAGGGACTCAGAATTAAACTAAGATACTTGCTTAAAGCTGGACAATTAGTAAGTGGCAGAGCTGGGACTAAAATCCATGTCTGCAAACACCAACATGCGGCTTATTAATTACCATGATAAACCCCCTCTTGGAGACAGGGAGCATATTTAGAGAGTTTCAGTATCAGTCACTTGCACATACCAGGCACTTAATACTTACTTCCTTGGCTCTTGCAGTAGGCATTACACCTCCCTGGAGACAGCTTCCCCATTCTCAGCATAAACTTAATCGGCCTCCAAAGACGTTTCTTGGAGACAGAGACCCTTGGATCGAAAATCCTAGATTACTTCTAATCTGGTTCTAACGTGGCTTCCCATAATTTTATTCCCAACTGGCACCAAGCTGTTGTATGCATGATGTTTTCCTACTCAGGATACTAGGTTTTGGGTGAACCCCACATCAGCAATTGCCCATTTTGAGCTTACAGTCTATCACTCAAATGATTTTAACTCAAATACTGAAAATATTCAATGATAGGACATATAGATCATAGAATTATTAAATAGTAGGAAATCTAATAAAGTTAATTAATCAAGGACGCTCTTTCAGAGCTGGAATTATGTTTCAATGTTTTAAAGACCAGAAGGATCTGCTGCCAAAGAAAAGTCTATATTTTAATTTCGTATGCAAAAGGAAAATGGGGAAATAAATCGCATTTTAATTTCAAACAAAATTGGGAATGCCAGTAACAACTTTCCTTGCATTCTTATTCAAATGGTTATACTAACAGTGAAGACCTTAGGCATAAATAATCTAAAAGAGCAGCTTAAAGAAAAGCGTATAATTGATTCAGAATGTGCTCTAGCATTATTTTTATTGTGATTTTCTTAGGAAGAAGTTAGAAGTTAGCTGGATTCTGTAACTTTATTGCTTAAATCTTCTTTCCCACTGCTGGGAAAAACAATCACCCTCTCTTAGGGCTTCTTAGAGTATTCAGGTGCTAGTTGAAATCAGAGTTTAAAAAAACACCACTTTTGCTGTACACCTGAAACTAACACAACATTGTAAATCAACTATACTTCAATAAAAACAAAGAAAAAAAACAAACAAAAAAAAACCCCAAACAAACAAAAAGCCCCACCAGTTTATACCTTACTGAGATTAACTAACTTTTTCTCTTCTAGAGCTGGACAGGTAATAGTAAATAAGTATTTTATTTATAAATTTATTTAGCTTTATTGAGGTATAATTGATATACAAGAAATTGTACACATTTAATGGATACATCTTGATGACTTTGGACATACGCATACACCTTAATACCATCACCACAATCAAAGAACTAAACATACGTCCTGTCCAAAATTTCCTTGTATTCTTCTGTTGTGATTTTTTGTTTTGGGGAGGGGGGTGGTAAGAACATTTAACATGAGATCTGTCTCTTAACGCATTTTAAAGTGTACAATACAGTACTGTTAACTATAAGTACTATGCTGTACAGCAGATATCTAGAACTTACTCATCTGGCATAACAGAAATTTTATACCCATTGAGCAACAATTCCCCATTTCCTCCTCTCCCCAGTCCCTGACAACCACCATTCTATTCTCTGCTTCTGTGAGTTTGACTATTTTAGATACCTCATGTAATATATAAAAGATAGGGTACTAAGTTAAGGAAATGATGTGACATTGTCAATAAAGAGTTGAAATCTTTGATGCTGATAACCTGAAATGTGGATAATACACTTGTAGGTGACTGAGAACTGGTTTTTAAAATTATGCCTTGAATTGCATGCCGCTAAAATTTTAAAATCTAAATGATCTAAATTTAAATATCAGAGTTACATGTCAAGGGCTTATATGAAAAACATCTGAGATAAGACAGAACTCTTTAATGGCTTTGTTGTGTATCAGGAACAAAGAAAGAAACTGCCCAGAGGATAACACTAAGCATAAGGAACAGAAAAGAAAATAGTCAAGATACTGTTAAGGTGAACAAATGAGAAATCAGAAAACAGATTAATAAAAACAAAGAGAACACAGGAATAAATCACGGAGTTATTGGTTCACTAGTCTACATTACTGATGCAAATCCTTTTTATTTCGTTTTTTTAAGAAATTCTTTAAAAATAAAATTCAAGAACTAAGACAATGACCCCAGATAGCCACTGAATTCCCCAAGGCACAAAGAAACCCACTCCCAGAAGAAAATAACTAGCATTCTCCACCTGGTAACACATCCTGTCATCCCCTATGACCCCAGAGGAAGAATAAGATAGGCTCCAGTAAAAAGAAATAGATCCACACATGATCCACATGCATCTCAAAAACAAAGACAAAAGCCTAATCAAGAATCACTTAACATTTAATCATACAAGTAACTACGGATACTCAACAAACAGAATTTATAGCTAATGAAACAGTTTATAAAGCACATGAAAGATGACTTTACAGTAGAATTAATATCCTCAAAATGTTATAAGATGGGCTGTTAGGAAAAGAATCAATTAGAGGACATGGAAAATTAGAATGTGACTGTCAAAACCAAAAAAGTTCAATTGACTAACAAAATGAATACAATTGATGAAGGGATTACTGAGCTAGAAGATAAGATTAAAGGGATTCCTCCTGGATATAAATCCAGGGCAAAAACAACAACAACAAAAAAATCAAATAGAGAAGAGTTAAAAGACATGGACATTTAAGTCAGAAAATTCAACATCTGTGTAATAGGCATTAAAGAAGAGAAGAAAGAGAATGGTAGGGAGGAAACAATTTGCATATAAAAATGGTAATTTATTATGCTAAAAGACAGGAGAAAAATTAGTAGCAGAAGAAATACTCAAAAATTCTTAAGCTAGAAAACGGAAGGAAGCGTCTTTTAACTGAAAATATACCTCCCAAATATCTAAAACAAATTTCTTTTTTTAATGGTAAGACAATACAATAAAGCACTTGAAGATCAGGAACAAAGACTGATGCCCAATTTCACTAATATGTTTATAGTGCAAGTCCTGGAAAGTGCAATTGGGCAATAAAAAGAAACACATATATAAATATCAGAAAAATATAAATATCAGAAACATATCAAAAAAGTAACTGAATACAAGATCAACATTTAAGCATCAATACAAAAGTGTAATGAAACAAAAAAAGGATCCCATTCACAATTGTTAGAATAAAGGATCCTGAGATAGGGAGATTGTCCCAGGCCCAGTATCATCATAAGAATACTTATTAGAGAAAGGCAGGAGGGTCAAAGTCAGAGAGAAAACCGGTGTGATGAAGCCGTCACTCAGAGGCTTGAGTGACGGGCCATAAGCTAAGAAATGCTGGCAGCCTCTAGAACTGGAAAAGGCAAGAAATGGATTCTCCACTAGAGCCTTCTGAAGGAGTTAGCCTTGCTGATACCTTCATTTTAGTCCAGTGAGACTGATTTTATACAGATCTCTAGACCATAACATAATACATTTGGATTATTTTAAGCCATTAAATTTGTGCTAATTTGGTACAGCAGCAATAGGAAACTAATACAGAATTAGTTATGTGTTATTTGTATAATATAAAGAAAAAAGAGCATCAATTATTAAAGCAGAATCAATCAATCCTACCATAAAATTATATGAATATATGTGAATCATAGAAGACATTATAAAATAATACATTGTTATAGAACAGATAGAAGGAAGTATTGATATGGGCATGCATTAAATTTTCCATGCTTATGACACACAAAGATGATTCAATATTTGTTGCATATAAAAGTGAACTTTCGGGCTTCCCTGGTGGCGCAGTGGTTGGGAGTCCGCCTGCCGATGCAGGGGACACGGGTTTGTTCCCCGGTCCGGGAAGATCCCACATGCCGCGGAGCGGCTGGGCCCGTGGGCCATGGCCACTGAGCCTGCGCGTCTGGAGCCTGTGCTCCGCAATGCGAGAGGCCACAGCAATGAGAGGCCCGCGTACCGCAAAAAAAAAAAAAAGTGAACTTTCAGTAGATTATACCTGGTAAAATGGAGTCTTTGACTAGTTGATATCTTCAGTTGAATATCAAGAATATTACACAGTACTCCAAGTAATATGAATTGTAAGATTTATTTCATATATGTACATATATGAGTTATATTTCATATGTGAAGTTATCATGTGGTGTTATATATAAAGAGACATCATTCTGAAAATTTAACATGCAGAATGTCAAACATTTGTGATGTTTAAATAACACAAAGATTAATTTAATACATATTTCTTGCCTCTAGAGAAATTAATAGACATCTTGATAATGGTGGCCTATTTTTTCCATCCAAAGAATAAAATTTAAAAATAAGACATAACCATCATTATCACTTATTAAGAGATAATAATAGCTAGACTATATTTGCCAAGAAATTTAAGCTTATGCAATATTTTTTGGAGAAATTATTAAAAAAATCAAATAAAAAGATCCTACACCTGCACGTTTCAAGTTTGTACAGCAATAGTTTTTAAAACTATGTTTGTCTCAATTTAAAGCTCCTAACAAAACAATTAAATATAGGTACATTTATAAAGGTGACTTCAAAAGTCTTAATTTTTAGACATTAGAAAGTAATCTTTGTCATATACTATTGTATATTAAAAGATTATAGTGTTTTCTTTCATCTAAATTAGAATTTGTTTCAAGAAATAAAAACGAGCTTTGTGTCTTCTGTTTGAATCATCCACATATGGTTTTTAGTAGCTAAGTTTTTCTAAATTCAAACAGATACAAAAATCCACAGTACAAGAACAGGATTTGAAATGATAAGAGCTAATTTGCCTTGATGCATTTGCGATAAGACGATTGCATTGCAAATTAAATGTATTGTTTTTTTGAATACTCTATTACTATTGTAAGCAGAACAAACGCACAGATGGCATGGGCCATAAAAATATAATTAAGCTTTACAATATCATTCCTATCAGATTTCAGAAGTGTGCTCTAGCTTAAGTTAGAGTGCTCAATGTGTGAGCGCATATAACATTTTTGAATTTTAAGTTTTTGGATAAATCCATAAAAGCTGACATATTTAGCTGTTTCATGCGATTTCCATTTCCCTCCATGTTCCTGGCTTTCAGTTTCAAGCAATTTGAGACTTATTTTACGAGAGGACACATTAACTAAAAGAAAAAAAACAATTATACTAAATCTTTTTAAATCAGAAAATACTTTGATTTCCTTAAAAAATGTGATGTGAAATACTGGCACAGATTACCACCAGAGAAGTCACACACTTGCGCTAGGACAGCTGGATGACCACAGCCAAGGCACAAGGTGTTTGGAGAGAAGAGACTGAGGAGACTTTTCAGGTCCCTTTTTGTCTAGTATTTTTGCATTTCAATAAAATGATGATAATAGCAATTAGGTAACTCAAATCCTCTTGTAAATGAAGGTGGGTATATGTATATAAATTATGTGAAGAAAGTATATTTATACTTTGAAAAACACTGGTTAACCTTTTTGATCAAAAGTAATTGCTTAAATGTAGCAGTCCCACAGGATTTATCAATAAAGAGGCTATCTAAGTCTGAAAGGTGTTAGAACTGTTTCAGGCTCTCTGGGGACAGCTGGGCAATAAGGGTTGTTCCACATAAATGCCAGCATGTTGCATACCTGTCTTCTTTCCCTGTTCACCTTGCTTAGCAAGCTTGTTGACTAAGCCACTGGTGCAAGACCTAGGAGGCTGAAGGGGTACTCAGAGTTCAAACACAGGGTTAACAGGATCCTCTGTATGTGTCATGTTTAGCAGTCAAGTAAGAAAAATAAACAAAGATACTGCAGGCTATGACTACAAGATGAACCCATATATGCAGCCCCCAAAAGACAACCAAGAACTGAAAGTAACTTTCGTGCGTTAATTCATCTGCAATGTCTAATAAAATGTGCCGGCAGCTATAATTTCTGGAGTGCTTTCTACGCATTTCATTGTCTGCTAAGTGCTTTACATGAATAATATTCATTTTCTCAATAAAAATTTTTATATTAACTACTCCTTGTAACAACCTTTTGAATAGGTATTATCTATTTCATACATAAGAAAATTAAAGTTTTGAGGGATTGAATACCTTATACAAGGTCACATAGCTAAAAAAAAGCTGGAGTCGATTAAAAAAAAAAACTTTCAGGAATTTTTTACACCCAGAATATATACCTAACATAGTATAAGTATATAACATACATTAAATGAATAGATAGTATATATTATGGTTAAATACTAAATGCCAGCTAATGTCTGTGGGGAGGAGGAATCACAGAGGAAAACCCACGAATCAGATTTTTAAATACACTGTATGTATGTGTAAAACATACATAAAACTTACCTTTTAACCATTTTAAGTGTACATTTCAGTGTCATTAAAGTACATTCACACCATTGTATGACCATCACTACTATCCATTTCCAGAACTTTTTTGTCATCCTAAACTGAAACTCTGTCCCCACTAACCAATAACTCCCCTTTCTCTTCTCTTCAGAATATATTTTAATTCAAACCTAGCTATTTAACTAAAATCTCAGAATGGTAGTGCTTAAAGCCCTTTTGTTTTAACATGCGTAAGCATATTATAATCCCAGGTACCTGCTCTGAAATTACAGGAGACTAAAATGTTCACTTTTGGAAATGCAATTATAAGCTTATTTACTAAATAAAGTAGATTTAGAAGGACAGACAGAAATATAATTCATCAATATATTATTTGTTGTCAACTGTGGCTAACAGTTGATGCCGTCTTTGGTCATAATTTATAGAACTAAAGATACATATGCTATGGAGTAAAGGTATACTGACATGCTACTTAGAAAATGTTTTTGTTCATCTCCTTTTTGAAAAGAAAAAATCCTGTCTTTACTGCTCAGTATTGAAAATACATCTCCCATTTCTTTAGCTAAAATAAGAATTATCAAGGCTCAGTTTATAATAATACACTGAAAATGTGCATATTTACAATCTGCAAAACCCTTTAATCTATTAAGCCCTTAAGGTAGTAAACTGAAAACAGGAAAAGAAATAACTGACTCAGCCATCAAGCTATAGGAATAAGAGTGGAAAGAAGCAGTTTTGGAACCCAGGAGACATAGCTATTTAAAAAATTATGTTCAGGCCATAGTTTTTGATGTTTATTTAAAATAATTTTGACATTATTTAAAATAGGACATCAAATATCTCTGCCCCAAGATAAATCAAATGATATTAGAAGTTAACTAAGCCAATGGCACACTTTCACTCATAAACAATCTTATTTCAAACATGTAGATGTTTAAGTAGCAAAACTGTAAATGACCAAAACTTGGCCATTTCCAGAAAATCATTTAAAAGTATTTGAAGAATAAGAATATAAAGAGATATGGCATATAAGAAGCTTACTGAAAACCTACTTAAGCAATGGTGACAGTGTAACGAATCATATTCAGCCCTCAAAATGGACTTACCTATACTGGCTATATAACTGAAAATATCCAAGAATATTTTCTTTTTGCAGTTAAGGACATTAAAAAAAAAAAAAAAAAGAAGAGGAAATGTTTGAATACAAAATCCTTAACTATACCTAAAATGATATGGACAGATACAGGGTCCAGGAAAGGCCATTTTCTTGTACAGCAGTTCGAGTCAATGGCTGTTTGAATTTTTAAAAACAAATTAGGCATTAGGGATATTCAAGTGATTGGTAAATCACATTGGAAAAAAGTAGTGATTGAAGTCCACGTGTATGCTTATAATTCTGTAAGGAAGAAGGAAATGTTACTGGGTAAGAGGTCTGGGATGCAGATGAGAGGAAGAAGTCTACTCACTCCCACATTTATACTACCATGTAAGAAATAGGTGAGGCAAAAGAAAACGGTTTTCTGTATTTCTTTAGGACGCATTTGAAAATTGCAACGCAGGACATGCCCTCTTGGTGAAGCTAATGATGTAGCTCTAAGGGCCATTTTGTAAATCCGACACTTTCCAACTCCCAAAGGTCAGAATTTGAACACAAATGTCTCTGTCTTGCCTCAGTAATCTGTTATCCAGACTGTCATCCAGGGCTATTGGATTTGGAATCGGGAGACTTCGGTTTTGGACTTTGTTTTGTTACTTTCTGTGTGAGATTGGAAAACTTATTTATCTGGGCTTCAGATACGTTACATAAATCTACAACTTTTATCCTCAATTCACAAATTTAGAAACCTCTGAAAAACTTAACTCATTTAGTAGCACAATCTGGCCTGAACTGACATTAAGCTATTTACAGTTTTAAGGAACCTAACTTTGTGTAACTACTTATATGTCTTTCGTGAAGTATTAATTTTTGATTATGAGGTATTTACTATATTACCACTTAAATAAACATTTTTCAATAATTTATTTAGAAATACTTTCAAACCTAGAAAAGCATGCAAAACAGAACAATGAATTTCCATATCCCTCTCACCTAGATTCTCCAACTTTTAACACTTCACCATGTGCTCCATTTCTTTCTCTTCTTATTGAAATCTAGATATACTTCTCCAAACATGTATATACCCTCATAATTAGCCTTTTTCCGAACCATTGAAGAACAAGCAGCATATATGATTCCTGTCATTCCCAATTACTCTGGTGACTATTTCCCAAAACAGGGACTTTATCTTACATAATCACAGTATAATCCTTCAAGTCAGTAAATCAACATTGATACAGCACTACTGTCAATCTGCAGACCCCATTCACACTTTGTAAACTGTCCCAGAGATATGAGGACACTCAATCTTTCTCAGTATTCTCAGTTTCTCCCTGCCTTTCAGGTGCTTGACAGTTTTTCAAGAATACAGGAGTTTCATTCTGTAGGCTAATCATAAACCTAGATCTATCTGTTATTTCCTCTTGATCAATGCTTTTGGGGCAGGAAACCACTGATAGGATACACAGCTCTTCTAGTGTCTGACATCAAGGTGATGTACCACACATGATATCAACTGACTTGTGATGTAAACCTTGATCACTTGGTTGTACTGTTCATCGGGTTCTCCCACTGTAAAGTCACCATTCTGCCCTTTGTAACTGCCCTTTGTAACTAGTAGTTTGTGAAAGGAATATTCTAAGACTGTCAATACCCTCTTCCTCATCAAACCTGATCAAACCCACCAGCCTACCTTAGCCTCCAATTGACAACTCCCATCTAAACTGAACATAACTATGATTGTTAACGGTATTTTTCGATTTCACCATTCCTTCAATGTTTATTAGTTGGTATTCTGTAATAAAGAGGTTTCCATATCTATCTGTGTCTGTCTGTCTGTCTATCTATCTATCTCAGTATGGATACCTGGATTTCCATTTTACTCAACGGATTATTTTCCATTATTTATTCTGAAGCTCAAATTTCCAAGATTTGGCTAGTAGGGTCTTCTTCAAAGTGGCTTCTGTGCCTTTTCTCATGTCCCCAGCATTCTTTGAGTACCTCCCTACTTTTGGGCACAAATTCTACTCTCATGTTACACTTTCTGTGTACCAGCCCTAGAACTGGCTATTTTGCCAAGAGGCCTCCCCTCCCCTCCTTTTTTTTTGTTTTTAGTAGGGAATGATACTTAGAAACCAGTATCTGGGTACTTGGAGGGTCCCTTAGGTTGTTATTGTTTCTAAGCTCTCCATAAGACAAAGCTAAGAAATACATGTGTGTATATAGTACATAAATACACACACACACACGTAGATGCATCTATAACTATGTCTACATTTATCTGTATATGTGTATGTGTAAACATATGTGGTATATACCCACGAGCATTTGTGTTTGTTTGTTCTAAAATTACCTCTTTCAAATGTCAAGCAATATTTTCGAGTGTAATAGGCTTTGATGAGCAAATTTTTATTCACTATATGCATATGCTACATGGCTTTATGTATTTTGGTATTAATCCCTTTGTCTTTAGCTTTGTAAGACTGAGAGATACTGGTCTTTTATTTTGCCTTCCTACAGCAACCACCTTATCCTCATTGCATTCCCATGATTGTGTTTGTACAGAAGATTCTGTTGGGGCACAGAATCATCAAGGAAGAAAAATAGGGGAAAAAAACCTTAAATTTTCCTATGAACATACCAATGCAATTACAAATATATGCATAGAAAATGTATATTTTTATTCATTCCTAATACAAAAGTAAAAAAAAAGATATGAATTAAATGGAAAGAGTTTAGGACATTTTAATTATTTAAAATCTGCTCAAACATACAATATAGTTGAGAACAATAAACAACTCACAGAGAGACAAAGGGTATACCTGAAACAGGCTTATATGACTAAAATTTATCATTTTAATACAAATATGTGTTTAAAGTTTCAAATTTAAGTATACTATGCATATTTTATACTGGATTAGACTAACAAACCACCCCTGCTACAGCTGGGAAGGTTAAACAACAGTATTCAAATCTGATTTAGATATAACAGCTGTTCAAATGCCAGGGCATACTTTACTTGAAAATGTGACCATTTAGTTCTGTTAAATATCAACTGATGTTCTGGTTATGTTCATGCATTATTTTCCCTCAAAAGTCCTTAAATTTTTGTTTTTTTCCTGATAGAATCACCACTGAAGTTCAATGGGTCTTTTTCTTGAACATAACTTTTTCAACTTTCTGAAAAAATGAGTAAGACAATTTTCTTACCTCACCTCCTATCTCTCACACCTCATTCTCCTCATAGGCTGTTCTTGCCAACACAAAAATAACACAATCAAAAATTGGAAAAGTGGTATTGCTTTTGATGGGGCCCTGATTAGTTATATTTAAATTCCTCATTTTTGACAGAAACAAATTTGGACATTTTAAATTACAGAAAATAATTCCCTCATGGCTACATAGTACACACGTTAAATCATGAATTATGTAAGTACCATTCTCAAGCAATAAAACAAAATAAATAAAATCCTAAAGTGCCCAAGAATAGCTACAAATACTTCATTTAAAGAATGTCATCACTACTCAAAGTCCATGAACTTGTTTGTAAGTGAGGGAGGTAGCCCATTACTTAATTTCTTGGGACCTGGGGAAAAAGTAAGATTTTTTTTTTTTTTTTGCGGTACGCGGGCCTCTCACTGTTGTGGCCTCTCCCGTTGTGGAGCACAGGCTCCGGACGTGCAGGCTCAGTGGCCATGGCTCACGGGCCCAGCCGCTCCGCGGCATGTGGGATCTTCCCGGACTGGGGCACGAACCCGTATCCCCTGCATTGGCAGGCGGACTTTCAACCACTGTGCCACCAGGGAAGTCCAAGTAAGATGATTTTTAAGAAATTATTTTCCAAGAGAAGCCTCCTCAATCTGGTATCCAAAGGAAAACAAGAGTTTTTCCCCTATTATACTTCAGAAACTGAGGAGAAAGCTCTGATACAGAGAAAACTTTCACTTCAGCAGGTGGAAGACAAAGTCAGGAGGTATTATCATCCTACTGGAAAAGGAAACAAAATCTTATGGACAGAAAGTCTTCCAAAGTCAGATAGGAAGTCAGCAGCTGCTCCTCAACAAGAAACCAGTTTAAGACTCATACTATTCAACATGTTATATCCTTTGAGGGGAGAGTGGAGTCCCTGATTCCTCTCTTCCTTCCCTAGTAAATACAGGGCACTAGCCATGGGTCAGAAACTCTGCTATGCCTGGGGATTCAATGATGCACAAGTCATGTGGTCTCTACAGTTATGGAAGTGAGCATGTAGAATCGGATGCCATTGCTATGGAAGAAAAAGTACAGGATGCTGTGAGAGCACAAATGAGAGGTGTCTGATCCAGATTCGGTTTGGATGCATCAGAGAAGGCCTGAAGGAGGCAGTGACATTTAAACCATAGCCTGAAGGATAAAGAGAAGTTAGCCTGGTTGAGATGACAGGGGCAGGAGGTAGAGGAGCTGTTAGATGGAGCGTTCCAATCAGAGGCAACACCATGTATGAATATATGTTTCAGGAACTGAAGGAACTGAAGTACAGCACAGGCACATTCCTGATTTGTAACGCCAGAGTGGAGAATCTGCACCAAAATGAGCAATGGTGCAAGAAGTGAAGAGACAGTATGTGGGGACAGGTAGGACTTTACTGTGTCCTTGAAAATGGAAATCTGTGGCTTAGTTTTCTAAATGCAAAGATTAGGTCAATTCAAAAACTGTTCTTTTTATAAAGAGTTTTCAAAATTCATGATTACGGCTGTAGGGCAACAGAGAATAAGGGAAAGATTCTACCACTAAAAGTACTATAATTTTTTTTTACATTTTAGGTCATAGTACTTATTGACCACCTGAACTTAGGCTGGTTACACTTTAGATTCTAGGTACCTCATCATTAAAATAAGGGGGTTGAAAAAGATGGTTGTCTGTACCCTTCTTTCCTGCTCTAGTGTTTGGGCTCTGTTAGTAATACAACGATCAGGATCATAGTATCAAAACACTGCTCCTTGAGAGCCCTGGATTCCTTCAAGTTACTGGAGGAATACATTTCCATTGAAGCAGAGCAGCTCCAATTCTGTCAGATTTCTTTTTTGGGCTTCTGATAAGATTTTATATAAAGAAACGGCTTAAAGATTTGAATTAAAAATGGACTTTTTGTTTCACTGCCTTGTCGCATTGACCTCTAACATTTAAATCCTTACTTAGTTACTTAAAACATGAGGCAGTTCTCCTACTGGTCTGAATACAAGGCTAAATCTATGAGTTCTTGAATAATTTTTCAATACCCTGAGATAAGACATTTGTGATTCAGTAAGAGGCTGATTAAGAAATATCATAAATTCTCTCACAATAAACAGCTTTGTGTCATCTCAGGAAATCTAATTAGGAAAAATGGTATTATAAATATTTATATTCCTAGTTCAAAAACGTCATTATATACATTGTGCTTACTGCCCTAAATTCAGAAATAACAGAGAAACTTGTTCTTTGGTTAAAACAGTGGAAATACATGTCCCGTTTTATTTGGTAGGGTTAAGAAAAACATTGGCAGTTAGTTAAGCAGTCCTAAATTTACTATAGACTATTTTTTTTAAGCTTGAAGATAAAAATGAAGCTTAATAAACAAGAAAATGATGTACTAAAAACAAGATATTAAATCAATTTTAAACACCAAACACAATTTACGTCTGACTTTAAAACTCATCCACAAAAAAAAAAAAAAAAAAAAAAAAAACTCATCCACAAAACATTAATCTACACAAAGGCCAGAAGCTGAATGAAGCATAATTTGTGAAACTGATACCTTTCATCACAACCTCTAACTGAAAAGGTCATTAGATATATTATATCTAAGTGAGCAGCTTATCCCTGCTTCATTACTGATAATTAAGACAAGTAATATTTTCTTGACAGTAATGTGTCCATTAACAGATATAGTCTAGTTTGCATAAAATAAGCATTAACTACCATAGTACTACCATAGATTAAAAAAAATTAAGTACCTATATAACATGGCTTCATTATTTTTTTCCTTAATTTCCTTAAAGAATTAACAGGCTCAGAAAACATAATGTACATATTAAGAAATTCATCCTTTGTCATGTTTTAAGTTCATAAGGTACATAACAAAAAAGGTATTCAGAAAAAGTAATCAAGGAAAATGAAGGTACTTGTGAGTGGGTATCATTTAAATTATCTGTACTACCTTGCTTTGCTGAGCCACTTGAAATGCTACTTGAAATGCAGCTGCTCTTTAATGTTAAGACTTCTTAAGTCTTTTCTTTAAAAAAAATTTTTTATTGGAGCATAGTTGATTTACAATGTACTAGTTTCTGCTGTACAGCAAATTGAATCAGTTATACATATACATATCTCCACTCTTTTTTAGATTCTTTTCCCATATAGGTCATTACAGAGTATTGAGAAGAGTGCCCTGTGCTATACAGTAGGTCCTTATTAGTTATATATTTTATATATAGTAGTGTGTATATATCAATCCCAATCTCCCAATTTATCCCTCAAGACTTCTTAAGTCTTAATGTAGAAAATTTGGGGAGGTACCAAATGGTATTCTGGTGTTCAAAAGAATTAAAATAATTTCCAAAGTATCTGCCTGCAGAATTACATTAAAGTCTCAAGAAAGCACATGAGACTACCTGCTCAGTAAAGACGACCTTAACTATTACTAGTAATGACTAATATTTACTATGTGACTACTATTTAAGCATGCGTACAATGTACTTACAGCATTTTCTCAGTATATCCTCACAGCCATTTCATGATGCTAATACTATTATTGTCCCATTTTACAGACAAGGAAAAAGGTGAAATAACTTGCCTACATTAATATAACTAGTAGCTGGTGGGACAGGTCCAGTGGACTTGAGCCTGTACTCTTAACTACCATACTACACATCCTTGCCAACAGATTTAGTTGTTTCAAGTGTTCCCTTTTTCAGGACAGCCAACCAGATAACATCTTTTAAGTATCTATTTGTGCAAAGAACTAGAACAACACAGTACTTGTTCAATAGCTTGTGGGGAAACCGACACTTGAAGTGACAATAGGGGCAGAAGTAGTAATTTATGGTCTGAAATTCTTAACCAGGTGTAATTCCAAACTGGAGTTTACGAGGCCAGGAGTGAGTATGTGGTTCATCTTTGTAAAAAAAAATGGAGCAATAAGCCAGACAAGGTACTTAACTTCTCTGCATCTCAGTACCTTAATCAGTAAAATAATAGACCTAATTTCAAAGTTGTTGTGAAGATTAAATGAGTTAACACAAGGAAAGTGTCCAGAATAGTGCCTCGCCAATACTCTGGGTTGTTACAGCTTAGAACACATCTAGATCACCTCAAAGAAAGAAGATTCTTCAAACTATACTTGCTCCTTATCACCCAGATCCTGAGTCTTGTCTTTTGAGGAACGATGTTAAGTCACTAGTGGAAGTGCGTCGTATCCCTCAGGTGGGCTGGGGTGAAAAAAGGTTGACTACTTAGCGGGATATTACACCTTCTCAACTGTAAGAGCAGTTAGCTGGGGCAGAGTAGGGGTGTGGATGGAGGGGGACTAGTATGAAAAACTCCTCTCCCCAAATTAATGCTCTAGAAGCAGTGTGGGTTGAGGAGGTGTAACAGCAAAGGATTTGAAATAGAAGTGTATTTGAATCCTGGCCCTGCTACTTACCATCCATGTAAAACTGGTAAAATTACTTCAGCTCTTTGGCCTCTCCTTTACATTTACATGGAGACAAATGAAATTAGATACATAAAGGAACTGGTACAATGGTTGATACATAACAAAGATGAAAAGGTAAGGCACAGTGATGTCAGGTAACTTGCCTAACGTTACATAACTAGGTTACACAACTAGTCACTGGGAGAGTCTTCTGCTCTGTGCCGAGAGAAAAGCAAAACTAACACAGGTGATGAGTACATATAAATGTACAGCTGTATAGAGACATAAATGTAGCTAGAAGGAAGGACAGTTTCTAGAAAGATTGGCATTGGCAGGATAAGCATGGAAAGGTTTCAATGCAGGGACATGATTTAGCTGTACAAAATAACAATAGTATTCTCATGTAGCTATGTGTCAGTTTGAAAAAGATGCTGTAAACTTTACTCTGAAATTTGATTCTTTCTGTAAAGCCCTCTATGATTCAAATGCCTTACAGATGCAAACACAAATTATTATCTTTATTATCTTTGGTAGAAAATAATTATCACTCAGATGGCTTTCCTATTTTCAAACAAATTTACTACCAGATAAAAATTTTATTGTTTTCAGTCAACAGCAAAAATGTTCAGGGCCAATATTTTCTTTAAAGAAATAAAAAAGATCAAAATAGAATGAGGAGAGCAACAGCCAGCTCTACCCATCGCCAGTCCCTCCCATCAGGAAACTTCCACAAGCCTCTTAGCCTCATCCACCAGACGGCAGACGGCAGAAGCAAGAAGAACTACAATCCTGCAGCCTGTGGGACAAAAACCACATTCACAGAAAGATAGACAAGATGAAAAGGCAGAGGGATAAGTACCAGATGAAGGAACAAGATAAAACCCCAGAAAAACAAGTAAATGAAGTGGAGATAGGCAACCTTCCAGAAAAAGATTTTAGAATAATGATAGTGAAGATGATCCAGGACCTCAGAAAAAGAATGGAGGCAAAGATGGCGAAGATGCAAGAAATGTTTAACAAAGATCTAGAAGAATTAAATAACAAAAAAACAGAGATGAACAATACAATAACTGAAATGGAAAATACACTAGAAGGAATCAATACCAGATTAACTGAGGAAGAAGAACAGATAAGTGACCTGGAAGACAGAATGGTGGAATTCACTGCTGCGGAACAGAATAAAGAAAAAAGAATGAAAAGAAATGAAGACAGCCTAAGGGACCTCTGGGACAACATTAAACACAACAACATTTGCATTATAGGGGTCCCAGAAGGAGAACAGAGAGAGAAAGGACCCGAGAAAATATTTGAAGAGATTATAGTCAAAAACTTCCCTGACATGCGAAAGGAAATAGCCACTCAAGTCCAGGAAGTGCAGAGAGTCCCATACAGGATTAACCCAAGGAGAAACACCCTGAGACACACAGTAATCAAATTGGCAAAAATTAAAAACAGAGAAAAATTATTGAAAGCAGCAAGGGAAAAATGACAAATAACATACAAGGGAACTCCCATAAGGTTAAGAGCTAATTTCTCAGCAGAAACTCTACAAGCCAGAAGGGAGTCACATGATATACTTAAAGTGATGAAAGGAAAGAAACTACAACCAAGATTACTCTACCCAGCAAGGTTCTCATTCAGATTTGATGGAGAAATCCAAAGCTTTACAGACAAGAAAAAGCTAAGAGAATTCAGCACCACCAAACCAGCTCTACAACAAATGCTAAAGGAACTTCTCTAAGTGGGAAACACAGAGAAGAAAAGGACCTACAAAAACAAACCCAAAACAATTAAGAAAATGGTCATAGGAACATACATATTGATAATGAACTTAAAAGTGAATGGATTAAATGCTCCCACCAAAGGACACTGGCTTGCTGAATGGATACAAAAACAAGACCCATATATATGCTGTCTACAAGAGACCCGCTTCAGACCTAGGGACACATACAGACTGAAAGTGAGGGGATGGAAAAAGATATTCCATGCAAATGGAAATCAAAAGAAAGCTGGAGTAGCAATACTCATATCAGATAAAATAGACTTTAAAATAAAGAATGTTGCAAGAGACAAGGAAGGACACTACATAATGATCAAGGGATCAATCCAAGAAGAAGATATAGCAATTATAAATATATATGCACCCGATAGGAGCACCTCAATACATAAGGGAACTGCTAAGAGCTATAAAAGAGGAAATCAACAGTAACACAATAATAGTGGGGGATTTTAACACCTCACTTACACCAATGGACAGATCATCCAAACAGAAAATTAATAAGGAAACACAAGCTTTAAAAGACACAATAGACCAGATAAATTTAATTGAAATCTGTAGGAAATTCGATCCAGAATCAGCAGATTACACTTTCTTCTCAAGTGCGCATGGAACAGTCTCCAGGATAGATCACATCTTGGGTCACAAATCAAGCCTCAGTAAATTTAAGAAAATTGAAATCATATCAAGCATCTTTTCTGCCCACAACGCTATGAGATTAGAAATCAATTACATGGGAAAAAATGTAAAAAACACAAACACATGGAGGGTGAACAATACTTTACTAAATAACCATGAGATCACTGAAGAAATCAAAGAGGAAATCAAAAAATACCTAGAGACAAAGGACAATGAAAACACGATGATCCAAAATCTATGGGATGCAGCAAAAGCAGTTCTAAGAGGGAAGTATATAGCTGTACAAGCCTACCTAAAGAAACAAGAAAAATCTCAAATAGGCAATCTAACCTTACACCTAAAGGAACTAGAGAAAGAAGACCAAACAAAACCCAAAGTTAGCAGAAGGAAAGAAATCATAAAGATCAGAGCAGAAATAAATGAAATAGAAACAAAGAAAAAAATAGCAAAGATCAATAAAACTAAAAGCTGGTTCTTTGAGAAGATAAACAAAATGGATAAACCATTAACCAGACTCATTAAGAAAAAGAGGGAGAGGACTCAAGTCAATAAAATTAGAAATACGGAGAAGTTACAACAGACACCGCAGAAATACAAAGCATCCTAAGAGACTACTACAAGCAACTCTATGCCAATAAAATGGACAACCTGGAGGAAATGGACAAATTCTTAGAAAGGTATAACCTTCCAAGACTGAAGCAGGAAGAAATAGAAAATATGAACAGACCAATCACAAGTAATGAAATTGAAACTGTGATTAAAAATCTTCCAACGGGGCTTCCCTGGTGGCGCAGTGGTTGAGAGTCCGCTTGCCGATGCAGGGGACGCGGGTTCTTGCCCGGTCCGGGAAGATCCCACATGGCGCGGAGCGGCTAGGCCCATGAGCCATGGCCGCTGAGCCTGCGCGTCCGGAGCCTGTGCTCTGCAATGGGAGAGGCCACAACAGTGAGAGGCCAGTGTACCGCAAAAAAAAAAAAAAAAAAAAAAAAAAAATCTTCCAACGAACAAAAGTCCAGGACCAGATGGCTTCACAGGTGAATTCTATCAAACATTTAGAGAAGAGCTAACACCCATCTTTCTCAAACTCTTCGAAAAAACTGCAGAAGAAGGAAAACTCCCAAACTCATTCTATGAGGCCACCATCACCCTTATACCAACCAGACAAAGATACTACAAAAAAGAAAATTACAAACCAATATCACTGATGAATACAGATGCAAAAATCCTCAACAAAATACTAGCAAACAGAATCCAACAACACATTAAAAGGATGATACACCATGATCAAGTGGGATTTTTCCCAGGGATGCAAGGATTCTTCAAAATACACAAATCAAACAATGTGATACACCATATTAACAAATTGAAGAATAAAAACCATATGATCATCTCAGTAGATGCAGGAAAAGCTTTTGACAAAATTCAACACCCATTTATGATAAAAACTCTCCAGAAAGTGGGCATAGAGGGAACCTACCTCAACATAATAAAGGCCATATACAACAAACCCACAGCCAACATCATTCTCAATGGTGAAAAACTGAAAGCATTTCCTCTAAGATCAGGAACAAGACAAGGATGTCCACTCTCACCACTATTATTCAACATAGTTTTGGAAGTCCTAGCCATGGCAATCAGAGAAGAAAAAGAAATAAAAGGAATACAAATTGGAAAAGAAGAAGTAAAACTGTCACTGTTTGGAAACGACATGATACTATACATAGAGAATCCTAAAGATGCCACCAGAAAACTACTAGAGCTAATCAATGAATATGGTAAAGTTGCAGGATACAAAATTAATGCACAGAAATCTATTGCATTGCTATACACTAATGATGAAAAATCTGAAAGAGAAATTAAGGAAACACTCCCATTTACCACTGCAACAAAAAGAATAAAATACTTAGGAATAAACCTACCTAGGGAGACAAAAGACCTGCATACAGAAAACTATAAGACATTGATGAAAGAAATTAAAGATGATACAAAAAGATGGAGAGATATAACATGTTCTTGGATTGGAAGAATCAGTATTGTGAAAATGACTATACTACCCAAAGCAATCTACAGATTCAATGCAATCCCTATCAAATTACCAATGGCATTTATTACAGAACTAGAACAAAAAATCTTAAAATTTGTATGGAGACACAAAAGACCCTGAATAGCCAAAACAATCTTGAGGGAAAAAAACGGAGCTGGAGGAATCAGATTCCCTGACTTCAGACTATACTACAAAGCTACAGTAATCAAGACAATATGGTACTGGCACAAAAACAGAAATATAGATCGAAAGAACAAGATAGAAAGCCCAGAGATAAACCCACGCACATATAGTCAACTAATCTATGACAAAGGAGGCAAGGATATACAATGGAGAAACGACAGTCTCTTCAATAAGTGGTGCTGGGAAAACTGGACAGCTACATGTAGAAGTGTGAAATTAGAACACTCCCTAACACCATACACAAAAATAAACTCAAAATCGATTAGAGACCTAAATGTAAGGCTGGACACTATAAAACTCTGAGAGGAAAACATAGGAAGAACAATCTTTGACATAAATCACAGCAAGATATTTTTCGATCCACCTCCGAGAGTAATGGAAATAAAAGCAAAAATAAATGGGACCTAAGGAAAGTTAAAAGCTTTTGCAAAGCAAAGGAAACCATAAACAAGACGAAAAGACAACCCTCAGAATGGGAGAAAATATTTGCAAACGAATCGACGGACAAAGGATTAATCTCCAAAATATATAAACAGCTCATGCAGCTCAATATTCAAAAAACAAACAACCCAATCCCAAAACGGGCAGAAGACCTAAATAGACATTTCTCCAAAGAAGACATACAGATGGCCAAGAAGCACATGAAAAGCTGCTCAACATCACTAATTATTCGAGAAATGCAAATCAAAACTACAATGATGTATCACCTCACACCAGTTAGAATGGGCATCATCAGAAAATCTACAAAGAACAAACGCTGGAGAGGGTGTAGAGAAAAGGGAACCCTCTTGTACTGTTGGTGGGAATGTAAATTGATACAGCCACTATGGAGAACAGTATTGAGGTTCCTTAAAAAACTAAAAATAGAACTACCATACCACCCAGCAATGCCACTACTGGGCATATACCCAGAGAAATCCATAATTCAAAAAGACACATGCACCCCAGTGTTCATTGCAGAACTATTTACAATAGCCAGGTCGTGGAAGCAACCTAAATGCCCATCGACAGACGAATGGATAAAGAAGATGTGGTACATATATACAATGGAATATTACTCAGCCATAAAAAAGGAATGAAACTAGGTCATTTGTAGAGATGTGGATGCATCTAGAGACTGTCATAAAGAGGGAAGTAAGTGAGAAAGAGAAAAACAAATACTGTATGTTAACGCATATATGGGGAATCTGGAAAATGGTACAGATGAACCAGTTTGCAGGGCAGAAATTGAGACACAGAAGTAGTGAAAAAAATATATGGACACGAAGGGGGGAAAGCGGCGGGGGGTGGTGGTGGTGGTGTGATGAACTAGTAGATTGGGATTGACATGTATACACTGATGTGTATAAAATGGATGACTAAGAAGAACCTGCTGTATAAAAAAAAAATTAAATTAAATTAAAAAAGTAAAGTAAACAAAGAAACAAAAAATATAGAATGAGGATAGGAAGCTACTAGAATTATTAGGCTTTTTCATTAAGTCAGACTTTGTAACCTATTCAGTAGAAGAGGATATAGGGTAAATTGGGAAAACTCGGTCTCATATATGAAGTTCTATTTTTACTTTTCTACAAAGTCATGGGAGATCCTATTTTAGTACAAGTAAACCACTGCAACATTAAAGATGCAAAATATGTATTTTCTTTTTAGGAAAAAGAATTATTTGTCTGGTCAATGACTAAACATTATTTGAGTGTCTACCATGTTTGCGGTCTCTCAGTTGAAGAGAGAAGAGGTAGGATTTGACTGTTGTAGAGGTTTCTTTTAATCTGCCACATCTAGAAAGGGAGGAAAACAACTATGCCCCATATATTGACAATTTAGCCAGTAGAGTGAGGTGGAAACAGATGGGCTTTTGGGTCAGCTACTCCTCTGACTGAATCCTGACTTTGTTATCCAGTAGCCATTCGCTCTTGTGTAAGACTTTGGGTCTCTCCCATGTAAAAATTGGCTAATTTATTTTGGAAGAATTGTTCTGAGGATTAAATGAGATAATGCTCATGAAAGCACATGGTATTTTCTTTTCCTTCCTTAATGAGACGCGCAATATTTTGGTGTCATTTCATAGGACCACCAATATTTTCCCAGTATAGAAAAACTGTAGAGAGTAGGATTGCTGCCTGCTAACGAGTACTTCTCTTGGTTTCCAGGAACAAGGCAATGCTTCTTTGTCTATGAGAATAACCACCACAACCACCACCACCACCAGCACAACGACCTATCAGGCTTTGTGCCAAGCTTTTAAAATATACTAACTTATTTAATCCTCATAACCACACTATGTGTAAGGTACTATTATTAACCCTAGTTTTAAAAATTTTTATTGAAGTATAGTTGATGTACAATGTTGTGTGAGTTTCAGGTATACCAGCAAAGTGATTCAGTTACACATACATATACATCTATTTTTTTTCAGATTCTTTTCCCTTATAGGTTATTACAAAATACTGAGTATAGTTCCCTGTGCTACACTGTAGGTCCTTGTTGGTTATGTATCTTGTATATAGTTGTGTGTATTATTATTTCTAGTTAAGAGATGAGGAACCCGGGGCAGAGAGGAATTATTTGCTGAGCTTACACAAGCAATAAGTGGTGGAGCCAACTCTCAAATTCAGGCCATCGGACTGCAGAGCATCTCTCTACATCACTATGCCAGACCACTTTATAGAGCACATAGAATGCAAGGTGCACAGTGAGAAGTCCGTGCACCACAATGAAGAGTAGCCTCCGCGTGCAGCAACGAAGGTTCAACGCAGCCAAAAATAAATGAATAAATAAATTTAAAAAAACAATGTAAGGGGCAGACTCTCTGTCATGAGCAAGGAGCTAGGCAGGGGTGTTCACACATGTAGTTCGCCAGTCCTTCCATTCTCCATTCTGAGAAATGCTTCAACTCAAAGAGCAGTTAGGAAGGAGAAATGAGATGTTATCATCTGAGTAGTTAAGCCACTATTTTAAGGTAAATAAGAGCCTACTGAAGGTAAAAGCATTCCCAGAGGACAAGAAGACACCAATAAATAATACTTTCATTAGTGTACTAAATAGAGAGTCTACGCATAAAAGCTTCTCACAGCACTAAAGTGAACCCTGAGCAAGGTGCTTACATGCCATAGGAATCTGGCTCAACAGCTCACTCAGTGACAAAGTTAACAAAAAGCCATAAATTAGAGAAACCAAAAACGTTAGTCTGATTCTAATTTGCTGCTCTCCCAGTAATGATGAAAGCTGCAAATAACAAGTCTCTTCAATTTTTTTCTCTGGCCCTCAGAGATTTGATCTCTTTTATGTGTGGACTCAAGCTGATGTAACATGGATGTAGAAGTTAGGGATGCTCATAGCTCCTCTGTCTGTAGGCACTTCTGCACACAGTGTTCACCCTTTACAAGTGAGTGACTACGCACATTAGTAAAATAGTAGTAGTAACACTGGAAGTTCGTTTTCTGGCAAAATAACACTAATTCTTCCTCTTCAACATTAATGAAACATGACAGCATGACTGTATTCTATTATGAAATCTCCTTTAGTTTAATATATCTGGTAAGACTTACAGAGGGTCAAAAAAAAAAGACGATAATAGGAGAAAATGCTTGAAAGATTAGGTTTGTCTTTAGATTTTAGTTCAAATGCAACTACTTGGGTTATGACTTTCAAAGGTCAATTATTTTTGGCTAAATAAGTAGGAAATTGGTCCCGGTAAGCAGGCATGTATCTCCTGGGGGTGAGGTTGGAGGTGAGGTAGAGAGAAACCACTGAATTGCATTACAGCAATGATACAATAATTTCACATTCATATATATGAACAGTATTAGCATAATACCATTCTTTGTAGGAAGGGATGTTAACATTTAGAGGGTTGTAATTATTTTAGGAATAATGAATTTCTATAAGGCATCTGTTTTTGCCAAAGTGTTTTGGTTAAAGCCTGATTTGCGTGAAAACATAAACAGCCTCCCGCTCCAGACTGAGAGCATCAGCAAGCTTTAACAGATGGCCTCATTTAAAAATCATTGGTAAGGTATCTCACATTTATCCAACACGCTGTCAGCTTCTTCCTTTTATTCAGTCATGGCTTTACATATTCCTGTCATAAATAGTTTTTAATCCTGAGCATTCATGGAAATCACACAATTCAGTATTTATCCTTAATTTGGTTTGCTGGTAACCCTGATTCTTTCAAACTTATGCCACTAACCAAAGTATTACAGAATGATTAATTTTAGCAAAATACTGAGTTTAACATTAAATTAAATGAAACCAAAAGCAATATTTTAATCAAGGAACAAGTGGGAAAAACAAAAGAACTGAAAAACCCTCTATCCTGCATCTCCCCCTGGCTATTATTCTTACTCCTATCTCTAATATTCAAAAACTTGGAACAGAAAAGAAACTTGCTGTCTCTATTTATTCACTTCTCATTCACTTTTTAAAAAATTGAATAATCCATTCAGTCTTTAACCAATGGCATATAATCAAGTACTCCATATCCCTGAAAATTCTTGGTCGATGGTCACCCATGAGCCTCATACTGCCAAATGAAATGGACGTCTCTACTCATGACTCAGTTGTTGGCTTTCTATTCACTGTTCAACGCCTTTAACATTGTTTCTTATTCTCTTCTCAAAATTCTCTCCTCCCTCAACTTCCACGAGCCCACTCCACAGGATTCTTTTGTGCCTTCTCTTCTGAATCTAAACATATTTTCTAATCTTAATTAAAGACTTCAACTACCAGCTCTATAACAATGATTCCCAAATCTGTATCTCTGGGCCGTATATCACCCCTGAACAAATGCACACATTCAAATGTTCATAGGTTTTTCCCACCAGCATGTCCCATTCTACATGTCCCCAACTGCGCCTTTTCTTATGGTCCTTATTTTAGTGAAAAACACCCATTTCATCAAGTCACTCAAATCAGGAAATTGGGAGCCACCTTAGACTCCTCCGTCTTCCTCATCAAGTGACAGTGACTAAATTCAGTTGATTTTATCTCATTTCTGCCAGGTTCCTTCTTCAGTTCAGGCATGTTGATGATGATAATGACCTGGTCTCTTACAACATTTTTCTAACTGGACTATGCCTCCAGTCTTGTCATCCCTTCCAATTTACCTTTTCATACTGCAGCCAAAGTGATATTTTAGAAACACAAGTCTGATCAGTAATCCCTGCATAAAGTACTTAAAAGCCTCCCCATTACTCATGGGTGAGAATCCAAAATCACTCTTTCTGGAAATAACATTATGATCTGGCTCTTTCTTGTGGGGGGCAGGCTCCTTCCCTTCTCCATGTTTAAATTGAAGTCTTAATGAAATAGTCAGATGTTTGTATCTAATTACACTGAATATATTTGCATTTAAGATAATTAAGATTAGAAACGCTTCCATATCAAAAAATACCCCACAAGAACATGAAAGATCAGAAATATGGTACAAGTAGAATCTAGAATAAAAATTAGTGTTAGGATAAATAATAACAGACTAGACTTATTGATAAGAGAAAGAGGGTGACAATCTGACTTTAATTAGGGCTAACATGACAAGATAAATTATAGACTACTGAAATATAAAATCTATATATATTTTTACAAGTGAGCTTGGCTTTTATCTTTGATAAGTGATGGAGCCTAGAGGAAGGATTAGAAAAGAAATTGTATCATGAGACTATAGAGAAGTTGTGTAGTAACCCCTTGAAAAAACAATTTCAACATGTAATTTTCATAGTATAAATCATTAAAAATGTATAGAGAAGAAAGAGTATATATATATGTGTGTGTATATATATATATATATATATATATATATTTTTTTTTTTTTTTTTTTTTCGGTACGTGGGCCTCTCAGTGTTGTGGCCTCTCCCGTTGTGGAGCACAGGCTCCGGACGCGCAGGCTCAGCTGCCATGGCTCACGGGCCGAGCCGCTCCGCGGCATGTGGGATCTTCCCGGACCGGGGCACGAACCCGTGTCCCCTGCATCGGCAGGCGGACTCTCAACCACTGCGCCACCAGGGAAGCCCGAAAGAGTATATTTTAAGAACAAACTTTCTTAATGAAATTAATTAAACTTCCTGCATTTCATGTGCCTCTACTAATTCATTAAAGTTTGGATCCAAATCCGTTAAATTTCAACTCTTCTGTTACATATATGCAATTCATTTCACTGTTCTTTAAGTAACTGCACTATTGCATTAACTATATAATTGGGAATATGTAGTAGAAAAAATGGACAAGGTGAGTAAATTATTCAGTAATTTTGAGATGTCTTCTTTCAAATAAACTTCCTTTGTATTTTGACCTTTTTCTTTTTCTTTTTTTTTAAAGTCTTTAGTGAATTTGTTACAATATTACCTCTGTTTTATGTTTTGGTTTCTTGGCCCTGAGGCATGTGGGATCCCAGCTCCCCGATCAGGGATCGAACCGGCAACCCCTGCATTGGAAGGCGAAGCTTCAACCACTGGACTGCCAGGGAAGTCCCTGAACTTTTCTCTTTATAGAACTTTAAAAAAAAACTTTTCAGTATTATGTCCTAAAGTGCGAATTTATGCTTGTGTGTGTGTGTATGTATAATATATATATGTATAATTTTTTTAGTAAGATCAAAATCAAGACTAATAGCACTATTAGTTTAGATGTTACCCATGAAGACAGTCTTTTGTGTTTGTTTCTAAAACTTTACTGTTTTGTCTTTCACATTTAGATTGCAATACAACTGGAACTGATTTCTGTTCATGGTGTGGAGGAGTCAAGATTCACTTTTTTTTCCATGTGGATACCAGTTAACTGAGTATTATTTATGGAAAAGCCCATCCTTTTCCATCTGCACCACAGTGTTAGTTTTGTCATAAATCAGGTGATCACATATGTGTGGGTCTGTTTCTAGACTCTTTTCTTTTTTTCCTTTCTTTCTTTTTTTTTGGCTGTACCATGTAGCTTGTGGGATCTTAGTTTTCTGATCAGGGATTGAACTCAGGCCCTTGGCAGTGAAAGCGTGGAGTCCTAACCACTGGACCACCAGGGAATTCCGTCTAGACTCTTTTCTGTCCCATTTGCTTATTGATTTATCCTTGTGTCAATACCACAAGTCTTGATATCTGAAAGTGTAAGTACTCCAGCTTCGCTATGTGTAAAGGCTGCTTCCTGGCTTTTTGCATTTTCTTAAAAATTTCACAAAAAATTCTACTGGAATTTTGATAAGGATGGCACTGAACAGATATCAGTTCTGGAAAAAGTGACACACCCATTTATATCTGTAGTAGATTTATTCAGACATTCAAAGTTGTGCAGGATGTGTCAATTCTCCATTGGGTAGGACAGCTCACAGCATTGCTGAATGTCAGGTAATCCCAGCCTCACCCATTAACTACTACTGACGATCGCTGTGATAATAAAAACCATGTTGATGTCAAAGGGTTAAAAAAAACATCACCTAGTAAGGTCTCATTCCTAACCTTAAAGTCTATAATTCTTATTGTTCATTCATTTAGTAAACGTTTACTTAGTACCTACTATGTGTAAGCCACTGTGCTTATGAAATGGTGAACTCAGTTAAAGTCTTTAAATAGAGGTCTTTTCTACTTCTAATCAGTTTTGAAATTTATACCTAGCAACTGAATTTACCCCATAGTATAGAATGGATAAATCCCTTTAATTACTAAATTGTGAGCTCCTCAAAATATAAGTAATGTCTTACAGTATTCATTTTTGAATTACCAGTGTCTCCCCATATAGCAGATTCTCAAATAGATGTTTGGCAAATACTTTTAATAAACTTTAAGGTGAGTTTAATTCATTTAAAGGTTTAATCTTAAAATGTCCTTGGCCTCAGCCTTGGAACTTGCAAAAAATGATGATGGGTTTAAATGTTTATGAGGTAAACCTCCTTGGTGTTTCATGAAATTTAGGAGATCTTAAACCTCTTTTATTCTGTCCTGGAGTAAAATTCATAATACTCAATTTGCCAGTTTGTAACTTTACACTACAGTAGTTTAACATGGCTTTTAAACTGCATTTTTCTCAATTTGAAACCTCAGCTATTTTGACATGCTAGGAGAAAATAATAAACTTGAGAGACTTCCATAAGCTGTATGCAAGCAGAAAACCTCTGAGCTTTGCATTTTTATCATACTTACACAAGACACCATAAAAGCTCATAAAGGGTTACAGAGCAAAACTCTCAGTGCTTACTTACAAGATATGACATAGAAAGAAACTACACATTTGTGGTAAAATAAGCTGTTCTAAAAATATACTACAAGGTTAATGTTATATTAAATGAAATGGGATATAAAGATACAAAAAAAATATGCTGACCAGTTTGGGCTTTGGTGGGAGAAGGAGGAAGATAAAGAAATAGAAATAAGTATTTATTTATATGAATATAAATATTCCAGTGAAATATTTTGGCATTATGGATGAAACAAAGGCTTTGAATATATAATTCCTGACCTTGAAGAACTTATAGTTTAACAGACAAGAAAAGTGTCAAAATGAGTATAATGAAAATAGAAAGTCATGAGGATATAAACATTTTATAATCCAAATGACTTTCAAGATGCAACTTAAATATGTTTTTTTCTGTAGCTTTCTCTGAACACAGTTTAACAACTACCAGAATTACCCCATTATTAGTCTTTGCATAGCATGTCATAACTGAATCTATTTCTATGCCAATCTCTATTACAGTTATTTGTTTATATGTCAGTTTTCTCTACTAGACTATAAGCTCTTCGTGGGCAGGGGTTGTGTTCATAAATATTTGTATCCTCACAAAGGGCCTGGCACATAGTAGGAACTTTTACAAATATTTTAAGAGCTAAATAGTATTGTACAAAATGTACAAAAATGAGACAACTGAACAATGAATAGCAAGGTACTAACTTTATAAGTAACAAACAAAGAGTACAGTAAATGGGGAGAGGGAAGGAGGGAGGGACGGAGGGAGGGAAGAAAAGAGAGAGAGAGAGAGAGAGAGAAAGATCAATATAGGATGTAGCTGTCAGGCCAGGCTTGGGGAGTGGGTGAGAACTGAGGTCAGCTCTGAATATGTATGCAGGATCTCAGCAGAGGCAAGGAAGGAAAGTATCCTGGAAGTAGAACTGGTGTGATCAAGGTAGAGTTGCCAGAATTTCTGCTTCTAACTCTAGCAGCTAGTGGGGAAGACAAATAAGTAAATAGGCACTTATGACTCTTATTAATGGACCACTAATCTTACAGTCTTAAGAGTAATTTATGATTCTTCCTCCCCTTTCATCTTTCATATCCTGGCAAATATCAAGTATGGTACTCTCAGCTCTTCATTTACAATATCTCTTAGATCTGTCAATAGCTCTACTGAAACTGTTGCACAGTTGCATAAAACATGCTGAAGCCTAGACTACTGGGTCACAGAGACCACCAAGCCTGCAAGATTTTAGCTGGTGACACTAGGCTATCCAAAGCCTTATGCTAGACTGGTGAAAACAACTAAGACTGGGTTTCTTAAAAATTCACTGCTAGAACTGGCCTTGGAATTAAGTACGGCAGAGACGGCAAGAGGGAGTCAGTAAGAGGAGGAGCTTCTGGAGACCAGGAAAAATGGGTTAGAGGTTAAGAACACATGCATTTAGAGTTACACTATCTAAGTTAGAAACCCGACTCCATTATTTGTTAGTTTGTATGACTTTTAAGTTATTTAACCTTTCTGCACCTCACATATGAAAAACAGGGATAATAATAGAACTAGATATAAGGCTGTTGTTAAGAGTTCAGTGAGTTAGTATGTGTAATTTGTGCAGTGCCTAGCACATTGTAAGTACTTGTTAAGTCATGGCTATTGTTGGGGTTAATATTTTCTAAACCATCATTATCATCTTTGGGGGATAAAAGGAGGAAAAACACCCAGAGGAAGTGAAAAAAGGAATATTCACAGAGGCTGTAAGAGAACTGATAGAGGTTAGTAGGAATCAAAGAGAAGAGATAATTTAAAAAATATGTGGCAAGAAAAAAAGATATATGATACAAACAAGGACAAGAACACAAAATTCCACATAGGAATAAGATACTTTAGTGTAATAACCTCTCTAATGCTTTGTCTATAAATGTTCAAAATTAAACAGTATAACCCTGGGCATCACATGATTCAGTAAGAATGTTCTGAGCTGAGGTTTCCTGGGAGAGCTCTATTGGTGTTACTCAGTAAAGATTATAGTGCTATATAAATGTGGGATTTGTTTTCAGCTCCCAGTTCAAGCTGGCAAACGACACTTCCCACAAAGGGGGAATTAAAGTTTCTCTCAGCCCTCCTTTCTCAGGACCACAACATGGAGAGGAAATATAGCCTTGAGCCGAAGAGCCACAGCGAGCATGTGGCTACCAGGGAGACCAATGAGAGTGAGCACTGCTGGCTGAGGCCGAGAGTTACAGCGTATGCGGCTATTCCTGGGGTTGACAAGCAAAGCTGGGTTAGTCTATTCAGCCCTCAAGAGAGACACAGACATACTCCTGCAGAGCTGACCACCTGGGGCAAGGACAATGTGACAGCCCACAGAAGACTTTAGACTGCAACAGAACTATTCCCTTAGTCACAACGGCAAGCCCTGGTTTACTCCTATTGTCGTGGCCTAATTATTAGCACTTTAATCCCATAAAGACAATAAATTAGATGGTCGCTTTAGATGGGTAGCATTAGTTTCTAAATAAGGAGGAATGGGAAACATTTTAGTCATATGACTTTGTATAATCATTTATTGTTTTTATTACAGTGAGTTCAATCACTCTTAAATCTTGAAAAATCCCAAATTCAAGATTTTTTTTTTAAATAGATACCTAGATTGAGTGGATCGTGTAGAATGTATATGCTGGTGCCATGGTAAACAATATTAGAAAAATGACCCACCTTACTGAATTGTCTTAACAGGATTAAATTATAATCCTGAGTGCAATCATAACATAATAGTATAATTTAAAAATGTATCTATTGTAAACTCTTTATAAAATTTATTTAAAACCATTTTATTTAGAAAATGAAAAGACAATGATGGGTCAGCACCTATGATGTCACTTCACTGCTCAGAAGCATTAAATAGCTTCCCACTGCCTATTAATTTAATTTTAAATGCCTCAGCCTGGCACCAAAGGCTTTGTAGGATACAGTTCAATCCCACTGTTTTTATTTTTAACTTCCACTATATCTCTTTACCTCAAAGTAACACATGAGTTGTTCCTGCTACTCTTTTTACCTCAACATTTCCTGATTTTGTTTGGAGAGGGGTAATATGAATAGCTGAAAACTCTCACCTTTCCAGATTCTCTGCAGCCAGGGTAGTAATTTGCAAAGTTCTGATCAATGAGTTGTAAACAGAAGTCTGCAGAGGAATATCTGGAAAGTTTTTTTTTCTCCTTCTCTCAGTCCTTTCTTCCTCCTGGACTATAGACTGGTAGCTGGAGCTGTAGCCACCTTCTTGTGATCACAAGGCAACAAGCATGAGAAAAAGTCTCAGAAAATTACATAAATGTGACTTTGACCTTATAGAACTACTGAACCAACACCAGCAGCTGCTTACCTCCAGGCTTCTTGTTCTGTTTGAAATACAGAGCTCTATTTATTAAAGCTCCTATTAGTTAAGTTTACTTTTATATGCACCTGAAAAATTTCCTGATATATTTTCGCTCCACGTTCTTCTAGATGATAAATGTTATCTTCCCTTTCAATCTCCTCATTTGCCTTCAAACAGATGCAGAATCTCTCTCTTCTATGAGCCCCATAGCGTTTTTTGCTTCTTATTACACTTAGAGTGTTTTGACTTGATTTTTGCATATTTGTCTAATCTCTTCTATTACTGTGTTCACTTTTCCGGTGTAAGAATAGTGTTTTACTTATTTGCTTTATATACAGCAGGCTTCTAAATATTTTTCTGATCTGATTTAGACTAAGTTTACTACACTATGGTACCCATGCTTATAAACAATTCTAAGCGATATGAATGATGTAAAAGCTGTGCACCTAACAAATCAAACCCTGTTTCTGCTGCCCTCCCAGATACCTCCTCACAGCGTAAACCAAGCATAATTACATGTGGCTGCTGGATGAATTAAAAACACTTCTTTCAGCTCAGTTTGAATATATGTTCCAGAAGGTGAAAAGTCTGAAATCTTATTCTAGACCTGTCTCCAACTACCCTATGATACAAAATCATATTAAAAAAACCCCACAAACCCCAAAACTACATATGTCAGTGAGCCTAAATTTTTATAAAAGTATAAGTTGATAAACTGATTAATTCTGTTATTAATGAGCCAGGATGCACTGACATCTATAGATTCCATCAAGAAAACTTACCCACAGGTTAATAAAGGTATGCCCATGCTGCATATTTCTTGATACACCTGCTAATTAATACCTCAAAAGTATTCAATTTTCAAAGGCCTGAACTCCTCAGGATAAACTAATTATATTTTAATTCAGTTTTTACAATCCCTAACATGAATCCCTAAGGGATTCATTTATTCCAACATTATCACACTTTGCATTAAATAAACTGAGTCTACATTAGTTCTTCCTTAACAATTTTGTTACTAAACTCTCTAAATAAGCTTTTTCTGAGATAGTTTCATCTGTTGTACAATCTATGAATGAAAATACTAGGAGAGCATTCATCTAACACCAAGGGCAGTGGATTTCAAGACTATTTAGTTGTCCAACCCTTACTTCAAATGAAATATATGAACCAGACCTGCTCAGGTTCAAGCTGGGGTGAGTATAGTGAACATAGTCTTTCCCTTGCCCCTTGCTTCCATCTTACCCATAACCAAAATCAGCAATTCCTGAGGCACCTCTTCTTACTACCAGGGCCATAGCATTTTGAAAACCAATGCTCTAGGTATACATATTATAAAGATTTATGATGCAAATATAGAAATATTTTCATAAATACCATTTTGGCAAAAATAGGATTCTTGCCAGTTTTAAGACATAATATATTAGACCTAACTCAGTTCCTTCTGTAAAATCAAGAACCAATAAATGCTTAATGTTGTTAATGATGATGCTACAATAATAAAAAGTACCTTGGAGATGTCTGATTTCTGGTCTTAAATATAAGAAGCTTGGAAGTTGTCACTCTCATGCCCACAGCAAGAAAAAATCTGAACAAACTGAAAACCAGCAGCTCTCAGACCCATCAGAGCATTGAGGTCATAGGGCTGCTGCCTGAAAAACTGTAGAAATGATAGGCAGAAACAGAGAATCACAACTTACTAGAACAGAAGGCTGGGAATAAGTACTTCCACAGGAACGAGACCTAGAGAAGAAAACCCTGAACTGTAATGACAAACTGCTAGAAGCTCAGTGTGGACAAGTTTTGAGATTACAAAACTCCAAGGGGGCACAGTCTTAGGGATAGGAAGACTCAACGTTGCTAAGATTTCAGTTCTTTCCAACTTGATCTGAAGATTCAATGCAATTCCAACAAAAATCTTAGCAAATTATTTTGTGGCTATCGACCAACTTATTCTAAACTTTATATGGAAAGGGAAAAGATCTAGAATAGCCAACGCAGTCTTAAAGGAGACGAAAAAGTCAGAGGACTGATACTACTTGTTATGGGCTGAACTGTGTTTCCCCCCAAATTTTATATGTTGAAAATTTATATTTGAAGCCCTAACCCCCTAAATTTATATGCTGAAGTCCTAACCCTCAGTACCTCAGAATGTAACTGTATATGGAGATAAAGTCTTTAAAGAGGTAATTAAGTTAAAATGAGTTTTTAGGGTGGGCCCTAATCCAATATGATTGGTGTCCTTATAAGAAGAAGAAATTTGGACACAGACATGCATACATACAAAGGGAAGACCATGCGAAGACACAGAGAGAAGAGGGCAAGCCATAAGCTAAAGAAAGAGGCCTTGGAAGAAATCAGCCCTGATGACATCTTGATCTTGGATTTCTGGTCTCCAGAACTGTGAGAAAATAAAATTTCCATTGTTTAAGCCACCGAGTCTATGGTATTTGCCATGGAAGCTCTAGTAAACTACCTGACTTTAAGACTTAGTACCTGACTTCAAAACACACTACCTGACTTCAAGACTTACTATTAAGCTATAGTAATCAAGACAGTGTGGTACTGGTCAAAGAAAAGACAAGTAGACCAACAGAACAAACTAGAGAGCCCAGAAATAGACCCATACAAATGTAGTCAACTGATCTTTGACAAAGGGGAAAACACAATTCAATGGAGAAAGGATAGTCTTTCTAACAAATGGTGTTGGAACAAATGTATAGCCACATGCAAAAAAGTGAATCTAGACATAACATCTTACACCCTTTACAAAAAGTAACTCAAAATGAATCACAGACCTAAATGTAAAATGCAAAGCTATACAACCCTAGAAGATATTGTAGAAGAAAATTCAGGTGACATTGATTTGGCAATGACTCTTAAAATACAACTTCAAAAACATGATCCATGAAAGAAAAAAACTGAGAAGTTGGATTTCATTAAAATGAAAACCTTCTATTCTGAGAAAGATACTGTTAAAAGAATGAAGACAAGCCAGAGATTGAGAGAAAATCTTTGCAAAACGCCTATCTGATAAAGGATTGGTACAAAAACATACAAAACACTCTTAAAATTCAACTTACTGAAAACAATCTAATTAAGAACTGGGGAAAACTTCTAAACAGATACTTCCCCAAAGAAGACATACAGATGGGAAATAAGCAAATGAAAAGATGCTCAACGTTATATGTCATCAGGGCATTGTAAATTACAACAATGAGATACTACTATTGATACATACCTATTAAAATGGCTAAAATCCTAAACACTGATAACACCAATGCTGGTGAGGATGCAAAACTCTCATGCATTGCTGGTGGGAACGCAAAATAGTACAGCCACTTTGGAAGGCAGCTGGGCAGTTTCTTATAAAATAAACATTTTCGTACCATATAATCTGGCAATTGTGCTCCTTAGTATTTATCCAAATGAGCTGAAAATTTATATACAGACAAAAACTTGGACAGGAATGTTTACAGCACCTTTATTCATACCTGCTAAAACTTGGAAGCAACCAATATACTCTTCAAAAGGTATGGATAAACAAACTGTGGTATACCAATACAATGGAATATTATTTAGTGATAAAAAGAAATGAGCTATGGAGGCACCTTAAATGCATACTGCCAAGTGAGAGAAGCCAATCTGAAAGGCTATGTCCTATATGATTCCAACTATATGACATTCTGGAAAAGGTAATCTATGGATACAGTAAAAAGATCAGTGATTGCCACGGATTTCGGAGAAGGAAGGGGTGAATAGCTGGAGAACAGGGGATTTTTAGAATAGTTGGACTGTTCTGTATGACTAGTGGATATATGTCATTGTACATTTGTCAAAACCCATAGAATGTCTAACTCAAAGAGTAAATCCTAATGTAAACTGTGAATTTTAGTTAATAGTAACATATCAATATTGGCTCACCAATTGTAACAAATGTATATCACTTAGGCAAGATATTAATCATAGGGGAAACTGGGTGAGGGCATGAGGGGATTCATGGGAACTCTGTACTTTCCCCTCAAATTTTCTGTAAACCTAAAACTGCTCCAAAAAAGTACATTAATTAAAAAAAAAGTATCTTGCATCAGTTTTAAGTATTACATTCCTTTCTTGTTTATTTTTATTTATTTTTAATTTACTTTTTATTTTTTATTGGGGTACAGTTGATTTACAATGTCGTATTAGTTTCAGGTGTACAGAAAAGTAGTTCAGTTATATATATACATATATCCACTCTTTTTCAGATTGTTTTCCCATATAGGTTATTACAGAATATTGAGTAGAGTTCCCTGTGCTATTCACTAACACACTGCCATAAGCTTAAGATCTATTTTTGCAGATTATAATGGCAGTAGATATTTTCAGGAAACTCCTTGAACTGTGGAAAAAAATTAGAGTTTATTTTAAATTTTAATATCCTACATAATATAAAGCAGAGGTCTTTAAGACTGGGAAACAATCGGTCAAACATTTAGAGAAGAGCTAACACCCATCTTTCTCAAACTCTTCCAAAAAACTGCAGAAGAAGGAACACTCCCAAACTCACTCTATAAGGCCACCATCACCCTGATACCAAAACCAGAAAAAGATACTACAAAAAAAGAAAGTTACTGAAAAATATCACTGATGAATATAGATGCAAAAATCCTCAACAGAACACTAGCAAACAGAATCCAATAACACATTAAAAGGTTCATACACCATGATCAAGTGGGATTTATCCTAGGGATGCAAGGATTCTTCAATATACACAAATCAAACAATGTAATACACCATATTAACAAATTGAAGAATAAAAACCATATGATCATCTCAGTAGATGCAGGAAAAGCTTTTGACAAAATTCAACACCCATTTATGATAAAAACTCTCCAGAAAGTGGGTATAGAGGGAACCTACCTCAACATAATAAAGGCCATATACGACAAACCCACAGCAAACATCATTCTCAATGGTGAAAAACTGAAAGCATTTCCTCTAAGATCAGGAACAAGACAAGGATGTCCACTCTTACCACTATTATTCAACATAGTTTTGGAAGTCCTAGCCACGGCAATCAGAGAAGAAAAAGAAAAGGAATACAAATTGGAAAAGAAGAAGTAAAACTGTCACTGTTCACACATGACATGATACTATACATAGAGAATCCTAAAGATGTCACCAGAAAACGACTAGAACTAATCAATGAATTTGGTAAAGTTGCAGGATACAAAATTAACGCACAGAAATCTCTTGCATTCCTATACACTAATGATGAAAAATCTTAAAGAGAAATTAAGGAAACACTCTCATTTACCATTGCAACGAAAAAGAATAAAATACCTAGGAATAGGAGGCTTCCCTGGTGATGCAGTGGTTGAGAGTCTGCCTGCCAATGCAGGGGACACGGGTTCGTGCCCCGGTCCGGGAAGATCCCACATGCCATGGAGCGGCTGGGCCCGTGAGCCATGGCCGCTGAGCCTGCGCATCTGGAGCCTGTGCTCCGCAACGGGAGAGGCCACAACAGTGAGAGGCCCATGTACCGCAAAAAAAACCCCAAAACAACAACAAAAAAACCCCTAGGAATAAACCTACCTAGGGAGACAAAAGACCTGTATGCAGAAATCTAAAAGACACTGATGAAAGAAATTAAAGATGATACAGACAGATGGAGAGATATAAAATGGTCTTGGATTGGAAGAATCAGTATTGTGAAAATGACTATACTACCCAAAGCAATCTACAGATTCAATGCAATCCCTATCAAATTACCAATGGAATTTTTCACAGAACTAGAACAAAAAATCTTAAAATGTGTATGGAGACACAAAAGACCCCAAATAGCCAAAGCAGTCTTGAGGGAAAAAAACGGAGCTGGAGGAATCAGACTCCCTGACTTCAGACTATACTACAAAGCTACAGTAATCAAGACAATATGGTACTAGCACAAAAACAGAAATATAGATCAATGGAACAAGATAGAAAGCCCAGAGATAAACCCACGCACATATGGTCAACTAATCTATGACAAAGGAGGCAAGGATATACAATGGAGAAAAGACAGTGTCTTCAATAAATGGTGCTGGGAAAACTGGACAGCTACATTTAAAAGAATGAAATTAGAACACTCCCTAACACCATGCACAAAAATAAACACAAAATGGATTAGAGACCTAAATGTAAGGCTGGACACTATAAAACTATTAGAGGAAAACATAGGAAGAACACTCTCTGACATAAATCACAGCAAGATCTTTTATGGTTCACCTCCTAGAATAATGGAAATAAAAGAAATAAACAAATGGGGCCTAATGAAACTTCAAAGTTTTTGCAAAGCAAAGGAAACTACAAACAAGACGAAGAGACAACTCTCAGAATGGGAGAAAATATTTGCAAACAAATCGACGGACAAAGGATTAATCTCCAAAATATATAAACAGCTCATGCAGCTCAATATTCAAAAAATAAACAACTCAATCCCCAAATGGGCAGAAGACCTAAATAGACATTTCTCCAAAGAAGACATACAGATGGCCAAGAAGCACATGTAAAGCTGCTCAACATCACTAATTATTAGAGAAATGCAAATCAAAACTACAATGAGGTATCACCTCACACCAGTTAGAATGGGCAGCATTAGAAAATCTACAAACAGCAAATGCTGGAGAGGGTGTGGAGAAGAGGGAACCCTCTTGCACTGTTGGTAGGAATGTGAATTGGTACAGCCACTATGGAGAACAATATGGAGGTTCCTTAAAAAACTAAAAATAGAACTACCATACCACCCAGCAAGCCCACTACTGGGCATATACCCAGAGAAAACCATAATTGAAAAACACACATGCACCCCAGTGTTCACTGCAGCACTATTTAAAATAGCCAGGTCATGGAAGCAACCTAAATGCCCATTGACAGATGAACGGATAAAGATGTGGTACATATATACAATGGAATGTTACTCAGCCATAAAAAGGAACGAAATTGGGTCATTTGTAGAGACATGGATGGACCTAGAGACTGCCATACAGAGTGAAGTAAGTCAGAAAGAGAAAAACAAATGTATATTAACGCATGTATGTGGAATGTAGAAAAATGGTACAGATGAACCAGTTTGCAGGGCAGAAATTAAGACACAGATGTAGAGAACAAACATATGGACACCAAGGGGGGAAAAGCAGTGGTGGTGGGGGTGGTGGTGTGATGAATTGGGCGATTGGGATTGACATGTATACACTCTTGTGTATAAAATGGATGACTAATAAGAGCCTGCTGTATGAAAAGCAAAAACAAAAACAAAACTGGGAAACGCATGTCCTTTGGGTTTTTCTTTTTTTAAACATCTTTATTGGAGTACAATTGCTTTACAATGTTGTGTTCGTTTCTGCTGTATAACAAAGTGAATCAGCTATACATATACACATATCCCCATATCTCCTCCCTCTTGCGCCTCCCTCCCACCCTCCCTATCCCACCCCTCCAGGTGGTCACAAAGCACTGAGCTTATCTCCCTGTGCTATGTGGCTGCTTCCAACTAGCTATCTATTTTACATTCGGTAGTATATATAAGTCCATGACACTCTGTCACTTTGTCCCAGCTTACCCTTCCCCCTCCCCGTGTCCTCAAGTCCATTCTCTATATCTGCATCTTTATTCCTGTCCTGCTCCTCGTTTCTTCAGAAGAATTTTTGTTTTTTTTGGATTCCATATATTTGTGTTAGCATACGGTATTTGTTTTTCTCTTTCTGATTTACTTCACCCTGTATGACAGACTCTAGTCCATCCACCTCCTACAAATAACTCAGTTTTGTTTCGTTTTATGGCTGAGTAATATTCCATTGTATACATGTGCCATATCTTCCTTATCCATTCGTCTGTTGATGGACACTTAGGTTGCTTCCATGTCCTGGCTGCTGTAAATAGAGCTGCAATGAACATTATGTTTCATGACTCTTTTTGAATTATGGTTTTCTCAGGGTATATGCCCAGCAGTGGGATTGCTGGGCCACATCCTAGTTCTATTTTTAGTTTTTAAAGGAACCTCCACACTGTTCTCCATAGTGGCTGTATCAATTTTGAAAAACTGAAACTCCTGTAACGTCAGGAACAAGACAAGGTTGTCCACTCTCACCACAGTTATTCAACATAGTTTTGGAAGTTTTAGTCCTTCGGGTTTTACAAAGACTTTCCAGTGGTATATGGGCATGGATAGTTTCAAAGAATTCAATTTTGAGATCTTCAACTTTCATAGTTAATCTCTCTTAAAATTAATCTACTTTGAAAATGTACCTACAGTCTGCGGTTCTACGTTTCTCACATTGAACTTGACAAAAGGAGGGCATGGCTCTAACCTACCCTGGATCTTAGTGTGGTGCACTGCTCTTAGGGAAGTGTCCCATGACTGCAGAATAAAAGCAAACTAATGGCTTGCACCTTGTTTCATATTAACCAGTGGACAATCTCATGGCAATGAAAAGTGAGGAGACTGTTTCAGAAACATGTTTATTGGAATGAAAAAATGAAGTCTAGACTTCTCATGAATTCGACAATGACTGCCAATTAGGCTATAGCAATGCCCTTTTCTGTAAATTGAATAAGCTAAATCTTTACTTCATTTTTTTTTTTTTTTTTTTTTTTTTTGCGATACGCATGCCTCTCACTGGTGTGGCCTCTCCCGTTGCGGTGCACAGGCTCCGGACGTGCAGGCTCAGCGGCCATGGCTCACGGGCCTAGCCTCTCCGCGGCATGTGGGATCTTCCCGGACCAGAGCATGAACCCATGTCCCTTGCATCGGCAGGCGGACTCTCGGCCACTGCGCCACCAGGGAAGACCCTACTTCACGGTTTTGATGAAAGTATTTTTAAAGCATGTATTTAATAGGTCAGAAATTATACCCTTTACACTTATAATGAAGGGTTTTATATGTCAATTTAAAAATGTGTGTGGAGCATATGGTTTAAAAAAATTATTTCAGAGAGTACTCGAACAGAAAACACATGAACCAAGAGATCCTTTCCATGCCACTGCATATCACCTCACTTTTTATACTTCTTATTCTGTTTCCTTTGTTCTTGGGCAAATTCAAGTTACTCAATGCCCCACTTAATACGATCATTTCAGACTGAATTATTTCTAAGTCTTTCTTCGAGGATATGCCCAATTTCATGAATATGTTCTCCCTTCAATCTAAAAGCAATATTATATTTCTATCTAGCACTTGGATTTGTAAACTTCTAAAGCTAGTAGTTACTTCTAAATATGTAGTTACTTAAACAGAAGTAATGAAATTAGGCATATTAGTATTCAGTTAACTCTTTTAGTCAAGCTGTTCTTTAGTAAATATATATAAGAACAATGATACTGAATAAAACTTGCTAAAGGTGGCCCTAACCTGAAAGCTACAAAGAGGGCTGTGCCCTTGGAGTCTGTTATGGGTTGAACTGGAGCTTAGCAATTCACTTGATATGTTACCCTGGGCAAGTGACTTGACCTCTGTAAGCCTTCTCATCCTACTCTGAGGGCTAGTTGTGGGGATTAAGTGAGATAATGCAGTTATAATGTCTGACTCTATTAAGCACTCAATAAATGATAGCAATAAATGATCTCATTATTATTATTATTATTACTACTAGTATAAGCTTCCAAATTCACTCACTCTTGTATGTAATTTAAATAGAACAGGGGAGAAAATAGATAAATTGAGATAAATTGAGACATACAAACTTACTAATCTAAGAATATTTACTGAGCACCTTATCTACAAACAATAAATGCTGGAGAGGGTGTAGAGAAAAGGGAACCCTTTTACACTGTTGGTGGAAATGTAAATTGATACAGGCACTATGGAGAACAGTATGGAGGTTCCTTAAAAAACTAAAAATAGAACTACCACATAACCCAGTAATCCCACTACTGGGCATATACCCTGAGAAAACCATAATTCAAAAAGAGTCATGTACCATAATGTTCACTGCAGCACTATTTACAATTGCCAGGACATGGAAGCAACCTATATGTCCATCAACAGATGAATGGATAAAGAAGATGTGGCACTTATATACAATGGAATGTTACCCAGCCATAAAAAGAAACGAAATTGAGTTACTTGTAGTGAGGTGGATGGACCTAGAACCTGTCATACAAAGCGAAGTAAGTCAGAAAGAGAAAAACAAATACTGTAGGCTAATGCACATGTATGGAATTGAAAAAAAAGGTACTGATGGACCCAGTGGCAGGGCAGGAATAAAGACGCAGATGTAGAGAATAATGGGCTTGAGGACATGTCAGGGGAAGGGGAAGCTGGGACAAAGAGAAAGTAGCATTGACATGTATACACAACCAAATGTAAAGTGGATGGCTAGTGGGACGCTGCTGCATAGCACAGAGAGATCAGCTTGATGCTTTGTGATGACCTAGAGGGGTGGGATAGGGAGGGTGGGAGGGAGGGGACATAGGAATATATGTATACACATAGCTGATTCACATTGTTGTACAGCAGAAACTAACATAATATTGTAAAGGAATTATACTCCAATAAAGATATTATAAAAGAAGAAACTTATGTAGCATATTAGCAGGTGATGGGTGCTATGGGAAAACATGGAGCAGACTAAGAGTGATTGGGAATGGCAGAATGGGGGTAAACTGTGACTTTGAAATGGACGGCCAGGAAAACTTCATTAAGAAGTGATGTTTTAATATTTGAAGGGGTGAGGAAGGTAGCTATGAAAAGATCTGAGAGGCAAAGGGAACAGCGAAGGCCCTGAGGCTTGGCATGTTCAAGGAAGAGCAGTGTGGCTGAATCACAGCAGATTGTGGGAGAGGAATAAAAGATGAGATTTGAGAGTTAAGGCAGCCAGGTCAATAGGGTCTTCGTGGTCACTAAAGGACTTCTCAGTGAGATGGAGAATTGATGGGGAGTTTTGAGCAGATAAATGACATGATCTGTTTTATGTTTTAAAAGACTCATCCTTCTGACTGCAGTAAAAAAAAAAAAAGAACAAATTGAAGGAGGTCAGGGTTAAAAGCAGGTATCTAGTTGGGAGGCTATTACAATAGTCCAGGCAAAACATGATGATGGTTTGGACTGAATGGTAGCACGGGAGTTGGTGAAAACTGGTTTAATTATGAATACATTTCAAAGGCAGAGTCAACAGGATTTTCTGTCAGATTGGATGTCGGGCAAATACTGATTGTTTTATTTAAGGATGGAAAAAAAATATTACTGTAATCACCTGAAAAAGATTATATGACTATAGTGTTTTCAGAGAGGTGAGACTTCTATAACTTCCACAGTATAAGTACCTGAGAGGTAAGGTGAGAACAGAAACCATGTGTAGTGTTTGCATTTCCCACAGTGCTTACATCATAACTTTAACATTACATATGTTTAATAAATATATATATTTAAAAAGTTTAAATGAATTAATTGCTATATCATGCTACATTCTTTTGACTCTTGGGGGCAAGAACTCTGTCCATTTAATCTGTAACAATCTCTTCCCTCCCCTGTCCTCATTCTTCACTTCTATTTGACTGTGATGATTTTTCTGGCTTGCAAAGAATTTATAAGCTAAGGAAACCAGATGGATAAACGACTACCTTTTTGTAGGATTAGCAATAAAATAGGGAAAAGGGGGTTATAGCAATTACCAACCATTTAGCTTCAGTAATTTTCAAAGCTTCAGTACTGCCACATCATCACAAATACACCTCTAGCACCTAGCATAGCTTACACTCCCAGGTGTTTTTATTTTTTTTAAAGGAACATATTTCATTTTATTTTTTAAATTTTTTTAAACATCTTTATTGGAGTATAATTGCTTTACAATGGTGTGTTAGTTTCTGCTTTATAACAAAGTGAATCAGTTATACATATACATATATCCCCATATCTCTTCCCTCTTGCATCTCCCTCCCTCCCTCCCACCCTCCCTATACCACCTCTCTAGGTGGTCACAAAGCACTGAGCTGATCTCCCTGTGCTATGCAGCAGTGTCCCACTAGTCATCCATTTTACGTTTGGCATGACACTCTCTCACTTTGTCCCAGCTTACCCTTCCCCTTCCCCATATCCTCAAGTCCATTCTCTAGTAGGTCTGAGTCTTTATTCCCATCTTGCCCCTAGGCTCTCTAGTAGGTCTGAGTCTTTATTCCCATCTTGCCCCTAGGCTCTGCATGACCATTCTTTTTTTGTTTTTTAGATTCCATATATATGCGTTAGCATACGGTATTTATTTTTCTCTTTCTGACTTACTTCACTCTGTATGACAGACTCTAGGTCCATCCACCTCACTACAAATAACTCAATTTCGTTTCTCTTTATGGCTAAGTAATATTCCATTGTATATATGTGTCACATCGTTTTTATCCATTCATCTGTTGATGGACACTTAGGTTACTTCCATGTCCTGGCTCTTGTAAATAGAGCTGCAATGAACATTTTGGTACATGACTCTTTTTGAATTATGGTTTTCTCAGGGTATATGCCCAGTAGTGGGATTGCTGGGTCGTATGGTAGTTATATTTTTAGTGTTTTAAGGAACCTCCATACTGTTCTCCATAGTGGCTGTATCAATTTACATTCCCACCAACAGTGCAAGAGGGTTCCCTTTTCTCCACACCCTCTCCAGCATTTATTGTTTGTAGATTTTTTGATGATGGCCATTCTGACTGGTGGGAGATGATATCTCATTGTAGTTTTGATTTGCATTTCTCTAATGATTAATGATGTTGAGCATTCTTTCATGTGTTTGTTGGCAATCTGTATATCTTATTTGGAGAAATGTCTATTTAGGTCTTCTGCCCATTTTTGGATTGGGTTGTTTGTTTTTTTGATATTGAGCTGCATGAACTGCTTGGAAATTTTGGAGATTAATCCTTTGTCAGTTGCTTCATTTGCAAATATTTTCTCCCATTCTGAGGGTTGTCTTTTTGTCTTGTTTATGGTTTCCTTTGCAGTGCAAAAGCTTTTAAGTTTCATTAGGTCCAATTTGTTTATTTTTGTTTTTATTTCTATTTCTCTAGGAGGTGGGTCAAAAAGGATCCTGCTGTGATTTATGTCATAGAGAACCCCAGTCCTCTCCCTGGGATATGACCTCTGAAGCCCGAGCCTCAGCTCCCAGCCCCCACCTGCCCTGGCAGGTGAGCAGACAAACCTCTCTGGCTGGTGCATGCTGGTCGGCACTGATCCTCTGTGCGGGAATCTCTCTGCTTTGCCCTCCGCACCCATGTTGCTGCGCTCTATTCTGTGGCTCCGAAGTTCCCCCCTCTGCCACCTGCAGTCTCTGCCCGTGAAGGGCCTTCCTAGTATGTGGAACCCTTTCCTCCTTCATAGCTCCTTCCCAGAGGTGCAGGTCCTGTCCCTATTCTTTCATCTCTGTTTTTTCTTTTTTCTTTTGCCCTACCCAGGTATGTGGGGAGTTTCTTGCCTTTTGGGAGGTCTGAGGTCTTCTGCCAGCATTCAGTACGTGTTCTGTAGGAGTTGTTCCACATGTAGATGTATTTCTGATGTATTTGTGGGGAGGAAGGTGATCTCCACATCTTACTCTTCTGCCATCTTGAAGCTCCTCTCCCAGGTTAGTTTTTTTTTTAAACTAGGTTCTAGAAATCTCAACTGATGAAGACATTGTTACTGATATCATATAAATAAGTAACATTCCGTTTGATTTAGTAATACAAGCACAATGTTAATTCAGTTCATAAATGTAAAATTAAATTGTTTCAGAATTCTTTTCCTGAATAAATCATGTTTAATTTGTGAGTATCTTCAGGTTTGAGAGAAGAACCATGCCCTGGCGTTTTTCAAATAGGCCTTATGTGAAGACCCCAATGCTGTAGGGAATAATGTTTTAGCTCCAATTATTTCCAATTCTAAAATGTATAACTGGCAAAATGAAGAAAAATGGTTGGTGTAGGTCAAGCTAAAAAGGTAACTCATATTAACAGTCTAATAAATGACTTTCCATATCAAGTGTTTTGGCATAGCTTTCCAAATATACTCATAATATAGACTTCTATTTAAATTAGATAGAAATACATGTTTCCCCATTTTCTATCTTTTATTACAGAAAATGTGTCAACTACAGACACGGTGATGACTGACAACATCACACTTAAAGGTTTTCCTATTAAAATGTCAAAAGCATGCAAGCAATTTAACACACCAACTCAGAGGCAATTTTTTCCCATATTTAGTGAGTGAAGAATATATCTTCAATACTTTGGTATGAATCCATTATTAAATAAAGTGCCCTACAATGTTTAAAATCTTCTAAAAGGTTAAATAATGTTTTATTAAATAAAAATTTCAGGAGGTTCTAACCAGATCTGGTATTGTTTATTGACATTAAAAAACAATACCAGTGGGGCTTCCCTGGTGGCGCAGTGGTTGAGAGTCCCCTGCCGATGCAGGGGACACGGGTTCATGCCCCGGTCCTGGAGGATCCCACATTCTGCGGAGCAGCTGGGCCCGTGAGCCATGGCCGCTAAGCCTGCGCGTCCGGAGCCTGTGCTCCGCAACGGGAGAGGCCACAATGGTAAGAGGCCCGCGTACCGCAAAAAAACCCAAAAAAACCCAATACCAGTGACTTTACTTTCGCCAGTGCAGTAAACAGACTGATGGATTGCTAATGATATCATCCATGCTGGATATCTCTAAAAATCATACTTTGCTTTGTTTTTATGGTCATATACTACATTTCTTATATCAAAGGCAATCTTAAATAATAAGTTGTAGTATAATAGCATCTCTAAGAAATCCTTCGCCAGTCCCATTAGTGTAACAATGATCTAATTAGCATTTCATTAGATATGTAATCAAAAGAAGCAAGAAGTACTAGCATATTATATTGCATAGTAGAAATTCCAAACATATTTGGCATGTCTAAACATTTATTTCTAGGTGTTTTCTTTTTAATAATTCATATCTAAAGTTTTGATAACTAAAGTAGTAGAGTTTGTTATGGATGACCGATAATGGGATTAGAGTTTATGGATCAAAAACATGGCATATGAGATCTCATCAAAAACTACTGTCACATCATGATAGTTTCATTAATTTTGGGGTTTTACTCATCCACACTTAACAGAATATCACCAGTTCATATGAAAGCCATTTGGGAGCATGTTATTAGAATTGCATAGTAAATGAACTGTTCATGTGATGGCTGTTTTATTGAATTATTACTTTTAACTCACATGTGCTCAATAAAAGTCATATCTGAGGAGTTACATGTAGATTTTCCACAGTAACAGAATAAACACCATTTCTAACAAATGCCTTATGACAAAATCCCCTTTCAACAAAAGACTTCAAAGTCCCAAATGATGGCATGCATTTTTTAAAAAGAACTGATACAACTTCAATGTAACAGAACAACTGTAAAGTCCTTTAGAAACTGCTACAACAGAGGAGACCTTTTTTTTTTTTTTTTTTTTTGCGGTGCGCGGGCCTCTCACTGTTGTGGCCTCTCCCGTTGCGGAGCACAGGCTCTGGACACGCAGGCTCAGCAGCCATGGCTCACAGGCCCAGCCGCTCCACGGCATATAGGATCTTCTCGGACCGGGGCACGAACCCGTGTCCCCTGCATCGGCAGGCGGACGTGCAACCACTGCACCACCAGGGAAGCCCGAGAAGCCCTTTATTGAATCATGCTATGAGTACAGTGTACACTCATGTTGGCTCCATTGTCATTAATTACTTAAAACTGGGTCCAGCTGAGTAGGCTGGCGAAGGCCATGGAGTGACCTATAGAGCTATCCAGAGGTTTTCCAATCACTAAGACATAGAGTGCACTATTTACAGTCATCAGCCTCATCCCTGCTGCCTCAACCCCTTCACCTACCTTCTCTGGTCTCCCCAGTAAAACAAAAATGAATACTACACAGCTAACAGCTAGTCCCTGCTTAAAAAATAAAATTCTTGGTAGGAGTGAGAGAATGGTAATACTGTAGCAGACCTAGAGCTTGATAACCTATCTTAGCTGAAAGCAGCTACACCATAAGTCTCATGACTACTTCAGAGGTTCATGGATTTCTGTATGTAGCACAGTCAGGAAAGAAAAGTGCTTTTCACAGTCACTTCACAAGTAAGTCTAGCTGTTGCTTTCTGTTTTGAGATGCTGCAGCCATTATTCACTAGGGAGCTCAACGTGCCATTAGAAAGGCTGTTGTTAGGATCTGTGTTTTGGGGAATCTATGTTTAGTTATTTGCATCTAAATATGCATATGCACCTGTGGGAGTTATGAGGTGCTAGGCTAGGCTAGACTACATTTTTGTTATGTGCCTTTTAGTCCAACTGAAAGAACGTAGGAAAGTGGGAAAATATCTTGTTTACAAAGGCATAACATTTATACTGTATTAAGTCTCTAAAATCATCTATAATGCATGATATCTACTTTTTAAAAATAACTTTATTTATTTTTGGCTCTGTTGGGTCTTCATTGTTGTGCGTGGGCTTCCTCTAGTTGTGGCGAGCGGGGGGCTACCCTTTGTTGCGGTGCACGGGCTTCTCATTGTGGTGGCTTCTCTTGTTGCGGAGCACGGGCTCTAGGCACACAGGCTTCAGTAGTTCTGGACCAGGGCCTGAACCCATGTCCCCTGCATTGGCAGGCGGATTCTTAACCTGCGCCACCAGGGAAGCCCATGATATTTACTTTTAATGACTGAAAGTGTGTGATGTTTCTTCCAGTTGTTTAAGTAATATAAAATGAATACTTATATACTTCCCATTGTAAATCTTAAATACTTTCTGATGGCACTAGGCCGGTTAAAATGATTTCTACTTTTAACCTTGCATGTTAGATGAGCTATAAATTCATGTTTTAAGTTCTGTTCTGTAGTGTAGGGACACATTAACAATTTTTTTTTTTCTCAAAAATCTTCTAAGTGGACAGTTTGTGATTCAATGTGTAAATGTGTAAGCAAAGAAACCATTCAGCTAACTTTACGGTTTTATTTTGAAAATTAGGCTGATGTGTAAGGAAACCAAGGCCCTTTACTTTCTACTTGAAATCTTTAATTACAAGCATTATACATTTGAAAGGCATCCTAAATTAGGTATTATCTTAGCCCTACCTTTATTTACTTTTACATAATTATCCTGATGAGAAATATAATTATAACATTATACAAAATTACTAACCCATTTTTAAAAAAAATGTTTCCTATGTGATAAACACATTACATATGAATTAGGGCAATAAATCTCCAACTAAAATAGCTAGGAGTTAATTAAAAAGTGGGAACTACAATTCCTATTTCTTGGTTAGGAAGAAAGTAACCTTATGCGAAACAGTGATTTTGGGGAAATATTTTATGAATAAAATTTCAAGATACAATTACAACTTTATAAATGATATAAAAATGGCTAGTTTTAAAAAATGGCTATATTAATGCCCATTTTAGAGGAAATAAAAGACAACCTCGAGAAACATGACTTTTGACACCAATGGAAAAAGCAAAAAGCTTTCTTTGCTTGAATTTTTCACTTTGTATTATTGTGAAGTGTCATTGAGACAGAATCACAATGTGACATTTTTGTCCTCATCTTTGATGTCTACAGCATAAAATTATTATTCTTAGAGAGAGGGAGAAGGAGTCTCCTATTTGGAAACAATGAGGTTTATTGTGTAAGAAACTGGAAGGAAAAATCATCTTCAATAGCAGAGTCGCTCCAAATCCTCTAAAGGAATGGTCAAAGAAGATGGTCAGGACACAACACTTCCAATCTGAATTTTAAACAGTGATTCAAATTATCATAAAATAATTAATCATGTTTCACTCAAGTGATAATAGATATAAATGTCAATTGACTGGGAACAATGAATATGTAAGCCCATGGGATATTACTATCCAATGTTATCAAGATGTTATCAACTTGGCACCTCCCCTCTATTTCAAGGATACATTTTAAATGCTCAGTTGGTTTGGCTTTAATTAGTCATCCTGATAGGTAGCCATACTGAATCTCTACAACAGGTCTATAGAGGGAAGAGTTAGAGATATAATACAGACTAGCTTAAAAAAAACATTAAATTTATTTAATAGGGTTTTAATGAATCAAGCAACATACTTTCTCATTAAAAAGGTAAGTTTTATGTAAGCCAAAGATTTAGAAAGAAGTCAATATTGGCAGGGAAGGGTGAATGGAACGGAGAAGGAGCTAGAAAAATCTTCACCAAGAAGGAAAGATTCAGTTAACTGCTATAGTTTTTTTTTTTTTTTTAACTTCAGGCTGATAGAGGGGAGTAGTCCAACCTTAACAAGAAGAAACAGTTCAGTAATTAGGGAAAATTTAAACAGTTTGGTATGGCTAATATGGCACGGAAAGGGTTGCCTTGGGTTTGGGCATTGAGGATTGAGGACTAGTGCTCTTCCCCCAAGAGCAGACAACTCAGACCCACACAGAGAGCTAGTTAAAGATGGAGTCAGGGTACAACATTGTACCTATAGTCAACAATAATGTACTGTACACTTAAAATTTTATTAAAGGGATAGATCTCACGTTAAGTATTATTAAGACAGTTTTAAAAAAAGGCAATGTAGTCAGATATTTAGCAGAGTTCCACATATTATTAGTTTTTCATTCAACAAACACTAAACTCCTCTTGTGTCTTAGATCCTGTGTTAGGTGCTGTGGATGCATTAGTGAATAAGAATATGACACAGTTTCTGTCACCAGGTTACATTATGGTAGAGAGACATCAGGGAAACAGGAAATTAAAATAATGTTATAAGTGCTACACCAGAGATAATTTACAAGATATTCTGGGAAAACAGGTGGGCTACCTAACTTGGTCTTGGAGAATTAGGAAAGACATTTTAGAAGAAGTGACATCTACTTCAAGAATTAAAGGATGAATCTTAAGACCAATCTGGCAAGAATACTTGGAGGAAAGGGGAGAATATTTTTGGCATTTACAATAGACCTGGAAGTGACAGAATGGGCCAATGTGGGTACTGCAAGTGAGAGTCAGGCTGCAACTGGGAGCTCAGGCAAGAGATGAGCCTGGAGAGGTGGCCAGAGACCAGATATGATGGATGTATTTTGATAAAAAGCACCGAACTAGGTAAAATAGTCACCTAAAAGTATTTTCATAAATATTTACTGAATAATTAAGAAAAATGTATGGATGATCTTGCCTTCCAGGTAATTAGTCCTCCAAACTTCAGTTGACCCAGTATACACATGATATTGAAATAATGGTTTCATTCTATGTCAGGCCATCTTAACCACCCCTACAAACACCGCCCCCTCCACGCCCACACCCAAAGGAAATTTCATCCCAATTTCTAAAGGAAAAATGATGGAATTATTTTAATGGGAAATAATTATTCCTTCTTGATATAAACACAAGACTTCAGTGTTGCCATTTTACTAAAAATAGTCTGAAGAGCACAATGATTTTCTCCTATGTGATGGTATTAAGGTATTTTTCAGGATAATTTCATATAAGCTATTTACTAAAAGGCATGACCATTTTACTTTCTTTTCTTGTCACATTTTTCATGCTTAGGCATATAAGTATATTTAAAAGGTACTGAGAAAAGGTTGTATTAAAACCCAAAACAAAAAGCATAATTATTTAAATATTACACAAAACATCATATTAATCTGCTTGTTTTCTAAATTTAAAATAAACAAGTTCTACTTTCCAAATGAAGCAATTGTTTTATCAAATCATAACTATTCAATGATTACCATTTTAAAATTTTTGAATATTTACTGTAAAGCAATGTAATATCCACTCTTCTGATTAGAAAATAGATGTTTATGGGAAAAATGGAAGCAACTTTATTTTAAAAAATATGCAGATGTATTGTATAATAAAAAAGTATATTTAATGATCATATAATTAGATGGGAGGAGTAACTGGCTATTGCAAGATAAATGGATCACAGATTTTACTGCCTGAGTTAAAATTTAGCACAAAATTAAGGCTGCCTACCATTAGAGTCAGTGTATAAGTTAGACTTTTTTCATTTAATCACTTTTGGAATAAAGAACATATATAAATAGTTTACTAATTTACTTCGACAGTACTCACTTTTCTTCAGATACATGTCACTGAAGTATGTTATGCAATCACTGGTAGAAATTATATAGTTAAAATAAAAAAATGTGGAAATATATATATAGTTTACTAAAAATTTTTTTCAGGATACTTAGGTGATGTTACTGAATTCTTATGTAGCTCACTGGTAATCATTATATTAGTTAAAATAAAAATACTGTAGAAAATAACAAAAGTTAAAGCAGACTAAGCTCATTTGTTAAAAATAATTTATATTGCATCCAAAAATATAAAAGTGTTTCCACTCACTATACTGACCAAACAATTATCTCTGTGATACTAGGAAATCAATTCATAGAAATTTCCAAAATAAAGTTGATGATTATCTGACATTAGGTGCTTTAGAAAAGCTTTGTTCAGAATGCTTAGTGATTATATTGGTGCTTCATAAAATTGTAGAAAATATGGCCCTTACTAAAACCAACCTTTCCCAGGGAATAATAAACTTTAGTTAAAAGTAAAGGACAGGGCTTCCCTGGTGGCACAGTGGTTGGGAGTCCGCCTGCCGATGCAGGGGACACGGGTTTGTGCCCCGGTCCGGGAGGATCCCACATGCCGTGGAGCGGCTGGGCCCGTGAGCCACGGCCGCTGGGCCTGTGCATCCGGAACCGTTAGGAACGAACTTATTAAGTACTTGCTTTGATGAACTAACAGAACCACATGGGCAAAACTTCTCAGGCCATCTGAACATCTTTAGGTAGAATCACATTTCAACAATCCGGGACAGATTAAAATAGGCTCCACTTAAAAACAAACTTCTAGGTGTGGTCTTTGAAAATCCACTTAATATTCAAATAACTTCATTTAAATAACCCCAGTCCTTCCTTTTCCAATTTAAATCTGTTGTTCACTTGGTCCTCCATGTTGGTTGTTAACAGTAGCCTTACTATTAACCCCCCCATACACATCCTTGAAAATTACTGCAGATTTCTCTTTTTTCAGGGTATTAACAGTAAGTCTTTAACATCTCCTTGTCCATCATCTTAAAATGTTTGATAATTTCTGATTCCAAAAGAAAGATATTTTTACAAGGACATAATGCAGTAATTAAGTTTATTTTCATAGGTAGCCATTTTTCTTTAGACTCTACATAGCAATGGTAAAAAATGATGATTAAGCCTACATAAGGATCTTTATCAAAAAATTATAATAATATTTCCTTTGACAGTGTTCAATTTATTGTTCTCTTTAAATCTATTTTTAATCTTTAAAATAAAGAATTCGAAAAATATTTTTATGTTAAAATGAGAGAATTAAAATCTTTTAGAAATATTCTGTAATATAAAAATTTACTGAGGTGTTTCAAGAACTGATACATTTAGGTAAGGGTGAAAATACTAAAACTAAATCTTTGGTATTTGACAACTGTGGTATATATAAGAGAACATTATAGAAAGCATAAATATTTTAAAAAATGAGTTTATGGTTTTTAACACACAGCAAAACTAACCTATAGGTAGTACTTATAATGGTAGAAAATGTTTACCAAACATTTTTGAGTAAAAAAAGTTTTGTAGTTAAAAGAAATCCTAATGAAAATTAGAAAAATTAGAGAGAGAGACAGAGACAGAGACAAAGAGAGGGAGAGAGAGAGAAAAATCTCTCTTCTGTAACAGGCATAGTTTAAGTCTTGTTTCACAAAGAAAGGACCCTCCCTAACATATGGAGTAGTTGCCATGTCCTCCCAGGGATGGTCTGTAGCTATGTTCACCTCAGGCTCATCAAGAAGAGGTGAACTGTCAAATATAATTTCAGTCATAGGATGGTTTGGTTGAGACAGATTAGTGGTATGCAATCATGATAGATAGTTTATCCTAGCTCCAAACCGCCGCTTGGGAAATCTTGAACTCAAATGAACAGAGACTCAGTCATTATTAGTGTCAAAAAGGTATACAAAGACAAAATTTGGTTGGCAGCATGAAAGATGAATCAAGGCGAAAAAGTGACCAATTGCATGTTCAAAATCGAAATTGAGAGGCATGCTACAGTTTGGAAATACTTTAAATACCAGAATAGTCATATATTATTAATTGTTCATTGATCACTATTTAATGCGTTTCTCTAAAGTAAAATATTTTTAGAAAGACAATATAAATCACATGTGTCATCTTATTTCAAAATCTTTACTCTCAAGGTGATGTAGAATAGTCCCCTAAGAATAAGCAAGAAAAATATTTTTTAAAATGTATGTTATTTTTAAATATCTTTCCTTCAGTTGGATATTCCAAGAAAAAAAGACTTTTTAAAAGAGAAAAATTAGTTTCGTGCAAATATTTTAATATTTAAATGTTATACAGTTTGATGACTTTCTTAGGAAGAAATCAGCATAAACTTAAAATGTGGACGAGCTTAACTAAAGAAACTTCCAAATATTTTCTAAACACTGGAAAATATATATTTATAAATTGTAAAATGCATTATTCTATTAGTAAACACAAACCTTGGTATCTTTAAATCAGACCTCCCCCCTCCCCCCCCAACCAAATATCCACAAAAAGAATGTCCTCAAGTGTCACTGCCTGAAGTGATATGCTCTGACAAATCTAACAGCTCTTTCTGTGTCATTCCTAATGCACTTGTCACTCAGTATTATCCATCCTCATTAATGACAATGGGAAAGTTTATCTTGGGAACACGTTTTAAATCATCTACTCTTTACAATGGGACCATGAAATCTCTTACAAAACATGAGGCGGGAACTACTCTGACAACAAAACCCCTTCCTGGCAGCTTTATTCTTAATTCCTGTTCAAGGAGTAATCTGTTTATTATAAAATCATACAGAACAATATATTAAACAGAATTTGAAACAAGAATAGCTAGTGTGATTTTCAAGCTTACAAGTATTTTTACAACATTTTTATTAGGCTGAAAACACGTAGTTGAGTCCTTTTTGTGTGGTTTCATGCAATCTTCTTTTCTATTCTATATTATAAACACCTTTGAAAAAGAGTTTTGTTTTATCTAATTTTAAAACAGTTTTTAAATGCCAAGGGCACTAATCTTTATATAATTATTTAAAAAATAATAATATGCATGAACTTAAATAAAAGCAATTTTGAGTAAACTGTCCTTACATGTTTAAATTTCCTAATTAAATGCTGCAAGAATCCAACTCAAGTCTCTTACGACTTCATAATATTCTTATCAGTCCCCAAATTACTTTTAATAATATATTTACATTTTAAGCTTCAGTATAACATTTCTTTGCCTAAGAAATTCCTACAGTTTTAAAAAAAGAAAACAAGAAATAAGCAAAACTTCTTGATCCATAGTGTCCACTTAAACTTACTGTTTTAATTTGACTATCAATTATATATATACTAGGTAGTGTGGATAATGAGCAGCTAATTGTTGGGGGGTATACTTCCGCTGATAAAATTAATACTTGTTAGAAATATATCTATATGCCTCTTATTATTCAGCCATCAAAAGTTTAATGATACATTTTCATTAACTTACTGTATAGTAAATTAATCTTAAATAGATTATAATAATAAAGTTGAAAAATTACATTTAATGTTGATTTTATCACTTTTAATCACCTGAAGCCCATTTGTGAATTCAAACATGCTACAAGTAAAACATCAAATTTTAATATTAAAATTGTATGAACCTGTAATTTACCCTTTTTACTTCAGAATTCAGGACCACTACTTTAATGTTTCTAATTAATGCTTTATTTTTGTTTTAAAAAGTTCCTCTAAAGGATGTTGTAAAAATTATATGGGCTTCATGTTTAAGACTCTAATATACAATAAATACCACAAAATGGTTAATTTAATTGATGTTTTAAAAAAGAAATAAAAATCGAAGGAAAACTAAGAAGATATATACATAAATTAGAACTGTTTCTCACATATTAGATGTTTATTATGAATCGGATGATAGTATATACAAAATAGCAATTAATGTGTGGCTTCAGAAAGCAGAATTAGTACTAATGGGTGGGACATTGTTTTAGTGTCTGAAAGAATTTTCTAGCAACTGTCATTGGCAGAGATTGAAATGGGTTGCCCCTAAGAAAGTGGGTTCCACATGATTACAGAGCGGCTAAGTGGGAAAATATGTGCACACAATAAGAAGCTGGCTTTGAAGCACATTAAGCTCCCTTCCAATTTTAACCTTTTAATAAATCTAGGTATATTCTCAGAGACACCTGCATTAATTCTAAAAGTGCAAACGATCAAATGATCATGTGAATTCTTTATTACTCAAATAGAGCTTAATTTTATGTCTACAAATCATATCCCCTAATTGACAATTCCCTCAATAAATATTCTTTAAAGTATGTAGCCTTCTCAAGTAGGGGTTCTTCTTTATAGCAAACTTTCTCAGTAAATGACCATATAGTAAATATTTTTGGCCTTGTATGCCATAAGATCTTAACTTAGTGGTATAGTGTGAAAGCTGCCACAGGCAATACATAAACTAAAAAAGTCTTGCTATGTTCCAATAAATGTTTATTTTAAAAAACTGCGGGGCTGGATTTGGCCCACAGGCCATAGTTTGCTAACCTCTTGCTTTAAAGCATCAGAGGCATAGCTGGTTTAAAATTGCCTTTTACTTACCTAATTTTACATGGAGCAAAGCTTAAGAACCTTTCCAATAAAATGATGGGAATGTTATAATAATTGCATGCTAAGGCAAAGAAATGGCCCATATTTATGGCTGTGAAGAGTAGATCACATTTCCAAAATATCTTTACATGCACCCTTTCTGTTTCTTGACTGAATTACACATTAAGCCAACAGGACATGTGGAGGAAATGCATTCAGTTATAAATTATGCCCTGTAAAGACTTTCTTCTAAATATGACTGTCCTTAAATTTCTATCTGGACCCCAATGGTTTCCCAGGAGAAAATTCTTAAGAAGCCAGACTAAAGAACTATATTGGTACTTGTCAGTTCCACATGCACAAAGAGGTCAATGGGATGATTCTTCACTAATGATAGTTATATATTCTGTTATTATGGAAGTGATATTAGTTGCTTTGTTGCCAATGTGTATTTAAATATGAATTGTAGACTATCCAAGATGCTGTATTCAAATTCCATTGTACATAATTATTTCATCCCTAACTCATAAGTCTTAAAAATCTTTTACAATATTTTTCTGTTAAAAGCCAGGAAAACATATTAGGCAATAAAATCAGCTCTATTGGCCAGAGAAGACCAGACATATTAACAGTCACTTACTGGGTCAAAGTGGGTTAGAAGGTATAGGTACTTTAAATCCAGGAATTAGGACTGATTGCTCTCAGCTCTGGAGGACTTTACAAATTTAGTCCGAATCTAATAGTGCCCTTAAGGAATAAGACTGGAAAACTCTTATTGACATTTATAGAATGTTTATTATCATACATCTTTTAAGATAAAGTGTTCAAAATAGTTTTCAAATGGCAATAAAATGACCATAATGAAATTATGATTAAAATAGATCACATTTTGTTAACTAAAAATTATATTTTTTTCATTTCCTATCTAGTATTAGATATCTAGTATATTTGAGGAGTACAGTTCTTTTTTTTTTTTTTTTCTTTTTTTTTGCAGTACGCGGGCCTCTCACTGTTGTGGCCTCTCCCGTTGCGGAGCACAGGCTCCAGACGCGCAGGCTCAGCGGCCATGGCTCACGGGCCCAGCCGCTCCGCGGCATGTGGGATCTTCCCGGACCGGGGCACGAACCCGTGTCCCCTGCATCAGCAGGCGGACTCTCAACCACTGTGCCACCAGGGATGCCCCAATTTTTTTCATTTTTGATAGTACACAGAAACCAGAAAGAAAATTAGGAGTGTAGAGTTGTTGTGTGTCTGAATGGCCAAATTCAGAGGGAAGAATCTAGAAAGTGCTGGTAAATTTATTTCATTAGTGTATTTTTACTAATTTGATATTATTTTGAGAATAAAAAATTAGGTACAGCTCATAAGTATATATATAAAACATGTAAAATATAAATATATTAAAATTATTTTAAAGTACAATCTTTTCATCATTACTTTTATTTTAATCCTAAAGTCTTAATTTATTGAAAAATCAGATGCCTAAATTCATTTAGCACAGATCATTATTAATATGTCTTCTGCACTACCATTTTTTTCCCTAAGAGCATTGGAAAGGCTATGAAAGATAACTAAAATAAGTCATTATCGATGCCTTTTTCATACCTATCGCTGATAAGTTTTGAACTTCATTACAGAGAAAAGGAAGTATGTACAACTTAGCCATTTTGAAACATGTTAGCTTTTTGGTAACGGCCATTTAAACACTACCACTGTGCTGTGTTTATCTATACCTGGACATGATCCATATATTTAATTAAAAAATTTGTGTGCATTTATGTGTGTGTGAGCAGTTTTCCTTAAAAACTGTAGCTATATACTCTAATAATTTTCTATAATTATTTATGTCAATAATATAGCACTAGTGCATTTGGTTTTGCTGGACATTTTAGCAACTGTTTATAAAAATATTAATAAACTAGTATCATGTTAGTTTTTTTCCTTTGCCCACTGAATACAAGATAAGTTGACACATTTATTTACAGGCTCACCAAGGGCAATCCATTTCATGCTATAGCATTGACCCTTCACAATGAGCTTGTAAATTAGTAGTCTATTATAATATGTACAAGTGACCTTTAATTGCACCAAGAGGCTTTTTGTTAAAAGCTTTTTCAGTGCTACACCATAGCTACAGTATAAGCTGGTAAAATATTCCTTAGATTACTGAGCAGGAATATCAACAAAAAAATGCCCCTATCAAAATAAGTAAATAAAAATTTTGAGGTATTTAAGTCTACACTATAATAATGCCTTTTAAATAACTATTGATCACAAAGATAAGCTATTTTTCTAATTATATAAGAAGTAAACATTTAGAAGATTCACAAACAATTTATTAAGTTCTTAAAATCTAATCAAATACAACTTTGTTTTTGATAATAACCTTTGGAGACAAAAATAGCTAAATCAAACTTGATACTAGCTTCATTTTACAACAGAAAATTTTAATTTTATTAACAGATACCTCCTCTCTCTTTACTAAATGACTATACAATTGTAACTTTTACTACTTTGAAATGTTTAGTGAAGAATCATATACCTAACAAAACACAGACAAATACATTCCAAGTGTTTTTTATATTAAGTAGTGATATTCAAAACAAATTTTCAGTAAAGTATAGGGTCAGATATTTCAACTGATTTACTCAGAAATTTCTGAATGACTGCAATATATTTTTGACATACTTACAAAAAGTTGAAACCAAATACTCAATTTCATTAAACCATGTATATTGGGTATCTTATTTCTGGAAGGCTCATGCCAAAAATGATTTAGTTTGATTCTCTACAACAATGGTGGGTTGACTTGACAGCACCTGACAAAACAGTTCAGTGAACTTCACTGTACCAGATACAAAGAACCTGAACTGGCTACTCTACGGAATGTCCACTGTGGCAGAGAGTTATGACAGTAATAACTTTGACAAAATTTTAATTTCTACTTAAATAAGAGAACTGCTTTACTAGTTGTATGCCCAAAGGCATTTCCATTACATCCCAGTTTCTCTTAATTATTTATTATGGTCCCCCAAATCTTGCCTTTTAAAAATTAATAATTTATATTTAATCTCATATTTCCTTAATGAGGAACACATTTCTTCTTATTACTAAACTATAGGAAACTTTTTTAGTAATATTACTCTATAAAAGGAAAATATTTTGTGATCATAAGATTTACTGTTTAATTTTGCTTAAAGGTGGTATTCAAAGAATTTCCAATAAATGAAACATTTGCAACAGAAAAAAAAAAGGTTTTAGTATGAATGGATCAAACCTTCATTAGAACCAGTTATTATAAAGGGGGGGGCAAAATTATAAAATTTTTTTTAATTTTTGAAAAACTGAATTTGGTTGACTCTTACTATAAATAAGAGTCAATTATCTGAAGATAATTATCTGAAGATAATTTTTGATGCTCCAAAGATGATACATTAAAATAATTTAGAAAAATATAAAATGTAATATAAAAACATGGTAACTATCTATGAGCAAATTAATATTTGAAAAAGTACCTGAATGATGTCAATTATACTTTAATAAAAAAAAAGTACCTGAATGTAGAACTTAAGTGAATATAATAATAATATATTGTTACTAAATTTGGGATACTTTTGAACTATATCAATATAGTTGACTAGAATAAGGGAACCATATTTCTCTGTATAGAATACTTTCCCCACCTTATTTAGCTAAGATCTAGAAATCCTGAAGAAGTGGATAGTGTTTTAGTAAAAGGTTTTAGTTTTTATGAATTAATTTTTCTATTAAAAACCTCTACCTGGGCTTCCCTGGTGGCTCAGGGGTTAAGAATCCACCTGCCAATGCAGGGGACACCTGGGAAGATCCCACATGCTGCGGAGTAGCTAAGCCCGTGTGCCACAACTACTGAGCCTACGCTCTAGAGCCTGTGAGCCACAACTACTGTGCCCACGTGCCACAACTACTGAAGCCCGCGTGCCTAGAGCCCGTGCTCCGCAACAAGAGAAGCCACTGCAATGAAGAGTAGCCCCCGCTCGCCGCAACTAGAGAAAGCCCGCACACAGCAATGAAGACCCAACACAGCCAAAAAAAAAAAACCAAACACTTACCATATACCAGAAGTAAGTAAAAAATGAGGAAAGAACAACCCTGCGACCCTAATTTTATATATAAAATATTTTGTTATATTATATGTGTATACACACACACACACAACATACACACATAACATAGCAAAATATTATATAACAGAGAAGCTAAAATAAATCCAGTCTGAGTTTTATAATGTATTTATAAAACTAGAGTAGAAATTCTTGTTAGGAACAAAAGAATTTTAAACTTGAATGTTAAAAGATTATATATAAATGTGCATATATACATACATACACACGTTATGTTTACCTGTACATATATGTACGCACCTACATATATACCTACACATTTTTTGGAGGTTCGTTCTTTTTTATCAGGGCAGAGGCGTTTTTGGCTTATGTACTGAAGATGAGATGGTGGTTCATCTTGGGGTGTGGTGAGTAGTTAGTGGTTAAGAGCACAGGCTTTGGAATAAAACAGACTTGAATGTAAGTGTCATTTCTGTCAGTTAGTATTAACTCTGTGTCTTTGGCTAAGTTAAGTTGCTTGATCTCTCTGAACCTTAAGTTTCCTCGCATGTATAGTATAGGTAATAGTGGTACATGGCGTTGTGAGATCTATGAGGAAATGTCTATAAAGCACACGTAGTAGTCTCAGGACTCTGTTAAACACTCAATCAAACTTTTAATTTTTTATTAATAATTATTAGCAGAGCTCCTGAACATGTTAACTTTCCAGTATGATTCTGCACATGGAGTCAGAAGATCTGAATTGAGTCTTGGCTACAAGCACAGCTCTGACTTTGGGACTGTTTTATAACTCCTTATGTCTCCTTATTAGAATGTGCATTATAATGCCTATGGCAAGGGTTCCTATGAGGATCAAATAAGAATTAAATATGGTAATGTATGTGAAAGTACCCAACACAATGCCTAGAATAAATGAGATACTCAACACACATTTTTAAAGAAAGTTATGATAGATACAAGTTACTTTAAAAATAGCACTTTAACAGGTTAACAAATATTTATGGAACGCCTACTACACATGCTCAGGATTTAGCTGCAAACAAGACAGAGTATGTCCCTACTCTTGTGAAGCTTACAACAGGTAAGGTTGAGTAAGGTTGGGAAAATAAACAAATTAACTGATAAACAGCTATAGTAATACATAAGTGTTACACTATGAATTAAAATAGGGTACATGATAGAAGGTAGCTGAGTGAGTACTTCACATGGGCCAGTCAGGGAAGACCTCTCTAAGAAGGAGACTGGACTATTTAATCTATAATCCAGCGACAAGAAAAAGCCATAAAAGGAATGGAGGAATGAATATTCTGGACATTTGCTGTGCAAAGACATTGAAGGACTAAGGATGTTTTTGGTATAAAAGTATCCTCAAAGCTACCTATATCAATCAAAAAGCTCATGGATACCATCTTTATTAAGCTCTGCTATGTATTTCTTACTCTTTCAAGTACCTTGGAGGCTATATTAGTAAAATATATGTTCTTACCTCCTAGGAACATAAAAATGCATTTAGCTGATGAAATGGGACAGCCATGATTTGTCATCATTTTTTGTTTTCTCTTTTCCTATCCTCCTTAGACACTATAAGTAACACATTGTGGGGGGAAGTGTTTCAGGGAATAACATGTAAACTGAGTGAATTCTGCTACAGCAGTTCTACAAAGGCTTTAAAAAAAATCCTTGAAGTACTGCAATATAATTTTCCTGGAGCCACATCATAGAACACATACAAAAATGTTTGTATCTGCAAAATTTAGGAAGAAGAGATATTTTTCTACTTGCACCCTTATGCAATGCTAAATCTGTATCATCCTGGTCTCAAAGGTGAGATTACTGCACTACAGTAGGTACCACAGGATCTTTAGGAGAGACCCATGGACTGAAGACTATTTGGCAAGATTCTAAGTATTTGACTTTTGCTTTATTCAACTATCTCGCTATTCAAATATATGCTCTCCTTAAATTTCCTAAGTAAAATGCAGTAGGAATTAGTATAAAAAATAGTGCAGTGTGAAATATTAGACCTTAAGTTCAATTTATAAAAGCATGATTTTTTTATAGAAATGATTCAAAGTCAAGGTGTCATAAGATATTTAAAAGTATCTCTCAAAGAAACAGGATTCATTTCATGTAATGAATTACAAGTTTAATATCTTAGGGGTTGCTGACCATACAGAAACTTTAAGATATGTAATAGCCAAACATGAATTTACTCTTCCTTGCCAAGAGAAGCACTGATGTTCTGCCAGCCAAACTCACAGGAAGCATGTGAAATGAACACAAAAGCAAACAGGCCTTATGCTGCCTAAGGGAAAGTCAGCAAGATGGCAGCTTCAATCATTTGGAATAATACTAAAGCAGCCTTAGGCTCTTCTCAGAATGGAAACATGTCACTATTGCTGCAATATTCCAACAAATCAGAATGCAGAGAAAAGAACACTTATGCAATCACGTCCTGGAAGGGCACTTTACTCAACATTTAAGTGGAAAATAATTATAAAGAAATTTCAGAAAAATTGTGGTGAAGATAAATGATGCAGGGAAAAATGTTTTTTCTTTCAACACGCTTAATAGGTTTTTAAAAAGCTTACCACTTAGAAACAATTTCCTTCTATTTCCTTTTACATTCTCCTTAAGGAATTATTAATGTAAAGACAAATTTTTATGAAGCAGTAAGTGAAAAGTTTGGGATTCAAGCTGCCAGTAAGAAATACTCATTCCCTCCCCCCCACCCCCAATATAGTACTATTACTTTGGAAGTTTGATCAAAGGGAATAAGCTTTCACAACATTTATATAGGAAGTTAAAAAATACTTCAAATATTTTGGGAACTTACCTAATCAGTATACTTTTAGCATGTGTCTAGTCATGTAGCCATCTTTGGTCAATCATCAAAAAATCAAAGGCAAATTGGCATGACTCAACCCTAACTTTAATACCGCATGATTGTGTCGTGTAAGCTTGTTTTGTGTGAGAGCTGCTGTGGTTTTAGCAGAGAGATTAACAACCGGACCTAAGCTGGCCTCCAAACCTTGCCCTGCTGATGCCTCAAGCTCTTTGAAGTCTGACCATCATACCTGGCAAAACAACAGTGGGAACTAGGATGGTGTCAGATCTAATCAAATTGTTCGCTGCAGCATAGCTAACTATGGGTTCACTAATTGGCCCAATTTCGGATTATACCTTTTGCTACAGATTCAGGACAATAATTTAGTTAAATGATGGTTTTTTTTTTCTTATCTCTTCTAATTAAGATTCCAAAGTGGGAAGAAATAGGATTAGACAGAGTCTCAAAACTGTGTTCCCTTTAAGGTGGTATGCAGTTTTGATAGGCTCACTATGTATGACATGTGAAATATATAGAGCATAGTAGTAACCCAGCTTCTGGAGATTCTGTGAAACCTATATTACATTACTGTATGTCTACATCACTTGGGAATTAAAGTGTAAATATGGGGATGATAATATAATGAACATTAAAATGTGAACAGTATAAAATGATATTTCTACTGTTAAAGAATGTTAATTTGGGTTTACTTTTGACAAATGATTTTATCTATAAGAACAGATGTCTATGTTCCACTTTGGTTTTCTTTTTGCTAACTGCAGTATATGTGGGATTTGAAATACCAATCAATATTTGTGGAGGGCATCATTATCAGAAAAGGTATATTTGGACTACATGGTTCATGATACTACAACCTAATAATGCTCCTGAGCCAGACATTTATGTTTCCATTTTTTAAATTTTTGTGATACAACTGTGAATTGACATATAAGTTAACTCTCCCTTCCCTCTACCTCTAGATATGGTAAACATACAGTCACCTTTCTACTTCTCATTTAAGAACTAGAAAAGCTGTTAAAAAAGTGTAGGGGAGTAAGGAAACCTAGGACCAAAGATATCATGCAACACTCTAAATTGTCCAAGGTTGTCACAGTGACTGACACCCTTGTAGTTTGCAAAAGTTTATGCTTTTCTAATAAGTAAAAATTTCAAATAATTCCACTGAATCATATCAAGTATATTGTAGTATTAATATAAAGCTAATCTAATTGGATGGCATATACTATTCTGGTCTTAATACTTAAGAATGAATCTACTAAGTGCATAAAAAATAATAGTTTCTTAATAAATACAGGTTGATCAATTATTTTGTGAGAAAAAGTTCTTGGTGATTGGAGAGGTACTGTGGTCCTGTATTCTGAATTAGGGGCAAAGTATGACAAGACAACCGTGAATAAAGTTGATTTACTTTGATTTTCTGAACGTTTAGTATTCATTTAGCATACAAACCCCACACAGATATGATATTTATGATACTCACTATTTTTGAATCAATTAAAAGCCTACATAAGTATTGTTTATCTTTATACTGAAAATTTGCAGTGAACGGTGAATGTCTTTTGTATATTCCAGTATACCCCAGTAACCATACTTTCTGACTTGAACATAGAAACACTGAATCTTAGAGCTAGAAAACTGTCCCATCACTAAAGCAGAAACCTTGTTTGTAATAACCTTAATAGGGTCTGCACCTAATGTAGTAATATATTATTATTATTTATATTAGAAAATTAGATTACTAGAGTGTGTTAAGATATGACCAAAATGAACAATACAAAATCAAAACAGCACAATAATCTTAAATGCAAGTAAAAATGCTGCTCTTATCATGTCATCAAATTAAATACAGCTACATTTCAAATCTTACCAAATCTCTTATGTACTATAATTACAACATAATTACTAATATAAACAGAAAACTGGTTAATGATGATCCCAACATCAGAGAAGCAAAAATTATAGAAACTGAAAAAATACAAATCTAAGTAGTTATTTCATCTTGGAAGTAAAGCTATGTAACCAAGTTATACATTTAGAACTTAACTGAGAAGGTAGTGTTTATAGGTCACTTGACCAGTGGAACTTATATAATATTTATAGCTGTATTATTTGGGCTATTCTTTAAACTCCATAATTTATCTATATTACATATATTTCAGCAGAGATTTTATACCTACTAAGTCTGTGACTCTTCTTAGTTCTGGGATAGATACAAAGATGAAAAAGACATAGTTTCCATATATTGAGTCTATTATTATACCTTAGTAGAGCCTTTGGTTATAAAATATTTAATCTCAATATAGAAAATATAAATAAGCCAGAACAGTGCCAGGTACACAATAAAGGCTTCATAAATGCTAGCTATGATTGAATGGAGCTATGGTAAGGTCACGAAATAAGTAGTATATTACGGTTAATCAGATATGCTAGAGAATTACTGTGTATAGTTTACAAGGATTATCAACATTCAAAGAATTGGAAAGTTATTTCTTTTAACCTGAAGCCATGTTGAATCAACTATAAACTTTCTCTTTTACTTATTCAGAATGCATGCCAGGATTTTATTGTCATTACCATAGATATGATCCTGCTATGGTTTTTGTAGAGGGGCTAATTCATACAGCTTTATAGATGATGAATACTAAGTATCACTAAAAATTAACTGTGATTAGACAAATGCTTCCACCTGAATCTGGACAATACTAATACATGCTCCAAAAAGGGAGAAATATTCTTTTGCCTTCTCCAAATCACTCAAAGAAACTAGAGATTACTGGTTAAAGTTGCTCTACCTGTTAGGGGCCCTGGGTGGCTATTAGTAAAAACATATTCAGTTTTCATATGAAAAAAGGCAATGATTTAATAAATCAAAGAAAAGGGATGCTAAAAATAGAGATGAGGGTTTTTACTTGTTTCTTTTGCCCCTTGTTTCCACCTGTGCCACATTTTGAGACCATGTTACTCACAGTGAATTCCCACATGTAACAAATCTACCTGCACGGAATCAGAAAAGTTATTTTCGCTTTACCTGCTAAACCACCTTTCCTTCTGAAAGAAAGCCACGGATTCAATATCTGGTATATTATAGCCTCAGACTTTACAGACTAGTATAGTGTACATCTCCTTATTTTTTAAATATCAAGGAAATTTAAAAAAATATTTATTTGTTGTGCATCTCAAAACACTGCCACTTGATGAAGGAATCCTCTTGTTTCCACTGCCCATAATATATCACGAAAGACTTGCTATCTGTTTCCATATGCATCTTATAATGTACAATGCTACATTTAAAGCACTTAATCTTTCATGAAATACATGATTTTATCCTATAACTTCTGTTAGGTTTGATTCTTTAATTCACATTTTTTTCTAATCACCAAATTGAATGTTATGGCATAAGTAAATAAGTTATTTAGAGTATGTTTCACTTATATTTCTATACTTAAAAGAAAACATATTCATTTAGGTTATAAGCCAAAAAGGTAAAAAATTTGATCAACTTTATTGAATATTAACTTAAAATAAAGAATAACCACCTACTTGTGTTTTGTTTTTAAATACTGCTTCCAAATCATAGGGTGACCAATTTTAACGGTTCTCTTAGTTTAGGATAGTGGGAAGAAGAGAGAGGAAATGGAACAGAAACCTAGACCTTTTATCAGCTCCAGTGGCAAAGTGTAGTAAAACGTAGTCACTATTAGAACCTAAAGTTATTCGAAGGAGAGGTCCTACTTGACATGTAAGTCCTTTATTTCTACTCCTCACCCCCAAAATAAGACCCAGTTTGTGTGTGTGTGTGTGCGTGTGTGTGTGTCTGTGTGAGAGAGGGAGAGAGAAAATAAACATGATTCACGTTACTGTGCTAACCATCTTCTCTGGGTGCAATATTTTTTTCACTAGGGAATCTCCTTGCTTAGTGTGTATGGTGACAGACATGATACTTTAGACCTGGTTGTCAGAATACTCATCTTGGGAGAAAGGTGCCACATGGAGAAAAACATTTTATATCTTTCATTAAATATATAAATTCCACCTAAAAGAAAATGAGGAGGCATGCTTTCCTTGTGATGCTAACAACTATAACTTTATCCCTCTAAAAGCGTTAGCAATATTATGGTAAATTACCCAATATTCTGTCAGAAAAACTGAAACAATGTTGAACAATTACAGTGTTGGGTTCCATTTCAATGGTTCCTTTTGAGAACTAAGGCAAATTAGCTCAAGAATCACTATTTCTACACTCTCCTTCTTTTGGCTTTAAGTGGCTTTTGAAGGGAGCATCCCCAGATGAGAAACTTCTAACACTCCTGCAGAGATGACCTGCTTGAAGAACTGGCTGCCTGATTAACTATTAACTGCTCTCAATAGGATTAGATAATTAAGGACATTGATGACCATTAATTAGGAGGAGGGCACATTAATTTGTCACTGGATAGGGCCCTTACAATGATTTATAGGTTAGTGCCACTTGCAAATGGGAAGGGAAAGAGAAAAAGAGAGAGCACCATTAAGTTACCTTATCAAGTGGCCAGCTAAAGAGGGCAGAGGGTCAAAAAAGGGCCAGAGTGGTCACTTAAGGGTGAAGTCCCAAACACCAAAGCAGTGCCAAGCCACATTGACCATCATTTGACGATGAAGTTAAAAATATGCTAATTTATTGGTGGCAATTCTCTCTTTTTATGGTTTCAAGCAGTTAAGACAAGTGGCCTGCTTAAGAGCTTTTCATTTGAAAAGAGATTAAACAAAATGGTTTGTCAAGGCTGCTTGGCTGTTTTATGTCTTTGTTAAAAAAAATTGCACCAGTGACTATACTGATAACTATCACATCACCCAGAAGCCATCTCTCTCTCTCTTCTGAGCATTTATTTCATTAATAAATACACCAACTTTAATTGCTTAATAGTGCTATGTTCATTTGCTCTTTAGCAAGATTAAGTTGAAATAAATCTTTTGCACTACTACTTTCTGTCACTATTGATGGCATAAAGGTCACAAAAAAAGTTTAAGTTTCTGTAGAAAATTTACTTAAAGACGCTGGTGTAAATTATACTTTTGTTTTATTCAGCGCGGAAAGAGGAAAGGTGATTTCACTAATAGTAAAGAAAACTGCTTTTAGAATGTAGATAAGGATCTTCTTTTCTTAGCCATACACAATTGTGGGTAGCATTCACACTCTACACACAAATAAGCACAGCTCATTAACATTTAATTAAACACGCTTTTGAAAGCCTTGGAAATATGCACGTCATACTTCTCATGTAAGTTTGGACCTTACTTTTAACAGACATTTAAAACAAAATGATTTTTGCTATACTCTAATGATATACCATTAAAATAAAAGACAAAAAAGGATAGTCTAAAAAAATTATTCTGTTACATCAAAAGAACTTAAAAATATTTAGCATGAAATATCTCCTATGAATTTCATTAAAGTAAAAGAGATACTATTTACCTCAAGACTGTGACTCAAACATAAAAATTCTCTCTTACCTCAATGGTGAATAGCTTCCTTTTTAATTTAAAAGCTAAGTCTTTGACATCTGATACATCATAAATCAAGTTATTAAGCTGAGGAATCTGCCGTATATGAATCAAACCTTGTGAAAAGAAAATTAAAAAACGCTGTCATTGGATGCATAAATTAAAGAGTCTTACAGCAGAATTCTGTAAATTTACACACAAGCATCCTCCCCCTTTTAAAACTGGAGCTTACTACCAGGAGCAATGAAGCAAATGGTGTGATTATACTCAAGTAATCAAGCAGAATAAGATAAACAGAAATCCTTGTGCGAGGAAAACTAATTGCACTTTGGTACAGAAGTACAGATGTAAAGAAGGATCTTAATACTTGTCAAAACTACAGCCGGTTTGTGTGTGATTTTCTCTTGTATTTACAGTAAGCAAATATGGCTATCACCTTGCATGCTGCCCACGGCACCACTGAGTGATCTTTATTTTATTAAATGCACCAGTAAGCAGCCAGCAAAACAAGGCTTATGGGTTACTGATAACCAGTGAAGCACTAATGAAAAGTATTTCATTTTATACCTTATTAATGACTTGAACAAACCATTGAAGAAAACTACATTTCAGAGCACACTCTAGGATCAAACATTAACCCCCATGCCATCCCAAGACACTCATTTCTGTGGCATGTTAGACCTTTATGTAGCTGTTATAAGCTTTGTAACAGTGCTAGGTAAACCGTGAGCTTTGGCCTCTTGTCAATAGAAACACTTGCTAATTTTTTCTGACAAGGGCACTGGATGGCTTTTGTGCAGCTTAATGCAGTTTCTGACTAAACTCGGGGTCATTTGCCACAGATGAAGACATGGAAGATTCTTCAGCGCGTCTCTCTGCCTGACTCAGCCCATATTTAAAAATTACCATCCCAAAGACACTGATCCCTCAACATGGGGGAAGAAGGGAAATCCAGATTCGAACAAATTAGATAAATCTTATTTACATAATTGCTTCTCTAGTATATAGTTTTGTGCGTGTGTGTATCTGGATGCTTAGTAATGTATTATTGTTAGCTTAAAAGGGTCAACCTCCAAGTGCTTAACTTTAGAAATGGCCCCTTCAAAAATAATTCACTAAAATATCTGACTTAATTTTTTAAACTTAAGAAAATGCAAAAGGTGTTATTAAGAAGACAGCTTTTACATACAAATTAAAAATATCTCATACAGAGTTATTTAGTAAAATATATTAGAAATAATCACACCATACTTCCACTTGCACATTTCTCATTTTAACCTTGTAAGTGCTTGTTTGGCTAACTGTTAAATCAGGAGGCCTTACAGAGTGAATCAATCATTCATCAGGTCCTTCTTATTAACAGAAACTTTACTTTTCATCAGAATCATCCATTAATCTGTGGCAAACAAAATTGGTCAATCCAGAGATTTCAGCACAAAAAAATCATAGCTTTTCAACCCTTGAAATGTTTCAATCAAAATAATATTTTTTTAAATATAAAATATGATTTTACTAAATTTATAAACTCATAGCACTTACAAATGATACTCAGATATAACTTATAAAGATAATGTTTAACTTCAGTTGTTTTAACATAAAATGTAAATAATAAATTAAAGAAATAGTTTATCCAGTTATAAGATACATAAATCCTGGAGATGTAATGTGTAGCATGGTGACTACGGTTGACAATACTGTATTGTATATTTAAAAGTTACTAAGACAGTAAATCTTAAAAGTTCTCACCAACAGAAAAAAAAAAGTGTAACTATGTGTGGTAATGGATGTTAACTAAAATTATTGTGGTAATAATTTCTCAATATATACCTATATCAAATCATTATGTTGTAGACCTAAAACTAATACAATATTATATGTCTCAATATATACCTATATCAAATCATTATGTTGTAGACCTAAAACTAATACAATATTTTATATAGTTTAATACAAATTTTAGAAAAAGAAAAAAAGGGAAATAGTTTAACCTTAACAGTTCTCTTCCTACCAAAGCAATAGTAATATATTAAATGAATTATATAGAGGGTTAATTTGGGCATATACCACATCCACACTTATGCAATGATCATGAGGAAAATTATTTTATTTGTTGTTCACAGTTTATATTTTATTTATTGTTCACAGTTTATATTTTCTAGCCTTTTAAAAAATACTCGATTGTTAGATCATGCTATTTTATTATTTTTTTAAAAGGTTTTATGCCAACTCTTTAAAGCCCTGGTGGTCATAAGTATCTTATAATCCTTTTGTTGGTAGCCTCTAGAAATTGCCACAGTCCTACAATCACAATCTTACACAATCTTGTAGCAGGCCTCAAATAAGCTATTCAGTCTTTAGACTAAGGTTTTCCATGGAAGTATAGTAGTTCCACAATAATAATAGCAATAATTAGTATTCATTCAGAATAATAAATAGGTAAAAATTTAGTATTCACCATACTCTATATTCAGCTTAGATCTAAGATAAGCATAACTACTAAACTTACCCTATTGAGACAGTCCTATGTAGGAACTTTTATTTTAAAAAATCCCCAAGTTAACCAAATGACTAAAATACTATTAAAAGTCAAAAAATATAAGTAAGAAGCCTGATTACTTGACCTGTGTTTATACTAGGGTGGTAACATTTTAAAACTTGCTAATAACTCTAACAACAAAATGATCAAAGAAAAGTCCTAATATAATAAAAGATGTTTACTTTCTGAAAATGTGATTGACTAGGACTTTTTAACTGTAATACAGTATGAATTTTATTTATCATACAGCTAAGCTTTGTAAAGTATAAACCACTATACATAGCTGTTATTATTAGAATTTATATAATATTTATTTCTAACATGGTTAATAAGTAAGACTGATTTCACAGCAACTTTAGGGACAAACTGTACATCTGACTGAGCCATGCCTTAGTATCTGGGTTTGACACCTTTCAAATAGCTACTATGCTTCTTAGTCATAATGTAGTTTGGTGACAAGCTGCCATAAAAGATTGGCCAGGAAGGAAAAAAGTTTAACAGATATATTAAAAAATAAAATTCATGCTACAAGACAGTAGATATTATGACTGGACAAGATTCTTCCAGGCAATTAGAACATGCCCTTTTCATTATAAAGATGCTGCTTACCATGATAATCCTTATATAATGGGTTGATTTCTTTCTCTGAACCAATAAATGATTCCAGACCAACTACTGTATCTGACAAGTTTGTAACACGAGCAATAATTGCTTTATTCTGTAAAACAAGGAAACAAAACACTCATGTTATATTTAAAATATACCATCTAGACAATGTCATTACGCCATCTCAATGACAAATTGTAGAGAAGATAGACTATCAAAATGGAGAAATAACTTAAAAGTTACCACAGGTGGAAAACTGGATGAAAAATATGGCCCATGTAGGTATGCTATTCTAATTTGAAGAGCTGAGGGGGCATACCTTAGTTTTCATAGAAAAATAGTTTTTCTCTTGTCTTAAGGGGCAAGGCTACCTTTATTTTCATATACTATTATTTTTTCAAATTACTTTACCCAGTGCCCATTGGAAAATCTGATAAACATCAGAATTTAGAAGCAGTATATAGTACAGTATAATGTATAAGGGAAGATCCCACTAGCATCTGTCAACTGGGACCACGTCCCAGCCTTATAATAGCTGAGGTCCTCTGTATCATATTAGAAACATGGAAGGGTCCAGCTAAGAGTCTGCAGCATGGCCAGCTCTGCAGTCTTCTATTCTCTCTTTCCAAATGCTGCTATTTGACTCTGTAATAACGATAAAGGCAAAGAAAAGATTGTAGATGACCAGCACTAGACTAGTAGCCTACCCTTTCCTTCCCAACACAACCAGACCTGAATCAAAAATACTGCTGAACAATACATTATAAAAGATGTCACATTTTAAATAGCAATAGTTCTAAAATACCCAGAATTTCATGACTATAAAAAATACAATAATTAAAAATATAATCACAATAATCTGCAGGTTTTCTTGAATTATTTTATTTAATAAAGTTCATTATTCCTTATAACTCCTGATAGGGTGATAGGTTTGAAAACTATTTTATAGGCTATAACACCTTAGAAAAATATTTGATCTGAAGATCAGGATAAGTTGAAAAGATTGTTGTTTATAAAATTTTATAATTTTGAAACTCCCATTTTATACACTGATATACCATTTTAAAACTAATCCTTAAAAAAAAGCATGGGAAATGTAAAACAGTCAAGACAATTTACAGTCTCATGCTATGTCCCCTGTTAAGAAAAGTCCAAATACAATCAAATATGTTCACTTTCTGAAAATGTGATTGACTATTGACCTTACTGGTATTCCTCTGTTTAAGTTCTCTTGTAAAGATTGCATAAGAATGAAAAATAAAAGAGGGTTGGTTAATGTTAACTGACTTGGTTTGAAATACACAGTAGCCTCTGTCACTAAACATTATGCTGAAGTGACTAGTTAACTCACATCTAGGGCAGTACTTTGCAACTCCTCTGTAAGTAGAAATGTGTGTTATGAAGAGAATATTACAGCCTTTGAAATAGTGCTCTTAAAAGGAAGCAGCAAAAGTAATTACCCTTAATTGTCTTTAATACTTTCAATCACGGGGGGGAGGTACCAAGAATAGAAAAACGAACATCATTTGGAAATGCCTATTTTTTCCAAGGCAATTTTTCATTCAATGGTGAGAAAATAATCCAGATTGATCCCTTACTTTCAGTTCTATGCCACAGGGGATGGTCTTACTCCAGGAATAACAGGGGTTTCAAAGGCCATAAACATGCTCCTCTCAATATTTCTTTAGCCAAAGACCATTATATCGAGCTCATCCAGGTTGGGTTTCAGCCAGTTATTCTTCACCCAAACAAAAATGTCTGCCAGACATTCCAACAGCTGGGAGACAGTTCACAATGAGTCAACTTGAAAATGATTCATTGTGCTGAGTACTGAACAATGTTGGGGTGGGGGTGGGGTATGGCTGAGTTGGCTGTAGAGGGTGAGAACAAGTGGGAGATGAAGAATAACCATGTGTTCTCCCATTAAGAAGGATCTTAGATAACAACCAGCAGACTCTTATCATTTCATTTTTAGGATAAACTCAACTGGGAAGAGTACTCCTGCCATGGACCCTCAGATGAACAAGCACTTATAAAGGCTACTGACAATATTTCTTAATCAAAAAGGTCAGATTTCCTTTTATCTATAAACAGAAGACTGAGTCTTTGTATCTAAATATCTGAATTTAAAATTATAAAAGTCAATTTTTGTTACGACTCAAATATCAGGATTTCGGTGATATAAACCAGGGCTTATGAATGACAGAAATTGTAACGTTTAAGTATGGAATTAGTCTTCCATTCTAGTAGTATATAAGCAAGGTCCTGTGTATTTAAATGGTCAACATGACATTTATTTCAAAGAAGGTTTCTTTCCTTAATTTAACCTTAAAATTGACTAATAAACCACTTAACATCCTGTAATATTTATCTACATTATAAGTCTTTTTAAGGTAATTTGCGGGAGATTAAAAATATCAATTATCCACCTTGCAGAGGAAAACTGATGAATTAATATAAAAGATCCAGACAGCCTAGATTTTAAAATCTCAGAAACTCATACATATATTTCATTTGTCATATTGCTAAGCTCCATAGGTTTACATGTTATTAACTACAAACGAAATTCTATCTTAAAAGCTTCCATGAAGTATCAGAACAAGAATAAACTTTTAATCATTACCATAATATAAGTTACATTTAACGGTGAGCTTACTGCTTTCTGCACAGCAATTCTAGAAAACAGTTTATGTAATGTGGCAAACCAGATTAATTGTGAAAGTTGTATAGATATCTGAAAAATGTCTATAAAATAAAAAGCACAGGAAATTATGTAAGAATAACATCTAAGTTTCTGAATGAGATGAATTTTATCCTAAACTCATTCAGTCTTACAATTATTTGTAGGAGCATAAAAGATATTTGGGCATGTAAAGGTACTTACTTTTTTAAAAGTTCAAATAGTGTTACAGATTACTTCTTTACCACCAAGATTCATAGGGAACGTGGTATATTGATGTAATCGTACCTTAAAACCACTCTTGTCAAAATGTCTTTCAAATCATAATATTAATACTAAATGGTCTTTTAGATAAAGGTAGGTAAATTTACTTAAAAGAATCTAAAATTAACTGCTTTTAAAAATCCTTAAAAGCATAATAATCACAATTCACTTTAGGAATAATGCACTATGGACAATAAATTGTCTTATTATAACCTGCAATGTTCAGAAAGCTTTAGCATAATGATTTTAGCAGAGGCCTGGAAACTGGAACTTCTATATTCTCATCTTAAGAGATTCTAAGTGTTTTTATGTTATTAGCCAAGATGCAAAACCTCTTTAGTCTACAGTATATGTATGTAGTTGGAAATGGAGAAGTAAAGGTATTTGTGCATCTATTACTTAGACATAAATTTTGAATAATTTTTGTGTTAAATTTGAAGTTGTTGCAATATAGTTGCCAATAGGAATATTTGAGTAAGGACATTCAGGATTCACCAGTATGAGTAAATTAATGGTTACACCACATGCATGGCATAATGACATCACCCAAATATATACAATGATACTGCCACTCTTCCTTCCTGCCCATCTGGATGTGAAAATCAAGGATGACTCAAAAATCTTTCTTATACTAGGCAAATCGCCCTTCAGTCCTGGGTGAAAGTTGTCAGCTCTGGATAGTAGCCAAGACATGACTAGGAGGGAAGCCAGGAGAGAGCCAGGGTCCAGGAGTTTTAAGAGTTTGCTGGCAATCCCAAATAGCATTGTATTAAGTTACATAAAAGGTTCTTAAAACTTTCTGTTGTGGTGTAATTTCTTAATTAATTACTTAAATTTAAATTATGTGAAATGATGTTGCAAATAAAAAAGGCAAATCGGAATGTCCAGTTGACTACCTTCTTACTCCAATTTTAATTTCACAAAAAACTTCACAGAGTTTTTGTTTTGATTGTTCCTTGTTTGGTTTCATAGAATGTTTCCTATTTACTTCTACAGAATGGTAACGTCTTTTTATTAGGATATGCCAAATCCATTAAATAGATTTTAAATAAAGGAAGGTTAATTTAATGCTATTTTCCAGTTCAAATCTCATAAAGCCAAAATTAAGAACTTTGTTAAGAGATAAAAATTCAACTACTGCCACAGGAAGCTCCCTTTGTTTTCTAATGAAAATAGTTGAGATACCTATTTAGAGTAACCAAGTAACAATGAGAATATATCAAAAAACTCTGAATATTTCCTTACTTACTTGGACTTAATTACCTCAACAATATAAACGATATAGTTTGTACCAATACAATATATACTTCCAGGAAAGATTTTAACAAGATAATTAAAAAGTAATTAACCAATCACTTAACTATCAAGAAGCTTGAAAGGAATAAATCAACTGACATAAAGCATTTGTGAAACGCCTCAAATTAGAATAAGTTCTTGGGTTACTCAATAAGAAAGACAGCAAACACACAATATGAAGGGTAGAGCTCCATCTGAGTACGGCACGCACATCAGATTTGGGACTACAATAGCACAAAAGCACTATCAAATTAATACTGAAAAGTTAAAGAAATATTTAAATTACTTTATGTTTGACCCTACTATGTGAAACGATGTGTGTGTCTATGGTGGGGAGGGAATCACCACAAGAAAAGCAAGTATTCTACTTAACAGCTCAAGTTATAATAACATTTTTTGAAAAATGATATTAGAAACACAAACATACCACAACTCATGACATTTTTTTTTGTCGTGTAATAAAAAAAACAAACTTGAATGAAGGGATAAATCTAGGGATATTTAATGAGGTATTTGTTTTTCCATGCTTATTAAGTTCTCTATTCAATTGAAATCAAGACTATGAAATAATAAAATTAGGGCTTCCCTGGTAGCGCAGTGGTTGGGAGTCCGCCTGCCGATGAGGGGGACACGGGTTTGCGCCCCGGTCCGGGAGGATTCCACATGCTACGGAGCGGCTAGGCCTGTGAGCCATGGCCGTTGAGCCTGCGCGTCCGGAGACTGTGCTCCGCAACGGGAGAGGCCACAGCAGTGAGAGGCCCACATACCGCAAAAAACCCCCAAAAAACTGTTATACAGTTTGTAACTTTTTACATGCCTTCCCTCACCTTCCCAGAGTTGTCACTTACTTCTGTGGATTAGACTCTTATTTTACTAAAAAAAAAAATTGATAGTGGGGAGATAATTATATTCATAATTAATTTTGAGTTTAAGAAAGAATATAATTTTATCAAAATTATACTAATATATATTAATAATAATATTAACCTTAGTGAAGGTATTAGATTAAATCTTTCCAGATTTAATACTGAACTTTACTCAAAGTCACATACAATTTTAAAATATGGAGGAACTTCTGTAAATTAAAAAAATCCTAATGGCAACACTCTCTCAGTAGCATTGTATATTGATATTCATGTAGGGAAATCATAAAACAACATATTTCGGTTCCTTTTTCTAATGTTTAAAACATATCCACAAAGAAGCTAATGGTAAATATACCTACCTCAAGGGCAAAAGAAATTGTTGAGTATGTTGCCAAATACCAGGATTTTTAGTAGGATTAAGCAATGGAGCCATATTTTTTGTTTTCCATCTAATCATACACTTGTTATTCTATATTTTGGTATGAAAATGTTGGTTTCTTAAAATTGAAGCATTTTTTAAAGAACACATGATGTTATTTTCAGATATATTATTTACATTTACCCTGGTCTCAAATACTACATGCTCTGCAGAACATTTGTTTACATCAGTTTTATTTTTTAGTAAGTTATTATATAAAACATTAAAAAAACTTACAATTCTGAAAACCCTTATAAATGGACTGAACAAAATGCTGTAATGAATAGGCTGAACAGAATAATAGCAAAATATTCATAATTAATTTTAGGCATTTTTAATAAACTACACGTCATCTAGTTTCATATTATAGAAATTATTCCCATGGAAATTCACTTGTATTTTAAAATCTTTTATGGGTAACTTCCTAAATCAGAAATTTGTTGCTCACTACTTTATACATGAAACCCTTAAAATGCAATTCGCAGATGTCCAAAAGCTCACACCCTGCCTGGAAAAACGACTGCTAATATCCAAATATCAAACAGAGCATCCAGCTGATGTTTGCGATGCAGTGGTAGGTTAAAGATACTAAAATTTAAAATCAGCTTAGAATAATCCCATATTGAGTATAAAATTATAGCCTGTCATCAGGAACAGGCTGACAGAGCCAGGTCCAGATGGGAGACTGGCTGCGAAAAAGGCTGAGGCAGGTGGGAATATGATGGGAACCTGACGGAAGACAGGACTACTCCCTCTGCTGGCAAGGTTCTCACCTGCTTGAATTTTTAACTAATGACTAGCTTTCCTTCAATTATTTAAGATATAACCAACAAATTATGTAAGGTGTTCCTTTTTTAGTTGGCTGTTCTGTGCTTGCACATTTTCAAACTCATGGTATCCTATTTTTTCACCAGATTAAATTCTCAGAGATATAAGGATCCAATGTTTCACCAGGAGGTCCAATTATTCACTTATAATTTAATTGCATCATAAGCATAAACAAATGTAGAATTGCTTTTATAAATATTAGGTCTTTAAAAATTAAAAATGCTTCTGATTTATGTTTGTTGATATACATCTCTTCTGGAAGAAAAAATTTCTTGGGCTACAGACTTCAGAATCTCTTTCTCAGGCTCTGCATAATGTCCCGTAATGAAATAATATAGAAATGAACCATATAAATCAACTATACAGGGAACAAGGAAACAGCATGTCACAGCAAAACAGCATAGATGTACAGCGCCAAACCCATCTGATAATCTAATGATCTGAGTTTACAGATATTATGTACTAATATATAAGAAATTAAGAACTAATGTTTACACAAAAATTTTGTTAAATTTTACAGAAAAATTATTCAATATTTGATTTTCAATGTAAGTTAATAGCTGCAGCAAAAACATTTAGTAAAAATCTGTTCTAAGATTTTGGCCTACAACCAGAAGCTCCCAGAACAGGAGGGATCAGCTTTTTCACCCACTGTTCTCATCTGAATCCTGGCTTAAAAGCTATTCCAGCTCCCAGCTTTCCAGAAGGCTCCATCCCAGGAATCCCTGCCTGCCATTTGGTTTGCTGATTTTAATCTCTCAGGACTTTCTTACAGTGGCTCTACTATGCTGAACTGGCACTTGCTTCTAGAAGTGAGTTATTATTAAACCTGTAAGTCAATTGTGGCACTAAAAACTCTTCGGAAGCTTTCAGCCACTGTGTACAATTTGCTAGTCTAATTAAATATTAATTCTAAGTGTTACATTTTGTGGCTAAGAGCTTTTATTTTCCATCATCAGCCTGGAAGAGAAAGAGGTTACAAAGCTAATTTAATCTCTCTCCCATCCTCCCCAACATTAAAGATTAACTACATAGGGTGTGAAAACATTATTAGAGAAGCGGGAACTCTTTATATAGTAATAATGATGTAATTAATAGCAAAGGGCTAAAAAATAATGTTAGGATATAATACATGACCTGGTACTTAAACAGCTTTAAATTATAATTCGTTACAAGCATGTTTTGTCTCGATATTAAGAAATAAGTATCACCCTTCTTTGAAGACAGTAATCTTTCTTTAAGGGAAGGTATGCATCTAAGTATATAAATAGGAATAATTCAAAATTTGCATTTTCTTATAGGTGTTTTTCAGAAAGCTTGTAACACCCAAGATAAAAAGCTTAGTAATTCTATTTGTAAAATAAATACAAAATTAAGTAAAGTTGTACTTCTTTTCTGTACACAAAAGTGATGTAGTAGAGGAGAGTCTATAATAAAAATAATGTTAAAGATCCTTCCCCTTTTTTTCTTCTATCATGTTCAAGGAGACGAAACACAGAGTCCCTCCCTGATTCTGCTCCCAGAACAGTTGTGTCCATGCCTGGACATTGGGCATTATAAAGACTATGCAGTCCAGCAGCCAAAGATTCCATATGCCCAAACAGATGACTCAATCTCCATACTGTGATGAGACATTTCTCTATTTCTATCATTGATATATTTGAAAATTTTGGCTCTAAATAGTACTTTACCAACCATCACCACTACTAGGAACTATATAGTATGAATTGCCACATGAACCAAAACTTCATAATTTTAGGGAAAGCAAAAAAGTATTTAAAGTCAAAATTATTTTTCATTGTATGCCTTATCAAATATGATTTGGTTAGATTAATTATAATAAAAGTTTTCTAAATGACTCTTTTTACTTTTGAAGACACACATGAATCTTACTGACAGTTTTAAATATGCTACCCTTATTTAATATGCATATTTACACTATGACAAAATGGCACATATACTGCTCCTAACGCTCTACGTAGACAGAAACTTATAAGAAATTTGGAGTTTATTTGTGTAAAAACTTTCAAACATCCTGGACCAAGAAAGTAAATTAGAAATATAAGTATAATGCATACAAGCTAAGATTTGATTTAAAAAATTAATCAAACACTAGATTGTGTAATATGAAACAGAAGAAAAAAACACTGGAACTATAAAAATTTATAAATCCAAGCATATAGGAGCAGAGTTGAAACACAGTTCTATTATTTGTTGTTGTAAAGAAAAACAGACTCTGTTTACACCCAACCAGACTTGTATGAAGTTACTAAATTTCCAAAGACTGGAATTTGACAAATATGGTAAAATTAATATGGGTTGAATATGATTCATTTCATTAAAAATAATTATTTATTTTTAAACTTTTAAAAATGTTAATTTTTTGCAATCTATATCAGAGTAGTTGAGAAGGTCTAGAAAAATTAAGGTAGATTCTTAATTGAGAATATGAAAAACTGATACCCAGAATATCCAACTTTATCCTTTAATAATTGATAGTCGTGATCAAGAGATTGAATCTGTAATTTTCAGCCTTAAATATTTGTAACAAACTGTATTTAAAAAGACCATTTCAAATAATAATTCTCCTTAATAAAGTACATTTTAAAAGACCATTTAAGATAGATTAAGTTATAAGGCAGAAGGTGTTGTTATGTTTTCCTATAATGATGCTCATATCAACAATTAGAAAAACAATATTTTCCAGAATTTTATAGTTGTAAACTCATAAGAGTCTGTTGTTCCCTTACCATACAATTATTCTTAGGTCTTCTTTTAAGAATAAAAGATTTCACACTGAGAGAAATTCACAAGGCCACTGGAGTCCACATTTCATAATCCTATATTAGTGGTTAGTTCTATAGCTGTCCATCGCCTGCCTTAGAGTTTAGCTGCTCAAATACTCAGCATGAACACAAAAGTTTATGGATGTGAAGAGGTTTGTTCTGAATTTCTCCACACTGAAACATACTGCATCATTTACTTCAGTGGCTTCGAAGTTTTCATATATTAATATTATAGAGGATTGATTTGAAAATATATCAATTAAAATAACACACTAAAACTTCTTTCAATTTTCAAGAGACATGTAACAAGGGCCTGTCTTCCTGCTTTTCTTCAGAAAATGATTTTTCCTTGGTATAAGGTAACTAATGCTGGTGATAGTTTTCTTCAGTGAGGTAGCTGGAGGCGGGGGGAGGGTGGGGAGGGAAATTCCACAGATAAAATTGTTGGAAAATAGTGGTTTATGATAAAAACTGAATAGGGTTATTACTGACGAAGTGTCAGCAATGACCAATAAAAATGTTATAGGCCAGTTACAAATCTAAAATCTATTCTGAATAAAAGAAAGTTTAAATAGTTTACCAACTAATGTTCTATAAGCAAATACATTAAATGCTAGCAATACAAAGAATTATTGTAGAATGAGAAAAAGTTATTTCATATTTTATCATCAAAAATGTCAAGGAAGTTTTCACTCCTGCATTATTATAGTTAAGGAGAAATTTATTGGGTTGTTTATATTTAAAAATTCCTTAAAAGTGTAGATTATGACAGCTTGAATAGATTAGCAATAATAAAAAGTAAATTTTCTGTTTGAAAGGAAAGCTGTGAGAAAGGTATAGAAAAATAACCTCTCCTATTTTAATTACCACTCTAAGTGCTTAAATATTTATTTCCTGACAGTTTCAGGTAAAAGTGTTTTCAATCAATAAAAAATACAAATCGAGAACAACCTGTCACATATTGTGTAAATAAAATGCATAAGCTAGGGGAAATTTATTTTCCTTTCGCCTCACCAATATAATCATAATAAGGCATGAAACTAAGTTTCTATTTCCAAAAAGAATAAATGTTATTGGTCACCATTTTTCTTAAGCAGAACTGTCACTGATAATTGCAAATAAAATTAATTTAAAAGGCACAAAATATTTGTATAATTTGCAAGTGGATGACAAATTTCGCTAATAGTAAGCCAGTTCTCATTTATAAGACCAAAAAACATTAGAGTTTCATATATTGCTAGATACGGAAATCAAACAGTAACCAATTGTAACAGCTTCAAAGTTATCACCGTGTAAAAAAAGCTCGTTAAAAAGTTTCGAAGGGTGTACAGACATTTGTGTTTCTAACAGTAAACAGGAAAAAAAGCAGCTGAAATATAACAATCTTTAATATGGAAATTTATACTTAAGATTTTAAAAGTTGAAATAATATTCTCATACTTAAGATAATAGGAAGGAAGAGTTTCAAGGTAGGGTTTTAGTTATTTTTCTATGATGTAACTTTTCCTCTTTCTTTTTCAATCCACTATAATCTTCACTCGACAACAGTTTTGAACAGTTGAGTTGTGAGAATGTGAGCAGCTGCTGTTATTATAACTAAAGGTCTGTCTACTGCTTGAGTCTGAGAGACCACATGTTCGGCTGTCCTCTCATCTTGCCATCCTCACCAATTAACTATTAACATGGAGGGCTGTACACATGCTCTTGGGGGCTCTTTAACAGGCTTCTTGGCGAGTGGAACAACTACACAGCAGGGATCTGGGAACTGAGTAATGCCGGAATATAGGGGAGCCGTCCATAGTTCTGCTCCTTCTAATGACACTTTGCTCCACAGTTCAGCATGTAACAAAGTCTGTATTTAACTTGGCCATTTTCACATACATTTTTAATACAGTGTCTTTGGGCAGATACTAAAACTATATTCTAGCAAGAGAGCAGATGAGTAATAATACTACTTCACAGGGAAAATTGTTTAGGACTATATATGCATACATATTTTAAGACATTCATAATATATTTGATGAATAATTTTAGTGTTTTCAGCAAACAGATATTTAGAATTTATTTTATTCATTTGTTTCAATGTATGCTTGTTATTTCCTGTGCTGTGATGAAAATAATCTCTAACCCAAAGGAAATAAACTATTTCAAGTTCAAAGTTATGAGGCTGAGCAGAAAATAGTTCAAATGCAAATTTAAAAATAATTCTTTTCCACTCTACTTGAAAAGTCTTATTACAACAATAAGTTAAAGTCAGTTTCGAATCTATGTCATTATTTTCCCTATTCTAACTTTTCCCCCTCTTTGCAATTTCCGTAACTATGTGTTCCTTCTCTACAATGAAATTAAACATGGGAAGCATGCCAAAAGTACAATAAAGGGTAACTAATCATTACTGTACAGGTCTGACAGAATGCTAATAACTAAAGTAAGAACACTGATTGGCTATTTTTTTTTGAACTTCATGCAATCTTTATTTATTTTTAACATCTTTATTGGAGTATAATTGCCTTACAATGGTGTGTTAGTTTCTGCTGTATAACAAAGTGAATCAGCTATACATAAACATATATCCCCATATCTCCTCCCTCTTGTGTCTCCCTCCCATCCTCCCTATCCCAACCCTCTAGGTGGACACAAAGCACCGAGCTGACTTCCCTGTGCTATGTGGTCGCTTCCCACTAGCTATCTATTTTATATTTGGTAGTGTATATATGTCCATGACACTCTCTCACGTCGTCCCAGCTTACACTTCCCCTTCCCCATGTCCTCAAGTCCATTCTCTATGACTGCATCTTTATTCCTGTCCTGCCCCTAGGTTCTTCAGAATCTTTTTTTTTTTTTAGATTCCATATATATGTGTTAGTATACGGTCTGTTTTTCTCTTTCTGACTTACTTCACTCTGTATGACAGTCTCTAGGTCCATCCACCTTATTACAAATAGCTCAATTTCGTTTCTTTTTATGGCTGAGTAATATTCCATTGTATATATGTGCCACATCTTCTTTATCCATTCATCCGATGATGGACACTAGGTTGTTTCCATCTCCGGGCTATTGTAAATAGAGCTGCAATGAACATTTTGGTACATGACTCTTTTTGAATGATGGTTTTCTCAGGGTACATGCCCAGTAGTGGGATTGCTGGGTCATATGGTAGTTCTATTTGTAGTTTTTTAAGGAACCTCCATACTGTTCTCCACAGTGGCTGTATCAATTTACACTCCCACCAACAGTGCAAGAGGGTTCCCTTTTCTCCACACCCTCTCCAGCATTTATTGTTTGTAGATCTTTTGATGATGGCCATTCTGACTGGTATGAGGTGATACCGCACTGTAGTTTTGATTTGCATTTCTCTAATGATTAGTGATGTTGAGCATCCTTTCATGTGTTTGTTGGCAACCTGTATATCTTCTTTGGAGAAATGTCTATTTAGGTTTTCTGCCAATTTTTGGATCGGGTTGTTTTTTTGATATTGAGCTGCATGAGCTGCCTGTATATTTTGGAAATTAATCCTTTGTCAGTTGCTTCGTTTGCAAATATTTTTTCCCATTCTGAGGGTTGTGATTGGCTGTTTTTCCCAATCTAAGAGAAATAAATATTTTATATACTTTCAATGTAGTGTTACTTTATATAATATATTCAAATAAAGGTGTCACACTTCTATTATCTATAGATGTTTAATTATATGACAAAATTTCCAAGGATATCAAACTGCATTTCTATTTCCTGTCAGAATCTACTTTACTCTCAAATACCAAGCTCAAGCATCCCAAATACGTACATATACTGATTGTCTGCTCCATCCATTCTATCTTTCATATTTCTGAAGAAACTCCAGGAGGATGGGACCTTGCTTGTCTTGTTCACTACTTTATCCCCATGGATGCCTAGAATAGTACTTGCAATCAATATATGTTGATTGAATAAATTATTCAATCACCATTTAAACCTTGACTTAGAGTCTTCAGGGAAGGCACTGGTCATAGTCGAGAGGAAGTTGATGTATGATGTTAAAAAGAGTCATGTTACAATAGGTGATGTTACTAAGACTTCAATGGCCATCTGACTTCAGTCAAGGTTCCTAACCTGTCTAAGCTGTGAGAAGATCCTGTCCAACCTGTGAGAAGATCCTGTCCATGTTGTTCATAAAAAGAGGCAGAAAGCTGAAGATTTCTATTACTTCGACAGACTTGTGTACCTTAGTTTTTGTAGCCTGATCTCTGTTCAAATTCTCAGTTTTGGAGGTGTGTTTAAGTAACAATAGTGAAGGTGACAATTGTTGACATATAATGAGTGCCTACCATGTGCCAGCACTGGGTGAGCACATGTTATTGCTAATCCTCTGAAGTTTTACAAATGAAGAAGCTGAGGCTGAGAAAGTTAGGACTTGACTAAGACCAAATAACTAATTGGGTCTATCTCCCTCCAAAGCCCAGGCTCTTTCTATCATTGAATGCTACTTTGTACACAGTCTGCTTCTTGATTTTGACCCTATTTTAGTACTTCCATTGAATAAGCAGCAGAGCATGGTGGTTAAGAGTATGGTACCTGGAAGGGAAACACTTAGATCTAAATCCTGCCACTCAAGTAGCTGTGTGATCTTGGGAAAGTCACTTAAATTTTCTGTCCCTTTTTCCTTATCTATAAAATGGAAATAATGATAGCACCAACAATATAGGATTATTATAAGGATTAAATGAGTTAATATTTGAAAAGATCTTAGGACTGCAACTGGCCTGTAGAAATCACTGTGTAAGTTTTTATTAAACAAACTCACAGTTCCCTGGTTCTGTGTATGCATATGTCTTTGGTTAGCTTTGTAAGCATACTGCTTCCACTTCTTACTCTCTTTTCTTAGCCTCTCTTTTTCTTAGCCTAAACATTGTGATTTTCCTTGCCAGTCTTTAAGATTTATTTAGAGTTTTATCCACTATTTATATCATGACTGGTTTAAGCAAACTGTTAAGTTTTACATTTTCTCCTAAGTATTTTCATAAAAAACCAAATATATGGTCAGATGTCATGTTCAAAGAGCAAGGGAATAATTTATTTGTTTATTCTTATAGCTCCACTGATATTAGGACCAGAAGACTACTATACGATAGCTAGGCAAAATTGTCTAGGGAAAAGACTGTGGTATAAGGTCACCAAAGTCTGACCTTATGTTCTCCTATTTCCATTTCAAAATAGTCTCTTTACTGGTATTTTAAAAAGCAGAATTTAAATTATATCTTTTTCAGTTTTACAAGAATTCAAATATATCTATAAAATACCAAAATTCAAATACTGCTTAATGTTCAGTGGTGTACATAGGATGATTTGAAGTCTTCTGATAGTATTACTGCTCTTCTCTTACACAGAGGCTAGAGGAATCACTGTCACAAACATTCACAATAGGTTTGGAATCTCTTCTCTAAATAATAATGATGATCACTACCAAAATGGCCTTAGAAATTGTTTTCTTTCTTTTCTTTATTGCATAGGCACCTTTGCAATAAATTTTAAAATTACATATATACATATATTTATTTCATAATTATTTTGGTTCTTAAATTTAGGTCTTTGATTCATTCTGATTTAATTTTTGTATATGGTGTGAGGTAAGGGTCCAAACTTCATTCTTTTGCATGTAGCTATCTAGTTGTCCCATGCCATTTGTTGAAAGGTTATTCTTTTCTTATTGAATGGTCTTGGCACCCTTGTTAACCATAGATGTATGGGTTTATTTCTAGACTGTCAATTCTATTCCATTGTTTTATATGTCTATTCTTTTTTTTTTTTTTTTTATATGTCTATTCTTATTCGAGTACTCAAGTACTCCCTGGAGACCTCCAAATTTCAATTATATCTGCTGTATTTCTGTTAATGTAATTAAATGTAAAGTTCTCACAGACCTTTGGAGTGTCACCAAGCATAGTCCTTGTTTCTTTGATTTGCTTGAATATGTTATTTAAGTTCAGACCCCAGTTGTGAAACAGGGATAATGCTTATCGTATCCAAGGACAGGAGCTTAATTCAGATGAACCCTTCAAGTCCTTTCTATTTAGCTCTAAGGTTAAAGATTTGAGATTTACTAGCTTTGAAAGAATGAGTTCCAGAATACAAATCTGTTAGATATTGTAGTAGAACTTTCCCATAATATGGTTCTAGAATCTGATTTTCTGGGTTCAAATTATGGTTTCTCAAGTATTTAACCTTGATCTAATTTCTGAATTTCTCTATACCTCAGTTTCCTTACATGTAAAATGGAGATAACAGCATTTACATAAAAATTCTGTAAGAATTGTTAGGTCCTGACTTAGTGTTTTTTATTTGCTAGTTGCTCTCATTATTGTTATAATTGCTACTTCTTAGAGGAGTAAAACAGAGCTCAAAACTTCTCTGCTATAATCATTCCAAATCAAAGTGTTTTAGTATGTACATTAGAAAAAATGACTTCAGTGATTTAGTACTTTGACTTTCACATTCCATTCATTGCAGCAGGTATTTCAGTTATATTATTTCTAGTATCATGTTATAGTGTATGTATACATATATACATACATACTGTGGAAACAGTCCCAAATTTGCCCCTTGAACACTCTTAAGAAAAGAACTTGTTTGAACCAATGAGAAAATCTTACAAAGACCCGTCTTTCTCTGGGGAGGCTGGCCTCTTTTTATGAGAGTGTAACTTCAGGAGAAATATATATAGAAACCAGGAGGGAAGATGGGGACTAGTCCTATTCAGATCAGCTTTTTTTTCAATTTTTTTTTTTACTGTGGTAAAGTACATATAGTGTAAAGTTTACCATTTTAAGCATTTAAAAAAATAATAAATTTATTTATTTATTTATTTATTTATTTATTTATGTTTGGCTGCATTGGGTCTTCATTGCTGCACATAAGCTTTCTCTAGTTGTGGCGAGCGGGGGCTACTCTTCATTGTGGTGGCTTCTCCTGTTGCAGAGCATGGGCTCTGGGCCCACGGGCCTCAGTAGTTGTGGCATGCAGGCTCAGTAGTTATGGCACGCAGGCTGTAGAGTGCAGGCTCAGTAGTTGTGGTGCATGGGCTTAGTTGCTCTGCGGCATGTGGGATCTTCCTGGCCCAGGGCTCAAACCCATGTCCCCTGCATTGGCAGGTGGATTCTTAATCACTGTGCCACCAGGGAAGCCCTTAACCATTTTTAAGTGTACAGTTCAGTGGTATTAAACACATTCATAGGGCTTCCCTGGTGGCGCAGTGGTTGAGAGTCCGCCTGCCGATGCAGGGGACATGGGTTCGTGCCCTGGTCTGGGAAGATCCCATATGCCGCGGAGTGGCTAGGCCCGTGAGCCATGGCCGCTGAGCCTGCGCGTCTGGAGCCTGTGCTCCGCAACAGGAGAGGCCACAACAGTGAGAGGCCCACGTACCGCAAAAAACAAACAAACAAACAACAAAAAACCCCCACACATTCATAATGTTGTGCTACCATCACCACCAGCCATCTCCAGAACTCTTTGCACCTTGTAAAACTGAAACTCCATACCCATTAAAATAATAACTCTCATTCTCTCCCACCCCCAGCACCTGGCAACTACCATTCTATTTTCTGTCTCCGACTACTCCAAGTATGTCATATAACTGGATTCACAGTATTTGTCTTTCAGTGATTGACTTATTTCACTGAGCCTAATGTTCTCAAGATTTATCCCTGTTGTAGCACATGTGAAAACTTCCTTCCTTCCTTTTGTTTTTTTTTTTGCGGTATGCGAGCCTCTCACTGTTGTGGCCTCTCCCGTTGCAGAGCACAGGCTCTGGACGCGCAGGCTCAGCGGCCATGGCTCACGGGCCCAGCCGCTCCATGGCATGTGGGATCTTCCCAGACCGGGGCACGAACCCGTGTCCCTTGCATCGGCAGGCGGGCTCTCAACCACTGCGCCACCAGGGAAGCCCCTTCCTTCCTTTTTAAGGCTGAATAATATCCTGTTGTGTGGATATGCCACACTTTGCTTATCTATTCATCTGTCAGTGGACAGTCAGGTTGCTTCTACATGTTAGCTGTTGTGAATAATGCTGCTATACATGGGTGTAAAATTATCTCTTCAAGATCTATATTCAGATCAGCTTTATGATCAACGACAAGATATGACAGCAAAATCAACCTCATGTCACAATGATACTAGCAAGTTCACAATAAATCAAAGAAAAAAATAAAAAAATTAGTGAAGATGAAATTACCACATACTCACTGTATATTAAAACCACAAGTACTAGAGAACTGAATAATCTAAAAGACATCTTGCTGCTCCGGCATTTCAAGCATCTGAAGTCTCTTTTACCCAAATGGCACAAGAAAATAATTTACTGGATTCATAAAGCACTTATAAACTGCTCTTCACTATAAACCACGAGTTAGGAGAAAGTAGTTTTGGAAGGTTCTTACCTGGATAAGGTGTGTTGGCACTGTGATGATACAGGCTGAAAGAGAGCTTCGCAGGAGACCACGGAGCATATAGAGGAACTTTGTAAGACTGTGATTGCTGTCACAGTTTTCTGTCCAGCAAATGTCATCTCCCCACAAAGGTGAACCAAGATTCTGGATTCCTATTCTTAAAATGTTTTTCTGTTTTTTCTAAGGGAAAGTGAGAGGGAGGTAAACACATTAAGTTTTATTAAACAATAGGATACCTACCTCTTTTACTTTCATCTGCCAGTTCTTATTTTTATTTGAAACAGATCAGGGAGATAATGTCAACAGACGTAGTAAAAAGTTTTATGTATTATCAATAATAAGGCAATATAAAGGAAACCTTTTAGATTACAAGACTATAAAAAAATAGCAGAACTGTTGTTTTGTTTTTTCTTTTGGAAAATTTGAAGAGTATCACAAGCCTCAAGCTTTTGTTTCTAAATCTTAACGGTGACTAAGAGTTATGTTTGAGGCAATTAAAGTAATACATAACAAATCACAGGTAAGAATGCTTACAAACCATTCTTACAAAACTCTGTAAGTCTTTCAATAAACTACAGAGTGCTCACTATTTCTCAGATAAATTCTATCATGTCCACCATCTACTATTTTGTTTGAAAGAAGTTTAAAAATGTGTTTTTTGGGGTTTAGCATTTTACACTTGCCTCTATTTTTTCTTCTTGAAGCTATTTTTTATGATAATAATTTGACACTTTTAATAAAACTTAACAGGTGAATGTTTGGAACTTGATCCCATTGACATTAAGGTCATAATAATAGTGAATGATATTTCTTGGGAAAAGAGTATTGAAAAACCATTAAATAAAACCTAAAATGATTGTCAATAAATGTTTGCCAGCAGATGTGTTTATAATAAATTCTACTGTTTGGGTTATTCTAACTGAACAAATGTTTTGCAAATGCTTTCCTTAGCAATTCAGCAAAATTTCCAGGAAAAGGAAGGAGCTCTTAGCAAAACCTGGCACATGGAAATAACTGGAAAATCATTATTACAATTCTAACGGGGAAAATAAGACTATTCTCCCAAAGCAAAGATTTGGAACATGCCACTTCAGATGTGATTTCTGATGAAACAAGATCCTAAAATATATATATCACTTGCTGTTGCTACAAAATATCACTAATAAAATTTATTAGCCAACTAGTTATTGCCCAATACTATATATATATATATATATATATACACACATACACAATATATATATAATATCTCCCTGATATTAGACACACAAGTGATTTTTTGTATTCCTTTTCAAGTAGAATTTATTGACAAAAGAAAGTAGGGAAAATGAATAAAACGTTGAAATGTTAGAAGAGGAAAGACTATGGGGACAATAGTAAGATGGGTAAGATACAGACTTAAAGTCTGCGTTGTGCAACTAAGTAGATGTATGATTTTGGGTAAAACAAGTAATTACTTAGGCCTTAGTTTTCTCATTTCTAAAATTAAAAGGATAGAATAGAACATTGCTGTATGAGACCATATAATTCTTCAAATATATAAAGTGACACAAAGGCCTGGATAAAACTGCGAGAATGAGATTTTAAAAAGAGGAATTTAGTCTAAGCACATTTGAGAAAAACTTTCTGACTTCTAGGGCCTAAAGCACAAAGACAATAATATCAAGGCAGTTGGTCCAATTTTCTTTTCTGGTTGCCTTGAGGTTATGATGACAAGCACCTAAGATACCATATGTGGTGATCCTCAACAGTCCATAAAAATTATTTTCTTTTTATTTCTGCATTACTTGAATAAAATGAAGTAATATGATGTACCATGGTATATGTTAGAAGTATAAATAAATTTCCAATGAGTTCCTATATCTGTGAAATATGATAGGTTATTCATTTTTATGTATTACTTAGAAACTCAGAATTTAAACAAAATGGCAAGATTAAGGTTCATTTTTCTCATCCTTAAACTTGTTATCTTATGAACTGTAGCTTAAGTTAGATTCCTAACAGAAAGAGCAACTTGGAAAAAAAAGAAAGAAAATTCCCCCCCGCCCCAAATCTAGATATTAGAATGAAATCTGATGGTAAAAGGAGAGCAGCCTCATATTGTTTACCTTGTCAACACTTCAGAAACTAAAGGTCAGCTGTATTTTAACCCACAGTCACCATTACCTACTACTGCTGTATCAAAAAGTTTACACAAGTTCATAACAAAAATGCTGTCAGGTGCAGAATCAGGAGAACCACAGTTTAGTGACTTTGACAGTTACACTGATATACACATATAGAAAGGATGAAAATATTAAAAGCCAGAGAATGAATGAGTGATAAGATATTTAAGTGAAGTATGTACACAGCACATTAGAACATAATTGAGCATAATACTTCAACCCAGGGAATACATTTATATTTTTAAAAATATGACAGTATTGTAAAAACAAAGGCTGAGTTACAAATTTCCTGTGTTGTTTGGGATGTATAATTCCTTGCTACACCATATAATAATGGGGCATACTGTAAGGCATAATAAAATTTAAAAAATAAATGTTTGCTGACAGCTGAACAATAAATATATTCCTATGAGAAGATCTAAAATATTTAATCTGGTACTGTAAGTAAAATCAATGTTCAAATTTCATTTATTGTATTATTTCTTAGATATCTGAAAATCAAAAATTAAAAATAAAATTCTGACAGCGATTTGTAAATGTTTCCACTCCAAGTATCTTTATGGATGAGCTACAATACTTTACTTACTACTGTTATTAATTATATGGTAGTATATAATATTCTGTTCCTTAGAGTCTATCTCTATTTGTTGCCTCCAACTAGTTTATTTCAAAATGTAGTGACAGAGAAAGTAAGATGAAAATATCCTTTTAAAAAGTAGGATTTATTTCAGTGTCAGAATACTATTTTGACCCGGGAATAATATTTTTTGAAGTAGTGCCTGATAGATGCATTTCTGTGGCTTCTGGAAGTAATCTAAAGTTTCTGAGGCAGATTTATAGACTAGGTAATTTAGCAAATGATGCAATCCATAATTTAAAAATATGGGAATTCATTAACTATATGTTAGTTCTAATAAAATTGGAAATATATATTTATAATAACTTATTGGTATATTTAATTAAAAATTAGTTTTTAGCATTCCTGGTACTCACCATAAAAACGTCTGTCTCAAACCTGTTTAATCTTTATGAAGGTCAAAAGTTATAGAACCTCTGGTTCAGAGACTTAAACCAGTTTGTTGTCTATCAATGTTCATGAAATAAAATATTGTTTACTGAAAACAGTGTTGATTCATAGTCAAATAAACAAGAAAACAAACCTTTCATTCTATTCCAATAACAGTTTTTTAAGGGTTCTTCGGATGTGTGTGTGTGTATACATATCCATATATGTAAGTATAAGGGTATCTCTTTGTTACTGCCTTTGCTTTTTTGCATTCTATAAAATTTCTTGCTCTTAGAAGATGTGTCATCATTCTACAAGAGCAGCAGCTCTGCACACTGTACCACAGGAACTGTTATGACATGCCTGTTTCCATAGTTACCAGAGCAAGTGGGGAGAGGTGTCTGTCAGGGACCAATTACCTCTCCAGACGGGCACTGCCACCAAAGAGAAGACATGGTGCCCATAAATCTTAGCTAGGACCAAAAATGGAACAACAATGAGCAAAATAAAACTGTACTAAATACCAAGGGCCATCACAAAAACTGTAACATATATGAAAAACCATCTATAAATGAATGTCTGTGCTTTGCCATACACACATAAGTATTTTCAACCTGCTATTAAACTGATGATTGAAAGAAATTTTAAAAGTATTTATTTTGCTATGGACAAAGTGTTAAATATAGCAATAAAGCTTATAAGAATATTTAAAAATCTATGATATAAATTAAGAGCAAATGTAGTTGATAATGCTGAAAATAAGACTTTTGGCTTTTTTGTCTTCTTCAGTAAAAATAATGGTGCTCTGGAAATAATTCTGCTAAAATAATATAAATGAAATGCAAAACTTTTAGCAGCAATAGCAATTAAAATCACTGAGGAAGAATTGTGAAAGGCATGATATCTAGAAATAAAATTTCCCTCATTTTGTTTAAGTTAAACTAACCGGAACATTTTTAATAGTAGGAATCCAGAGGAAGTTTTTAAAAATAGAGCTACAGAGAAATAGTTAACTTATAAAATGTTTTAATGTAGCAAATAAAAATGCATCTTTTATTCAATGAGACAACTCAAAGCATAATATAATAAATAAAATCTTGAAATAATTAATTCTTATGCATAAGATAATTTAACATTAAGGCCTAAATGACAGAAATATAAAAAATTTCAATAGAAGAGTACAAGTCTTGCAGATTTAACAGTAATTTTCAAACTGTGGTATTTATTAACTCCAGGTACTACAAATACATATTTAAAAATAATGTTGACAATGTATGTGAACATCTTATGGGCATCCACTGAGAACTTAGCTAAAATTCTAAATACACATTTACAGTCAAACTAAGGCTGCCCGTGCTCTGCTTATTTACATCCTCTGTGCTTAGAAACAGCTTGTTCGCTGTTGATTATTCTAAGACCTACTGGGTCTACCCCTAGAGAGTTTAAAAACAGCATTACATACATGATTATAAAAAGGCTTTGAAGGTACTCAATACCTGGGGATTGGATCCATCAAATCCTTCCTCATAAATGACGTTCTGGATAAACTGCAGCAGCTTTATGTAGCCATGGTTCAAAGAACTGTTGATAAGAAGTGGTTCAAATGCATAAATGAGCTTATTACACAGGAAATACAAACTGTAAGCTAAAACTTTAAATAAATAATTAAAAGATATACATTTATGAGACTATACTTAAATATAAGACAAAACAGTATAAGGCATTCTAAAATAAAAAGTCAGTACATCCATGAAATAAGTTGCAATGCCCTATATTAACTAGCTCAATGTTCTTGACATCATGGGAAGATAAAAATCTGTGGAGACTGAGATGACTTAATTATGTCAGGCTTAGTTACCTCCAAGAAAATTAATGATTTAATGAAGCAACCTAAAAGATGAAGCCACTATAGCTTTTCTGGAGTAATCATAGATAATTAACACATAGTTAATGAACTGCTATGCCAAGTACACCTGAATCAATGTCCTGATCACTTGAGCTCATCTTCCATCAAAGTTTTAGTATTCTTAGAACAAATCGTTAATAATAATATTAATTCAAAAACAACATTTTAAGAAAAATGAAGACAAGTGAATATAAGTTCCACTTCCGTCTGTAAAAAAAAGACAATAAGACAAATGTATGAATTTAAGAAGATAAACTGTTTCCCACATGAATATTAGCATTAATGTTACTATTTCAAAATATTTTACAAGTGCTATGAAACATAACAAAAATTTAGTAAGAGGGAAGAAAATCTGCTTTAACATTAACTGAATTTAAGATTCTTCATAATGGACAACGTGTGTGCTATATCTGAACATTAAATGTCATGATAATGAAATTCTGGAAAATTGAAATTTCATCGAAATTGAAGTGCCTAATACTGTAAAAGCTGCAGGTGATTTTAAAAATACAAAAGTATTGGGACTTCCCTGGTGGCGTAATGCTTAAGAATCTGCCTGTCAATGCAGGGGACACAGGTTTGAGCCCTGGTCCGGGAAGATCCCACATGTTGCGGAGCAACTAAGCCTGTGTGCCACAACTACTGAGCCTGCGCTCTAGAGCCCTTGAGCCACAAATAAGCCCTCGTGCCACAGTTCTTTGTTTTTTTTTTTTTTTTTTTTGCGGTACGCGGGTCTCTCACTGTTGTGGCCTCTCCCATTGCGGAGCACAGGCTCTGGACGCGTAGGCTTAGCGGCCATGGGTCACGGCCCCAGCCGCTCCGCGGCATGTGGGATCTTCCCGGACTGGGGCACGAACCCGTGTCCCCTGCATCGGCAGGTGGACTCTCAACCACTGCGCCACCAGGGAAGCCCCTGCCACAACTCTTGAAGCCTGCACGCCTAGAGCACATGCTCTGCAACAAGAGAGGCCACTACAATGAGAAGCCTGCACATCGCAGCGAAGAGTAACCCCCGCTCGCTGCGACTAGAGAGTGCCCAAGTGCAGCAATGAAGACCCAACACAGCCAAAAATAAATAAATAAATTTATAAAAAAGAAAAAAATACAAAAGTATTTGCTTTACTGTGTTCCTAAGTAAAGTGATCATATAGGCAGAAGTGCCTGACATAAAGAAAAAAGGAAATATAATTTGAAGCATTCAGGTAACATTAAAGAATGTAAGTTAGGAAATGTAGCAAACTGCTTAAATTAATGTGTGCAAATCAATGGCAAGTGGTTCAGCAAAAAATATATGCACATCTCTGTAAACATTTTATATAACAGTCACACCCAGCCCAAAAGTACCTCTCTAACAGCAACGAAAAAAGAAAACCAAGAGAAAAGAATGGTGTTCTGGGGGCTTCCCTGGTGGCGCAGTGGTTGAGAGTGCACCTGCCGATGCAGCGGACACGGGTTCGTGCCCCGGTCCGGGAAGATCCTACATGCCACAGAGCGGCTGGGCCCGTGAGCCACGGCCGCTGAGCCTGCGTGTCCGGAGCCTGTGCTCCGCAACAGGAGAGGTCACAACAGTGAGAGGCCCGCGTACCGCAAAAAAAAAAAAAAAAAAGAATGGTGTTCTGTGCAAAACAAGTATTACTCCAATTGAAGGATTTGGCAGTACAGTTATTTCTCATATGCTTATTTCTTCATTTTCAATAAAAATACAATGGATTTCATGACATTTTTCTAATTTTGTGAGGAAATTGTGTCTGTAAACCATGATATTCTGTAAGGACAATGATGTGACTATTTCACATCTTAACACGTATTTGTCCCGGCTAGCTCAACTTACAGAACACAGCGTTGCTGTTTGAACACAGCAGATTCAATCCCTATCTGGGTCAGTTAGCTTTGCACAGGGGCTAAAATCTGCTCCAAGGTCCCAGATTATGAAATGAATTCCAGCCAACCATTTGACGAATGTCATATGGGTTAAAGGAGGGTGGATCAAAAACATATCCAGTGTATCCTAATCCACCAATAATGAATCTACCTAAGACCATTATTATTTCATATGTTCAAAAAGTTTCTTAAGCATTTTTCCCTCTGCCCCCCAACTGTTCACTGATAAAATCTGCCTTAAGTATTTGGTAGTAAATTTGCTATCTAAAGGCATACTACTAAATACCACATACATAAATTACTTCTTAGCTTTTTAGTTGCCACCATTTATCCATTTCATCTTTTCACAGCCTGTTAAGATAACTATAGTAGGTCTAAGATTCTCTTCAATGGTTTGGGGGCAGTTGTTCTCTTGACATGAGAACAAAAACAAGACAAAAGCGAAATACGTCTTAGTCTCTTTCCTATTTCACATTGACATAAACAACCCAATCACTAACAGTGATTAGAACTTTATAATAAAGTAAATTTTCCGATCTAGTTAGATTTCTAGGAAAATGAACACTTTGATGACAAAATAAATGGGAAAAAAATCAATATTTATGTATACTGAGAATATTCATTTTTGGATACATGGGATTAGAACTTTTAAAACTGAACTAGTTTATATGGTATTAATATTAAAATACTAAGTATTGTTAACCTCCATGAGATAAATTTCCTTGTCAACAATATTTATAGTAATATATATTTTTTGCTGAAAATAAATACCTTGTCACCTAAATTTTTTATTAAACCCCTTTAATTTTGAGGATGTTGCCTTTTTGTTTGTTCAGCAGTCCAGTAACTCATAAAACAGGAGTTGTCAAGAAGGAAACCCAGTTACAAATATGACTCTGGCTTCCTTATTAATGTTTTCAAACATTTCACAAAGGTTAGGTTATCATAGCGTTTACGACATATCTCAAAGGCAGCACATTTCAAATCACATATTTTATTTTGCCCGATTTTCATAATTTTCAACAACTTTCATAGTAAAGTTATCTATCTTGAAATTCTAAAATGTCATTAAAACTATAACAGTACAAAGAATATAAAAAAAATTATTAGAATTTTAATTTTTACCTTTAAAATATTAAGCATTTAAAACCTTCTTTAGTTAAAAAAAATAAAATTGACCATATGCATTATTATTCATGTATCTGCTATTATATTACCATGTTGTTTGACAGGACTGAATTTCGTTATATTAATATACAAATATGGATAAAAGGGATCCAATCACCCAATGTAAACCTATATTCTGATGACCAAGTTTAAGACGTTTTAAAAAGTTGACAGAAAAAATGAGACTTTCATGCCTATCAATATCCCTCCTCCCCTGATTTTCAGTAAGAGGTCTAATGGATATCTGCATCAGAGAATTTTAATTTATATCAACAAATGGCATTGGTTTTCCTGTGAAAGGTAATTCTGTCATTCAGTCTCATTAAGAAAGATAAAAAACATTACTCTAAGAAAAAGAATCAGATGTATACCTAGAAAAGAAATCAAGTAGATAATGAATAACAGATAATTTACCTTGCAGTTTCTCAGTGAACAAAGGAATACTTATAAAAGTATCAATGTGATCAAAGAATAAATTTAACAACAACAAAAAAACTTAGGTAACAGGAGACAAGATTTCATTTGTGAAAAAGTAAATTAAAAAAATCAGTATATGTGAAATTAACTAGTTGATAAGTGAAAAGTTAACTCATAGAAAATAAGCTCTTGGATTTGTTTCTGATTGTAATTATATCAACTGGCAAAGTGTCTGGCACATAATAAATACTCAAAATCTTTTGCATCACTGTCACAACATTTGATCATTACGGTAACTTTGTGAGGTAAGTATAGCCATTATCTTCATTTCATGGTTGAGAAAATTAAGACCCATCAGGGGCAAGTGATTTGGCCACAGCTATACAACAATTAAGTAACAGAAGTGGCACTTAAAATTCAAGTTTTCTAAAATTTTGAGTTAAGTTCTTTTGGTTAAACTAGAGTGAGATCCACAGTGAGATCCAGATTCAATGAAAAGTCTGTGGGTTCAAATACACTCATGTCACTCAGATGAGGTTTGAACATGGCTCCATTCAATAAAGTCAAAGTATTCAGGTGTACAGTCTTAAGGAGGTATTTCTCTTTTAGTTGCACTGGTGAGAACTTCACCAATAGGTCTCACTAGTATTAACTTGGTGTATGGTTTATTAAGAAAATTCAATATTGAAAAGCATAAATTTACAAGTATACAAACTAGATACCCGTATAGCACAGTGGAAAGTATGCTTAAGATCTCGGTTCTGGTTCTATCTGTTCCAACAACTGTAGCAAAATGTGTGATGTGAGGCAAATTCTTTACTTTTTCTGTTCTGGGCTTCAAAATTTTCTCATCTGTAAACCGAAGGAGCTACACTAGATAATCTCTGTTGTCCATTCTGACTTAAAATTATATGATTCAAGGATGATTTTTCTTTTCTTTTAAGAATGACTTTTCTCATTAAAATGATTCATTGGTGGGTTTTTAAAAATAAGAATTTCTGGGCTTCCCTGGTGGCGCAGTGGTTGAGAGTCCGCCTGCCGATGCACGGGACACGGGTTCGTGCCCCGGTCCAGGAAGATCCCACATGCCGCAGAACGGCTGGGCCCGTGAGCCATGGCCTCTGAGCCTGCGCGTCCGGAGCCTGTGCTCCGCAACGGGAGATGCCACAACGGTGAGAGGCCCGTGTACCGCAAAAAAAAAAAAGAATTTCTGGTGCATTTAAGTATTGATTTAACTACTTGTTAGGAAGAGAAACTGTTATCACTACCAATTATGATTAATTTAAAGATGAAGGATTTTTGACATTATGCAAATCACTGAGAAAATATGATTTGTATTACTAAAAATCTATTTACACAGATATTTCAGGTATTCATCTATAACGAAGAGTGAGACATACTTATAAGGCAGTAGGCACAATATCAAATGTTTCAACTAACTAAAACAGTTTGCTGAGCTAAAGTTATATTAGCATATAATTTGCATGTGACTACAAAGACTGTGAAGTCTATTCACAAGTAATTTTCAAGTTAAAAATTCCATTATTATTACACTGAACGATGTCATTTATTGATTTTTCTTTTCTGATGCTTTTCGCCTGACAACACTGGATTTGATTCTCTTCGCTATGGATACTCACCCAAGAGAAGAATATACAGAGATGTAATATTAAGGGCACAAAAGAGGGCTATGACCAGCACAAACCTCTGGAACACAGCTGGGAAAGTACTAAGATCATGAAGATGGAAGAATTGCATACATCCATGAAACAATCCACTGTCTGACAGGGACACTGCTGACAGTGGTTATGATCTTTCATGAAAAATAATTCAGCTCAATTACTCTAATTTCCTTTAATTATTGATATAAAAAAGTCACTAAATTTTGTCTCCTACTACCCATCATTATTGCTGTCATCTCTCCAACTCTGGGTCATTACTCATCTTTCAAACACCCTGGCCTTTCAGTTTCTTGACCTCCTCTCTTCCAATGATCTTGTCTCCATTCTACCTACAATGCTCATTCCCATGGTCATACCTTAGATCTTGTCATCATCAATAACTGCTATCCTTGTATAATCTCAATTCATATACTCCCTCCCTACAACCACCACTTTCGTCTTTTCACTCAGAGTCCCATTTAACCAGAATAGTAGTTTTGCTGAGCAAGTGAGACAAAGCCAGAGAAGGACATGGAAGTGAAGATAAAAAAACTGACCATGGATCAAGATGGTTAATTAGCTGAAAGAGTGTATCAAGGCAGGTGATAGATGATAGGCAATGGTACAGAGGTCTCAGTAAAGTCAAATGCTCGCATAGAGGCTCCCGCATAGCTTATTTATTTTACACATAGCAGTCTGTACTTCTTAATCCCCTATCCCTATCCTGCTCCTCCACCCTTCCCTCTCCTGACTACTAACCACTAGTTTGTTCTCTATATCTGTGAGTCTCTTGCTGTTTTGTTATATTCATTCGTTTTATTTTTTAGATTCTATGCATAAGTGATAACATATATTTGTCTTTCTCTGACTTATTTCACTAAGCATAATACTCTCCAGCTCCATACATGATGTTGCAAATGGCAAAATTTCATTCTTTTTTTAATGACTGACTAATATTCCATTGTATATGTATATTACATCTTCTTTATCCATTCATCTGTTAATGGATGCTTAGGTTGCTTTCATACCTTGGTTACTGTAAATAATCCTGCTATGAAGATTGGGGTGCATGTATCTCTTTGAATTAGTGTTTTCACTTATTAAGTCTTTTAAAACACTTTCAGGAGTGAGCTAAGTAATGCGGAAGGCAAAAGGAATATGGCCACAGTTCATGCGTGGGCCTCTATTTAAGGAGGAATTGAACTCCAAATGAGTTTTTCTCAAAGTAAAGAATGGGATAGGGAAAAGAGAGCTGACTGTCCAGATTGAAAATATTTGCTCAAGTAGTTATATTTTTTTCCCAAAGGAGAAATAATTTTACTGATTCCTATAAATTGTATGATGGCAACAACGATAATGTACATTCTCACTTTTGATATACTTTCCTAGAATTGTTTTAACAATGTACACTTGTACAATTAACACGAGTGACATGTGTTTCTTCACACTATCTTTAACACAAGGTATTATCATTTCAAATATCTGACAGATGAAAAATGGTATCTCTTTGGTTTTTGTTTACACTTCTTTGATTATTAGTTAGCTTTATTAGCTATTTCTACATCTTCTTTTGAGAACAGCATGTTGATATCTTTTGCCCATTTTGCATTAGGGCACTCAACTTGTTTTTACTAACTTAAAAATGGTCTTAATCAAATCTTTAGACCCCATTCAAGTTTTGTCACTTGTCCTAGTATCATCCTTTATTGCAAAAGGACTGAATTCAGAATCATATGTTGCACCCAAGTTGTCTCTTCAGTCTCCTTCAATCTGGAAATTCCTTAGATTTTTCTTGACTTTTATGGTCTTGACACTTTTGAGGATTACAGGCCAGCTATTTGGTAGAATGTTCCCAATTTGGGTTTGTCTGAGGTTTCCTTATGATTAGATTTAAATTATGAGTAGTTGGTAGGAATATCGCAGAAGTGTTGCTGAATTCTTCTCATTGCATGCTATCAGGTGATACATAATTTCAATTTGCCCCATTACTGGTGACGTTAATTTGATTAAGGTGATCTCTGCCAGGCTTCTCCACCATAAAATTATACTTTCCCCTTTGCAGTAGTCAATATTTTGTGGGGAGGTACTTTGAGGCTATGTAAATACTTGTTCCTTAATAACTCACTCATTCATTCATTTATTTGTGTCTGTAAGTATTCGTGGCTTCCTGTTTCATTAAATGGGTTACAATCCATTACTATATTTATATATTTTGATGCTCAAATTGCCGCTTCTTTAGCCAGTGGGAGTTCTTTTGAGCTGGCTTCTGTATCCTTCTGACATACCTTCATCATTCTTTAAGCATTTCTAAGCATAAAAAGATGTTACAGGTTTATCTTTTTCTTTCCTTTGAATCAAACATTTCTCCAAAGAGTTCTGATTCCTTCAAGTGGAGAACCACTAGATATACTCACTGTTATTTCCCTACTCCAAGAGTTTAAGACAGTCTCTTTAATTTTCCTCTATTACTTTTATAATTTTAATTTATTGTATTTAAATCTTTAACTCTTCGGAAATATAGTTTGATGTGAGAGATAAGATAAAGATTTCACCATATTATACTCAAATGATTATACGTTCCACACTTATTTGAAATCTCTCTCCATTATAAAAATGATGTTTGTTCATTATAAAAATTCAAATATACAAAAACAGGACTTCTCTGGTGGTGCAGTGGTTAAGAATCTGCCTGCCAATGCAGAGGACATGGGTTCGAGCCCTGGTCCGGGAAGATCCCACATGCCGTGGAACAACTAAGCCCGTGTGCCACAACTACTGAGCCTGTGCTCTAGAGCCCGCAAGCCACAACTACTGAGCCCGCCTGCCACAACTATTGAAGCTGGTGCGCCTAGAGCCTGTGCTCTGCAACGAGAGAAGCCACCACAATGAGAAGCCCACACACTGCAACAAAGAGTAGCCCCTGTGCACAGTGACGAAGACCTAATGCAGCCATAAATAAATAAATTATTAATTTAAAAAACCAAATATACAAAACATACAAGGAGTAGAAAAAAAAAATCCAAAATCCACCACCCAAAGGTGAACATTGTTAACAGTTTGATGAACATCCTTTCAGACATCTCTCTATGTCAATCCTTCCTTCTCTTACTGAGAAAAAATATGTGGGATGTTAAGAAGTATGCTGATAAAAATGTTTTTGATTCTGAAAAGAATATTTTACCAATAAAAAAATAAACTGGGTTATTATAACTACTTATTTGTTTAATTTTGGCATTTCTCTCATAGCCTTTTCAACACTGATATATACTGAGTTTCACAGTATAAGAAGATTTAGCTTAGTCGTTCATGGGTTTATTTGACCAAATATCACTAAGTATAGTTAAGAAACTAAATTAACATCTACTGAATTTGTGTTAGAAAAGAATTTGGGAAAAGCTACTTAAAATTTTATGTAAACAGGATTGTACTCTGTGTCCTATTACTATAATCTGCTTTTTCGCTCTATTTTATCTTGGATGCTAAACTCAGTAACCACCCCAGGTCTCTCACGCAGAAAAAGCTGCTGCACAACCTCCCCACTACAGCCACTGCTGTAGTCTCCACAGCTACCATCAGTCTTAGATCTTAATAAAAGCTACAGTGACCATGACCCTCCAAAGGATAACCGGATTTCCTTTGGAGGGTGGTGGGCACTTGAGACTAACTAAGTAAAGTTGCAGCTTAGACTCCTTTCTTCAATATTTGGGAGATTTGGTTGGCATCCCCTTTGTTCTCCAGTGTCATTTTCAAACCACTCCTCCTCGCCTACTTTCTAGTAAAACAAAACACACAAAAAACTCCATGCCTTAAAAAAAATATATTTAGCCAACCCCAATCATTCTCTTTTTAAGCTGCTGTTATCAAGCTTCTGGACGTTTCCCTCTATCAGCTGAAGATGTTGTACCTGGTTTACAGTCCTAATTCAAACATCTTATTCTCAATCAACACTTCTAATCTTGGTAACTTGTTTTGTTCATTTACCCTCACTATTAAGATTAGTCCACTGCCAGTCTACTACCCTTTCTTTTTTTCCTCCCGTATCAACAGCAGCTGTTATCAATTCATTTTTTTTAGCCTAGAGTATAGGGTCCATCATTTTGTTCACCTTTTAATACTTCTCTTCTCTTTGTCCTTCTGCTGATGGCACCTGGCAAAACTTCAGTCCCGTTTGCACCCAGGAATCAGCACAGATGCAAGAAAGTCACACAAACCGACAGACTGGTACCCCCATAAATATTTGATACTTCTCCAGTCCGTGTATTCTTCCAGTCTGTGAAACAACCATTTCAAACCTTCCCATTTAACCCAAACTCCTAAGAGGTAAGTAACTATTCCTTAGTGGATGATCCTGCCTATTATTCACTAAGTAAAGAGAAGACATCCATATTTTCAGTGTTACTCAAGACTCTGCCTACAACTGTATAAACCTATTTGTTTGCATCTACACTGTTCTCTTATGCTTCCCTTCCCTCCTTCCCTCCAGTGGAGGAAATGTTATTATATCTTAAAGGTCAGTCCTTCCACACCTGCTCTGAGGCACCTCCTGCCTTTTCCAGAAAATACTCTGACTACCCCCTAACATTTATTTGGTATTTCCTATGTACTAAGCAGTGCTCAAAGAGTATTACTTTTAGACCAATTTCATAGATAGGTAACAGAGGTAGTGAGTGGTTTAAGAATTTTCCTAAGGCATTTAGTAATCTGCCCAATGCCATATAGTTAGAAACTGCTGCTACCTCTTCATCCATTCCCTTTATAATGAATTTTTTTCCCACTTACATTTAAACAGAACAGAAAAAAAAAAAAAAACTAACCAAAAACAACCCCCCAAACCCAAACCAAAAAAAAAAACCCACAACAACTTTTGTCACCGCAAATCTCTTCCAATTATTGCTTTTTCTCTGCCCCTTCATGAACAAATTTCTTAAAAGAATGGTATGACCCCTGCCTATCTCTCTGAACTCATCTTCCTGTAGCCCTTGCTATCACTCACTCTGTTTCAGCAACATGGCCTTTCAGGTCCTTGAAAACACCAAGTTCTTCACTTTCTTACACACCTGCTGTTCCCTCCTCCAAGAACACTGCTTGGCTTAGTGGTCTTTGTATGACCACCTTCTTATTCTTATTCTTCAAGTCTCAGGTTCAGGTCTTCAGAGAGGCCTCATCTGAACACAACTCAAAGTTTATTTTCCCCAGTCAATTTATGGCAAGTGTTCTTTGTCTTTACATTACTTACCACAATTCATAATGGCATATATATCTGTTTGTTTACTTGGTTTTTTAAAAAAAAATTGTGTGCTTTCTTGCTCAGTTGTAACCTATAAATGGTCAAGGATAACAGCTGCTTTGTTTATTACAATAAACCTAGAGCTTAACATAATTCTAGGCTCCTAAAAGGTACTCAGGGGCACACAAGGTGCTCACGTCAGAGAAGGTGTTCAATAAATATTGTTAGATATATGTTTATGTCTACTTATATCTGTAAGCAGTACCATCCTAGTTCTAATGTCTGAAAAGCATTCTTGATATTCCCTTCACCCTTTTCCCCAACCTCAATGAAATCAAAGAGATCAGAGAGGTAGCTAGCAATAAGATTAGGTAAGGACATGTAGACCTTATGGATCTCTGTTAGGATATAGGTTTATTATTCTGAGTGAGATGAGAATTCATTAAAGGTTTGAGGCAGAGTAGTGTTAAGAGCTGACTTATGTTGTAAAACTGTACTGTCTAACAAGATAGCCACTAGTCACGTACAGCTACTTACATTTAAGTTAATTAAAATAAAATATAAATTTCAGTGCCACATTTCAAATGCTCATTATCAGTTGCATGTGGCTAGTGGCTGCTATTCTGAACAGCACATAGAAAATTGCCATCCTTGAAGGAAGTTCTATTGGACAGCACGATGTGTAAAAGTTCATGAGGGCTGTTTTGGAGAAAAATAGGAGCCACCAAGGCGCAGGGAGCAAGACTAATTAGGAGGCTATTCCAAGAGTCCTGGCAAGCAATGTGGGTGACTTAGGTTAGTGTGGTAGAGGTAAAGGTTCCAAGAAGTGATCAGGATCTGGATATATTGAAGATACGATTGACATGATTTGCTTATAGATTGAATGTAGGGAGTGAGAGAGAGAAAGGAGTCAAGAGTCAATGATTACTTTATTGAAGGAAGAATAGAAATATGGAAGGAGACACATAAATAAGAGAGAGTATGTCTATGGGGAGCATGACTGGGATTAGGAATGTGGGAATAAGGTGGAAAATAACAAAACAAAAAACATGGATACCAATGAAAATAGCATGCTAGAATGATCAACTAAATTCTATGTACCCAAAGGCCCCCTTGAAGGACAGAAAGAAGAAAGAAAGACAAACATATAAGCAAGTCACTTCTCTTCATTGGTCAAAATGAGGTTCAGGATAATAGTTCTCCCTCTAAAGTTTCAGATACTATCTTTTTACTTTAATTATATCACCCGCAGATAGGAAGATAGGTAAAATCCCTCCTTACACTTACATATTCCTTTCGCCTAGCTCTGAGATTTGATTGATATATCATTTACTATTTCCTTTTAATAGAGTAGTTTATAGTATACTTCTATAACTTTATGACTTCTGTTCTGAACTTTTAATCTTACCTAGAAGTTCTCTTTCAAAATTCCTTTCTCGTGAATGAATTTTCTGCTTGTAACTTCTAAATATACTGTGGTTCTCTGCTTCTCAATCTGAGATCTGTATTTTTGAAATAAAATATACTCTTACATGGCTATGTTTCAGTTAACCAGTTTCATCCCACTAAATCTTTGTGCTAAGAACAAGACTATAGTTAATTTGAGTTCTTACTATACTTTGTGCATTGATTCACTAATTCATCAACTATCAACTCAACACTTGTGTCCTAGATTTAGAGAATAAATAGATGAAAAAAGCATAACCCTTTCCTCAAGGATTTCCAATGCTTGAGGGGGAAGATAAGAATATAGACAAGACAAATAATTAAGTGTAATGAGATTAGTGTTCTGACAGAAGTATGAACAAAGGAACACTAGTAGGAATGTATGGGAAGCTTAGCTACAATTTGTCTAGGAAGATACTACAGAGGCTTATATAGAGGTTCCATTTACTCTGGTAAAGAGACTTGGCAGGATAAAAAAAAAAATGAAAAAAAAAGACTCCTAAAATCTTAAGTAATATTCCTATCCACTTTCCACTGTTTTTCTCCTAGAAATTCTCCTAGAAAGATAAATAGTTCTCTCAGAATTCAGTTCATTCAACTTAATACGAAACTTTTACCTACTACTAGCTATTGTTAGCGTAGATATGCAAAGTAAAATCTTGAATTTCAAAGAAACATATCAAAACAAAAACATTCTATTTACTGCCAACTTTATGTAAACTCAATATTCAAGACCTAACATATCTATAATTTAAAAAGTAACATTTCGCAATATTATAGGTGTATTAGTTGGCCTGGGGTACGATAACAAACTACTGGGTGGCTTCATCAACAGGAATTTATTTTGTTGCAGTTCTGGAGACTAGAAGTCCAAGATCATGGTGCTCGCAGGTTTAGTGTTGGGTTGCAGATGGTCACCTTCTCGCTGTGAGCTCACATGGCTTTTCCTGGGTAGTTTACTCAAGAAGAGAGTGGGGAGCTCGGTGTTTCTCCCTTTTTTTCTTACCAATCCTATCAGACCAGGGCTCCACCTTCATGACCTCATCTAACTCTAATTAACTCCCAGAGGCCCCATCTCCAAATATTGGGACTAGGGCTTCATCACATAAATTTGGCCGGGGGTGGGGTGGACACAAACATTCAGTCTGTAACAGTTGGATAAGCAGTATGTTAGTAGATTCGTTAATAAATAATAAATAATGACAATATCTTTCTAGTGAGGAAACAGAACTGTGCTTGGGCATACCTGTTAGCAAAGCTTACTTCATTTTAAATTTGTAGACTACCAACTTATTCTCAAAATCAGTTTTTCTGTCATTGCTTTATGATTGAGATTATCAGATTTATAACAGTGAAATATCAAAACAAAATTATCTGGGTAATATTATTGTGATACATCTCAGGTTTTTCTACCTAGGCTTCAGCTTGGAAGTTTAAACTGTATGTATGAACATTTTCCATTGGCAAACCTACCAATAATTTAAAATTAGTTAGTGCAGATTTTAAATGACCTTCCGGTTTTCTTACTGTAAAAAAATCTTTATATGTTTCAACAGTGCCTTTAGAAATTATAAAATTATATATTATATCCTTACACACAATAGTGGGATGTAGCTATATCCTCTAGTCTTAATTATAGGAAAAGTAAGGACAACTGTAAGGCTTAGCTTTATTGTTTTATAAATGAACCAGTAAAGTTCATTTTAGTGAAATGAGCACACGCTTTTCATAAATTAAAATAAATCTCACATGGTAAAGTACCCATTTTCAAAATTAATTTAATTACATGTTTAAAGTTTAATTACATTTAATTAAGCATTTAAGTTTAATATGAAATAAATGAATTATCAGTTAACCACTATGAAATGAAATACTGCCTTGGTAATTAAAATCTATAAATTTTCCTGTTCCATGCAAAGCTGTTAGTTCTCAAAAATATTCTTAAAATATACTTTAAAGACTATATTTCCACATCCAAGAAGGTTTAATTTTTCAGGTGCCCAGCTTTGTGTGCTGTACAGTTACTGCAGCAGTAAATGGAGACAGCCTGGTACAGAAAAGAGAGCAGAGGGTTTTGGATACTTGGGTTTGGGTGTCTGCTTAGTCACTCAGAGCCTGAAACAGTGGCAAAGCTGCTCATCGTCTCTGACCTCAAGTTTCCTATAAAGTGGGGATAATATTGCTTCTCTTGGAGGGTTGTTGGGAAGATTCAATGAGATATCCCACGGTCAAATGCCTAGAACAGTGCCTGACACTGAACAGAAAATAGACAAATTTTAATTCCCTCCTCTCTTTAGTTGCTGAACAAATGAAAAATACTTTGTACTTTCCGGCTTAAAGAATGTTTTATCCTTAATTTTTTTTTTAATTACAAAAGTAACACTATATTATTTTTCATGTATTTACATCATACCTAATGTACATTTTTCATTTCCCTAAGCACTCCATGAATGGAGGCAGTACAGATAGCATTACTGCTAACACAGATTTTTTGAAGTCAGAAAGAACTGACTTTGAATCTGGGTTCCATGATTTACTATTTGACAAATCATGGAAACACTATTTTGACCTATTTCCCAAGTATATGTATATGTATGTCTGGTTCGGTGAATGACAAAAATTAGGAACTAGTATAATCAATATAATCATTCAAACTTAATAAAATATTAGTGATACAGGAAGGACAGGTGGTATTCCTCCTAGAACCCCCATACCCCGCCCCTATTTTTCAAAAGAGGATATTTATTTTCACTGAATTTAAGGGATTTGCCCAAGAGTAACAGTAGGATGAACTCAGTACCAGAATCCAGATTTTTAATTTATCAGTGCTCTTTACTATACAACACAAGAAGATAAAGGTGAAGGACACCAAAGTCGTTTGAAGCAGTAAGGCAAAAAAAAAAAGAGAGGGATCTTCTGACTTAGGTTAATCCTGGTTTGATCACTTAATAGTTGAGGCTCAGATAAATCACCTCTGTGAATTTTGGTATCTCTTTCTGGAAAATGGGAATACTGTACAAACTTTTATAGGACTGATACGAGGATTACACTAGATAACAAATGTAGAGTATGTAGTAGAGTGATTGACACATAGCAGTCATTCATTAATGGCAGCTATTAACACTAAAGCATCATCAAAGCACCATTTTCCGTAAGTCTCCAGCCATATGGACTGGAGAATACACTAATAAATAATTTTTTTTGGAAAGAGATTTATAAAAATAAATAGGATAGTCTCCACTAAATTTTCATGTAATATTTCTGGGAAAGAGAATCTATATTTTTAAGTCATTTCCATTCACAACTTCCTATCTATTAAATTTCCATTTAATAACTCATCTCATTTTGAAAATAAAGGTTTTACAGTGCGAAAGAAAACAGAGGCAACAACCTATTCTGTGAATTACCTTCCCTTGATCCAACTGCAATAAGAATTGAAATTAAATATTCCTAATACTTTATAAATTATTCAATGTCAAGTACTGTAATTTTCAGAGTTGTGCTTTAATACAGTTAGTAACACTATATATGTTGTTATTTTATTACTTAAAACTTTTCATTGCAAAACTCAAACCCTAAATTCTCTTGTTATCTAAAAAAATACAGATTATTTTATTTACAGCACAACTAGAAGTAGAAAGCCTTAATAAATAAAATATTAGAAAAGAGTACTTGTTTACTTTCTGAAAGAGCATGTATCAAAAAACATGGAGCAAAAGCATGATTTTATACCATTTTCACTATTATTATCAATAAGCAGTATTTAGGTATCCATGTGCATTTAGGGCTGAAAGACCCTAATATAGGACTATTTCACATTTTATTGAAAATAAAAACAGCAGGTATTGTAAATTTGGTATCCAGATTTTTCAAGTTGCAAATTAAGAGTAATAGTAGGTCCAACAGTTACAGGATGAGAAAAAGAAGAAAACCACATATAATGAAATAATATGAAACATGTACAATTAAGGTTACATATTATACAGAAAACATTTATTAGGATATGTACCTTTAAATATGCATTCTTTCAAAGACTGTGGTAAATTGAAATCATTAACTTACCAGGGTTCTAAATTAAGAGTTGATGATATTTTTTCTGGAAGAAAAAATCCATGCCATTTTGAAGCCTCAATTAGTTCTTGTGGTATCCTTTTTGATACATCATAATAGTGACCAAATCTTGAAGATGATACTGGTCTAGCCTGATAAGAAAACCCATATTGTTTGTTAAAAATTTTTCTTTAAACTGCAATTTATTTATCCTACATCAGCAAAATTCTGATATATTTATGCATTTGAATGCAAATAAGGAAGAGCTGATATATATAGACTTATTAAATTTCAAAGAAGCATACAACAATCTTTATTATTATAAACTATTGATAGTTAGAAATCAACCTTTACATCTCCCAGGTATCTTCACTCCTGGTGGTTCCCTAAGTTTGATAAGAAATTGAACACCTCTTTGCCTTTTTACTATACCTTCCTCAGTTCAAAAATTTTATATACATAACTCAATTAACATTTAAGACTTCAAGTTTTAAAAATAAAATAAATTTACAGTTACTAAGAATGAAAAGAAAACTTAAGCCACATTATTTCATTGCTGAGGGGCCCAAAAGAAACTAGCTATTTACATACATTAAACTGAGCATCATTTTAAAACTAAATTCTCATAAGACCATGTGTATATATAGTATTCAAAACTTCTTACAAACTTAAAATTGAGCTAACAGTATAAAATATATTGGGATATTCCAGATAGGAACAAGGTACATGATACAGTGGGAGAATGTACATAAGCTCTATTAGTTAAATCAGAAACCTGGCATATTCATTAGTTCATTGATAATTCCTCTTTTGTGCCCTCTACTAACAATTTCTCCAACCAATTATCTTTCTTATAAGAAACTCTAATAACTATTGATGCTGAATTTAATTACATAGGATAGTTGAAGCTCAGTAATATAACATTATTATTACATTGCTTTGAACGGACTCTGGCTGATTTCTTTCATTCAGCACATTAGAAATATATCTCTATTCAAATATACCTCTATCCAAATATACCTCTATCCAAAGTTGAACTAGTAACAGATTCCATCTGGCAATAGTTTCTAATAAAGTCTCTGATCTAAATTTACTTAACTTCCACTGTCTTGAATGCTACAAAACAGACAAGTTTCAGAACATTCGACAAAACTAGATAATCTTTACAGAAACTAAAGAATTATACACAGTAGGTTCTTAACTTATTTTACTAAGTAACTGACAACTTTGAAATTTAGAGAAGAGACATTCGTTTGACACTAGATATTTGCATTTTAAGACTTCAAGAATTCATATTCTTAAATGCCTACAAACATCAAATTATATAGTAATAGAGAATTAAAAAATTAAAGTCTAATAGACACATTATTCTCAGATTCAGAATCCGAGGGTTTGACATTTATTTTCTAGATAAAATGGCTATTTTATCTAGAAAATAAGGTACTGTTTATTTTCATTAATAAACAGTAAGGTTTTATTTTCATTAATGAAAGAGACCTATCAGTTGGCTTAATCTAATCTTTTCAATACAATATAAACAGAAGTATGGTTTCAAAAACATGATTTATCTATTTGCCACGAAAAGTACTGACAAATACATTATGTCACATTAAAATTTGTCTCTTAAAAATAGGATGTAAAGTTTTTAAATGTAAAGTTATTAGTCTAAAGCAATTTAAACAAGGTCTGTTCTTTGGCCTATAATCTATTCTTTATCCGGATTATAGTTCAGAATGTTTTTACTGCAATCTCTGCTAGAGCTCATCTTTTTATTGTGTAAGTCCAAACCCCCTTAATGTTTTAGAAAGGCCTTGACTAACTGAACTTTGATCTGATGTCTTCATTGAGAAAAACACCAGGTTGCCCATTTCAGATGCAAATCCCCCTAAGGCCCAATAGAATTTAGTAAAGACAGCAAAAAAGAAGAAACAAGAAGTTTCCAGGATCCTCTTTGAGAATCCTGGGGCACACTGGTGTCCTTAATCCACACTGCTGCATGGATTAAGGTAGGTGATAACCTTTTCTGATTCAAAAGAATAAGCAGAGTGCCTACAAACTGGGTGGAGACTAGGATTTGGTAATAATAAAACACCATGCAATAAAAGCTTGGTCTATGTCAGAAGCCTCTGAAAAGGCCTCAATGTACCACATTCCCAGGCCTAGTAGGGAAGCTTGCAAAAGCCTACCTGAATCAAATAAGCATGAATAATCTATTTTGGCGGACTGGCCATGGGGAGAGAGAAAGAAAGAGAGACTTTTCGCTTCTTTTAAGTTTGAGTTAATAAATTTATTAGTGGACTGAAGGTTCTTGAAATCCTATGCACTTTGAGAAATATGCTAAATTGCCAAGAAGCAAAGTATGCTTTTTAAGTTGCCATCTCTATCAATGTTCCTAATTATAATATTAAAGTGACAGAACTCTCAGATTTGGGATGAATCAAGGCAGAAAATTGATTTCATGCTGTGACAGTTTACATATAGAACACAAATAATTAATCAAAATTTAAAAATAAATTTGGAAGCTTTTCTTATTAAAACTAAATTATTAATTTTTTAGAACTTAGGATTAGATAGGGCAACTAATATATTCACAAGGTAGACACTAACCATTTTATTAATGATGAGAAACTTTAATGCTTCAATAAAAAATGAAAATGAAAATTAAATATACTCTTACAGGAAAAACAATTTTGTAAGTTTTTTTCTACCCAACACACATAGCATTAACATATCATCAGATAACTGGAATGCTGTGAAATCTTCTGAGGCTTAGAATTGTAAAACAAAGACTTAAAATATTTCCTCTAAAAAAAGGTCATTAAATATAATAATAATAATAGTAGTAGTAGCAGTAGTAGTAGTAGTAATGGTAATCCATGAAAACCTATCAACTTCCTGAAGAAGTAAATGCATTAAAAAAAATTAAACTATCAGCAATAACTATTCCATTTACTCAGTTTGATAAGACACGTTGCTTTAGTTTTACATTATGAAAACTTCTATTTCACATTCATAAACTAATCTTTAACTTTGTCAACTGTGGAAGAGAGCAAAACAGAATGGTTCAGTAAAAATTTATTATGCCAAAGGAGAATGAACTCTGATGGGGGTTCAGGAGGAGCACAGAGCAACAAAACAATACCATCCCCCAACTTAAGTATGTTAGAAAGAAAGAAAAATTTCAGAGAAAAGCTGCACCACAAATAAACAGTCTAAATAAGACATTTTCTTATTGTTATCATTTTTTGTTTCTCAGCATGGCATTAACAGAAAGCAAGAACCCAAATGGTTACTAAACCATTTTGAGCCTCAGTTCAATCACCAGAAATCAGAGCTAATAATAACTATTTCACTAGGCTGTTGTGAGAATCTAATGCAATACTGGAAATGAATATTTTGTAAATTATAAAGTGCTACATAAATATTATTAATTATTATTATTGTGTCATGATTCACCAGAGAATCAGAAGATCCATCACTATCCTTTGCAATTACATTGCTTAATTGGAAAAATGGTATTTGTTGTCATCTACAACATGCACACATCTATCACAGGACTGTTGTAGCTGAACCAGTAAGATGGAAATTCAAAGTGTAATGAGGATTTACTATAATAAAGATCTAATATGCTGTCATAAATTGCTGGAGCCATGGTAGGCCTTGGTAGTAGAGCTCTACAATATTGAAAAACTTAAGTCTCAGAATATGCTGTAGGCTATGAATTCTTGGGGTGAAGAGGGAATAGGGTTTGATGATTGGATAGGAAAGAAGGAGGCATGGCCATGTAGGAGAGAAAATCAAAATCACAGGATGAGGGAAGGTAGGCTTCTAAAAACTACACACGCCTCCAAGAGGAAGAAGCACTACTTTATGCTTTACTGAGCTACTGTTATTTATTTAGGTGTACATATTCTTATCCTTTTTTGCATTCCCTAAATGGGAATATGACTACACTCTTAAGGACCTGGTGATGACTTGAATTAAGAGGCATCTCTGATAATCAACCGAATACCTTTCTGTTACATTATGTTTTGGACGACTTGTTTAATCTTTACTCATAATAGTGTTAACTATAGTTTGTCCCAAGTAAAATACAGAAAACCAGGGTTTTACTGTTGTTGTTTTTAAAATGATAATGGCAAGGTAAGGTCTGGATTTATAAAGTAGATAGTGAAGAGTGATCCTCAAAGTCTACTCAGTCTTGGCAAATCATCATATATAAAATTTGTGTTACAGGCAAATATACATGCTAGTGACATTTCAAAGAAAAGCAAAGAAGCCAGAGATGATTCTATTTTCTAAACTTGACAGAACTTACTTGTAAATACTAGTAAACTTAAGTTCGACCATTGACTGTAAATTCAAAATAAGCTGCTAATTTATGTGTATTAATTAATACAACTCAACTCACTTTAACATTTAATTCACAAACTATATGTCATTCACTCCTGTATTCAACAAATAACTATTGAGCACCTACCATATGCCAGTAAAACAAAATAGTAAAAGTTTTTTTCTCCCATTGGTTCACACTCTAGTAGGAGGAGATGGATGATATATTATCTGCTAGATAATGGCAAGTACCCTGAAGAGAAATATGGTGGTGAAAGGGGATGAGAGAAAGAGAGAGAGGTTTCATTTTATACAGAGTGACAAAGGAAGACATTCCCGATAAAGTGATATTTTAATGGAGTCCTGAAGAAAATGGGAAAATAAGTCGTCTGGAGAACATCATTGTAAGAGCATAATTTTTAAAACACTGAAGCTGTAAGCCTTGAAAACTGAGGCTTGTGTTAATGTGTAACCTCTGAGAAGTTTACCCCCATAATAACAACGGCAAGCACACCATACTCTAAAAGTAAAAACAGAGCAAGCAGTATTTACTCATATGTGAAAGGGGGCAGGAATGGCATCTGTAATTACAATATAGAAGGAGACAATTAACTATAAAGAAACAAAGAACTTTCTCCCCAAGTTTAAACAGATTTTATAAGAAGCAGCAAGAAAAAAAGGTTTAAAGTTTCAATCACTTGCATTTTCACTGACAATTTCACTTCAAGAATGTTAGTGACCAACGAAAAGACCAAAACCTAGCTAAGAGTAAAAATAAAAGAAATGGAAGATACAAGTATTTTATATGATCTAAAACTGAATTGGTATATTGTCTTTACACAAAAGCTAAATTCAACTTAGAGCTTACGTTCTTAATGACTTTCAGAACATACCAGTAGAAAAAATTAGAAATACAGTCACTCTTTACAAAAGAGTCACCCTTAAGCCCAGTTACTTAAATGAATCAGCCAGATTAAAGGCATGAAGTTCTTTGCTATTAGGGTTCTCAAGTGCTAGTCCCTACATTGCTTGTCTGTTTTAATCTTTGTAAATTAACTCACGTTTTCCCAAGCAGAATAACTACATTTATTCTGGTCTCTTGTACCCAGTTTTCAATCCCATTCTAAGCTATGCCTGTAACAAATCCTGATTACATAGAGCTTCCTTTCACTTTTTAATACAAATGTATGGTTTTCTACTGTCCACATATACTGTAATTTATTTAGCTAGTTGCTTACTGATGGACATTTAGGTTATTTCCAATCTTCTATTATTAAAAAAAATGCCTCATAAGTAGGTCATACATAATTCATTGTACATCTGAGTAAATATATTCATGACGTAAATTTCCAAAAGAATCAAAGGGTATACGTTTTTGTAATTTTGAAGGACACTGCCAAATTACTCTCCACAGAAGCTGTACCTATTTACATTTTTACCAGCAAAGTATGAGAGTACTAGTTTCTTCCCACCTTTGCTAATTTAGTGTCTTACCAAACATTTTAGATTACTGACAATCTAATAATAGAAAAATGGCAGGCCAGTATAGTTTTAATTTGCATTTCTTTTATTATAATTGAAATTTGGCATCTGTTCTTGTATGTTTAAGGACTACCTAAGTTTCCTTTTTACTTTTTTTCCTGTTTTCAAAAATTTAGTTGGTAGACTATTCCTTATTCTACTATGAGTTGCAAATAACCCCTCTCCTATTTGTAGTTTGTTCACAGTCATTTAAATAAATCTCACTTAAAAATGATACTATTCAAATAGCTTTCCCACCTAAATTAGAAGAATTTACCATTGCTTAATATCCACCTATTACAACACATTTTATACTTGGTACACAGTTGATGCTTAATCAATATTTTCTGACTGAGTGAATAAATGGCATTAACACAGGTGCTGGAGATACAACAGAAAATATAATAAAACAAGCTCTCTGTCCTCTAGAGAATTCTGTCTGGTGGAGAAAAGAATTGTACTACCAACTAACTATAAAACAATGTAGAGAAGTACTTTAAAATGCATGTGGTGCTATGGAAACAAATATAAGAAATTAGATAATTACATATCATTTGCCCTTGGAGAAGGATGAGTTGGTGAATAAGAAAGTGAAAAGCATCACCAGCAGAAATACAAGCAATTCACAAAGAGCAGTCCTCATAGGATGGGTGAATATAGTGTTTTATATACACACAGGACAGAGACTAAAAAGGTAGGCTTGGATTAGGTGGTATAAAGCTTGTATACAACTTGAGAAGTTTATATTTCACATTGTGGGTTTATAATGGGTTTCATCTCACATTCTAATTCTTATTAACTGGTAGTGACCACCCAGACATTCTGCAGAGAATTCTAAGGCTATGTCTAAGGTTGGCAGGAAGGTAATGTGATTGACAGTCTGCCATGCATTTAGAAGGGAGCAGGAAACAGGAAACCAAATTAGGCATTTTCAGTTAAGAGGTGTTATAAACGTATTTCTGTAATTGGGAAAGGTAACACTGATGTCAGTGTAGAAGACTAGAGAAGTGTGGAGTATGGGAATTGTCTTATTCAGATAGAATTTCCCCCACTTTTCTACCAGTATGATAATGTCTGGTAGACTTCAAAGTGTTCTGAAAAATGAATGAAGGAAACAATCAAATGGAGGGGTCTTCAATAGGAGCAGAGTTCATAAGCTTTGTTTAGTAGGCAGATTTACTGACATGTGTTTTGACTTCTCAGAAAATTTCCCCTCACATCCTGTCTCTTAGTTTATCCTAGATAGGAGAGGTTACCAGACAGCTTGAAAATGTAATGGTTGAAAATGAAATGTACAGGAATAAAAACAGTAATTCCAAAGAACCACTACTTATATTGAATATTTATAGGCAACTATATTAGATAGAAATGGCTTAATTAGTTCACTTACTCTGTCTTGCAACCCTAGAATAAAAGATTCTATAGGGAGATTATGGAAGAAATGCAATAATCTATTTGGGTAAAAAAAAAACAAACCATAATTTTATTTTTAGGAAATATCATCCCATTTACAATAGCATCAAAAACAATAAAATACTTAAGAGTAAATTTAACCAAGGAGGTGAAAGATCTCTACTCTGAAAGCTACAAGACATTGATGAAAGAAATTGAAGAAGACACAAATAAATGGAAAGGTATTCCATGTTCATGGGTTGGGAGAATTAATATGGTTAAAATGTTAATACTACCAAAAGCCATTTATAGATTCAGTACAATCCCTATCAAGATTCTAATGTCATTTTTTACAGAGGTAGAAAAAAAACACTAGTAAAATTTATATGAAGCCACAAAAGACCCCAAAAAGCCAAAGAAATTTTGAGAGAGAAGAACAAGGCAGGAGGCATCATACTTCCTGAGTTCAAGCTATACTATAAAGCTATATTAATCAAAACAGTATGATACTGACATAAAAACAGACAAATAGACCAACGGAACAGACTTGAAAACCCAAAAATAAACCCAAGCATATATGGTCAACTAATGTTTGACAAGGTAGCCAAGAATAGTCAACAGAGAAAAGGCATTCTCTTCAATAAATGGTGCTGGGATAATTAGATATTCACATGTAAAAGAATGAAACTGGACCCCTATCTTACTCTACTCACAAAAATTAACTTGAAATGCATTAAAAACTTAAATGTAAGACCTGCAACCATGAAACTCCTAGAAGAAAACGCAGGAATAAAGCTCCTTGACATGGGTCTTGGTAATAAGTTTTTGGATATGACACCCAAAGCATATGCAACAAAATAAAAAATAAACAAGTATGTCTATATCAAATTAAAAAGCTTCTGTACAGCCAAAGAAACCATCAATAAAGTGAAAAGATAACCTATGGAATGGGAAAAATTTTTTGCAAAACATGTATCTGATAAGGGGTTAATATCCAAAATATATTTAAAAACTCATATAACTCAATAGTAAAAAAACCCACTAACCTAATTTAAAAATGGACAACGGACCTGAATAAACATTTTTCCAAAGACAAAATTAAAAAGGCCAACAGGTACATGAAAATACACTCAACAACACTAGTCATTAGGGAAATGCAAATTAAAACCACAATGTTAAGTTGTTAAAATAATCACCTCACACCTGTTAGAACAGCCATCATGGAAAAGATAAGAGACAACAAATGCTGGCATGGATGTGGAGAAAAGGGAACCCTTGTGCAATGTTGGTGGAATTGTAAATTGGTGCAGTGATTATGGAAAGTAGTATGGAGGATCCTCAAAAAATTAAAAATAGAACTACCATATGATCTAGCAACTCCACTTCTGGGAATATATTCAAAGGAAATGAAAACACTAACTCAAAAAGGTATCTGCAACCCTATGTTCATAGCAGCTTTATTTACAAAGTGTCAATTGATGGATAAATGAATAAAGAAGTTGTGAGATATATACAGTGGAATATTGTTTAGTCATAAAAAATGAGGAAATCTTGCCATTTGCAACAAGGATGGAACTTAGTGGCACTATGCTAAGTGAAATAAGTCAAAGAAAGACAAATAATGTATGATCTCACTTACATGTGTAATCTAAAAACAAAACAAAATAAAACAGAAATTAACTAACAGAAAAAACAGATTAGACGTTGGGTACCAGAGGCAGAGGGTAGTGGGAGGGAGAATTGGAGGAAGGTGGTTAAAAGTTACAAACTTCCAGTTATAAGGTAAATAAGTACTAGGGATACAATGTACATGATGATGACTAGAGCTAAGACTGTTGAATAATATATAGGAAAGTTAAGAGAGTAAATCCTAGCATTCTCATCACAAGGGGAAATATTTCTTTTTCTTCTTTTCTTTTCATTTTCTCTATACGAGATGATGGATGCTAACTGAACCTACTCTAGCAGTCATTTCACAATATATGTAAATCAAACCACCATGCTGTACATCTTAAGCTTATACAGTGACATACGTCAATTATTTCAGAATAAAACTGGGAAAAAGTCATCTTGATAAGATACTTTACAAATGAAATAACTAATTATTTAAATAAACAAATATAGGGCTTCCCTGGTGGCGCAGTGGTTGAGAGTCTGCCTGCTGATGCAGGGGACACGGGTTCATGCCCCAGTTCGGGAAGATCCCACACGCCGCAGAGCGGCTGGGCCCATGAGCCATGGCTGCTGAGCCTGCGCGTCCGGAGCCTGTGCTCCGCAACAGGAGAGGCCACAACAGTGAGAGGCCCGCGTACCGCAAAAAATAAATAAATAAACAAATATACATTGTATTACATTTAAAGAATAACAAGTATACCACAAGAGAGCCTGTAAAATGAAAACAAATATATTTGCAAATTTTAGAAATAATTTATTGACTTGCCTCCATCTTGGGTAATAACTGGTAACGCCAAGCTATTTTCATCTTAATGTTAGATTCTGTTTTATGATTACATATGTCTTCATCACATTCTTTTTTACAATTATCATCAAGTAATGGTGCAGGAAGTTCCTAAGAAAACAGAATGACATATTACTGAGCAACTGTGGTAAAAAAAAAAAAAGTGAAAATTTTCTTAAATCATAATATTAGCAATACTAGAACTTTCCAATGTATTAAAAATTGACACCTTCAAATTGATTCAAGCATAAAATCATGACAATATAGATATTTCTAAAGCAGAGAAAGAGGGTTTACATAATATTAAATGTGAAGTTTAAATTTTTACCAGTCAACTAGAATTTAAAGAAAATACTCAAATTTTTATACTAGCAAAAATCAAATGCTATTGCAAGAGGCTATGATCATTAGAAAAATTTATACACTTCAAGCAAAGTCTAGAATTAGCACTTATGTATTACATGTAATTATTGTTATGTTTGCCACAAGGTAAAAATAAAGCATGTGCGTAATCTGTTTACTGGTTTGTAATTCTAGAATTCAAAAAACTCATTCACCGAAATAATGGGTGAAGTAACAACTAAGAATAAAGACATTTATTTTGCCCATATCACATATTAGTTTTGCACCTGCAAGCCTATGATCTTCTTTTAAAAATGAAAATAGAATTTAAAATCTCTGATTAAATGAAGAGACATTGAATTCCAATTTTTCTTTTCTTTCTTGGAAGCTGACCTACTACTTAGTGACCTACTGAGTGGCTACAAGAAAACATATAGAAACATGGTTTTGTGAAGAGGTACTATAGATATAATCCAAAGAAAAAGGTACACATGTTTTTTGCAGAAGGAAAGCACCAGCAATAATTTTGTTTTTTATTAGCTAGAATCATAAAGATAATGTGGGGCATTTGGATAGTAAACATAATCTTGTGCCACGTCATAAATTAGTCCAAGTTGCGACTTTTACTTTTCAGGATCAAATTTACTTATGCTTAGAATCATGTCAACTAATCACCTAGAAATACAGTAACCATCATATATCTTAGTCTCCTCCTAAAAGATCTCAAAGTGGATTCACTCTATAATATATGCCACTATTAGAAACCAGTTGTATCATTAAAACTCTGAATACATCATTCCTAGCAAAGCATTAATCTCTTACAAAATATAAAGTAACTTATTTTTCCAATGGAAACAAATATTTGTGAGGCATATAGTTCAACCCAACACAGCAGTTATGAATTTGAATTCTGCATCCAGACTGTTTAGATTCAAATCTTGACTTTACATTAGAGTTGTGTCTGTGGTTACGCTGACCACTAGTAGCACCTCTATATGTCTCCACTGATTAACGGAAAAAATGTAGATAATAGTATTTACTTCATTGGTTTGTTGTAAGTAATAAATGAGTTAAAAATGTAAATGCAGAGAATGGTACCTGCCACATGTTAAGCATTCAATAAAAGTTCGATTATGAGAAATCAGTCAAATAATTGTCTTAACTATTACTCAGAGCTGCACATTTTTTATTGCCAATATTAGGCAATGTTTAGTATAAATATTTGTGTTAACTTTTTTGCAATCTCAGGAACACTTACTAATAGTTTTAACAAAGGTCATCCAAAACTGAACAACAAAAACATTAAAAAATTTTTTTGCAAAAGAGATGGAATGTATATTTTTAAAATGTATACCACACTTTCTTTCATTGATTAAACTATATCAGTTTTGAATAGAAATGTTCTAACATTAAGGTGTATAGTATTAAAGAACTAGACCTAAAATATTAGAGACCTCATTAATATGGCTAACATATGTAAACAAAAAACAGGTAAGCATTTCCTTATATATCTTATTAAATATGTCATCTACTCCTAGGGCGGACATTTCACTATTTTAAAAACTGTTACAAGTAAGGTGAAAATTATAATGATTCTAATTTTAGTATTGATAAAACAGATGCTTATTTCCTAAAGCTAAGGATGAAAATGTTCAAAATATGTATAGAAAGTACACTCTAGTGACATCCATCTAAAGGTTATATATATAAGGTTTATAAGATTATATATATATAAAGGTTTTCATATATATAAATAATAAATATATATATACATGTATATAGATATGTATTTTTAATTGACATAAAATTCACATAAAACAAAATTCATCATTTTAAGCATTTTAAAGTGTACAGTTCAGTGATTTTTAGTATATTCAGAGTTATGCAAACATTACCACTTTCTACTTTCAGAACATTTTCATCACTCCCAAAAGAAACCGCATACTCATTAAGCAGTCACTCCCCATTCCCCCTTCTCCTAGTCCCTGGCAATCATTAATCTACTTTCTGTCCCTATGGTTTAGTCTATTCTGGACATTTCATATAAACAGAATTATATAACACATGGCCTTTTGTGTCTGCTTTCTTTCACTTAGCATGGTGTTTTCAAGGTTCATCTATGTTGTAGCATGTATGACTACTTCATTCTGTTTTATGACTGAATAATATTCCATTGTATGGATATGTCACATTTGTTTATCCATTCATCAACTGGTAGACATTTGGATTGTTCCCACTTTTTGGCTATTAAGACTAAAGTGGCTATGAATATTCATGCATGAGTTTTTCTGTGAACATATATTTCCAATTCTCTTGGGTACATACCTAGGAGAAGAATTGCTGGGTCACAGGGGAGCTCTGTTCAACTTTTTGAGGAACTACAAAAATGTTTTCCACAGTGGCTGCACCATTTCATATTCCTACCAACGATGTTTGCAGGTTCCAATTTTTTTCACATCCTCTCTAACACTTTTTCTTTCTTTTTTTTTAAAATATCTATCCTAGGGCTTCCCTGGTGGCGCAGTGGTTGAGAGTCCGCCTGCCGATGCAGGGGACACGGGTTCGTGCCCCGGTCCGGGAAGATCCCACATGCCGCTGAGCGGCTGGGCCCGTGAGCCATGGCCGCGGAGCCTGTGCTCCGCAACAGAAGAGGCCACAACAGTGAGAGGCCCGTGTACTGCAAAAAAATAAATAAATAAAAAAATAAAATAAAATAAAATAAAATAAAATAGCTATCCTAGTGGGTATGAAGTGTTATCTCATTGTGGTTTTGATTTGCATTTCACTAATGACTAATGATGTTGAGTATCTTTTCATGTGCTAGTCTTGGTCATTTGTATATCTTCCTTGGAAATATGTCTATATGTCCTTTGCCCATTTTTTAATTGGGTTGTTTATGTTGATGAGTTGTGATAGTTCTTTATTTATTCTGGGTATTAGACCCTTATCATGTACATGATTTACAGATATTTTCTCACATTCTATGATTAAACTTTTTTACTTTCTCAGCAGTGTCTTTTTTTTTAACGTTTTTATTGGAGTATAATTGCTTTACAATGGTATGTTAATTTCTGCTTTATAACAAAGTGAATCAGTTATACATACACATATATCTCCATATCTCTTCCCTTTTGCGTCTCCCTCCCTCCCACCCTCCCTATCCCACCCTTCTAGCTGGTCACAAAGCACGGAGCTGATCTCCCTGTGCTATGCAACTGCTTCCCACTAGCTATCTATTTTACATTTGGTAGTATATATATGTCCATATACACACTACCACTCTCTCACTTTGTCCCAGCTTACACTTCCCCCTCCCTGTGTCCTCAAGTCCATTCTCTAGTAGGTCTGTGTCTTTATTCCCATCTTGCCCCTAGGTTCTTCATGACTATTTATTTATTTTTAAGATTCCATATATATGTGTTATCAGCAGTGTCTTCTGATGTAAAAACTTTAATTTTGATGAAGCCCAATTTATTGGTTTTTTTTCTTTTGTTGCTTTTACTTTTGGTGTTATATTTAAGAAACTGTTGCCTAATCCAAGATCAAAGAAAACAAAGGTCAAAGAAAACCTTTGTTTTCTTCTAAGAGTTTTAGATTTAGCACTTCTAGACAGAAAAATAGAAAATACAGCAGAGGAAAATATCAAAGAAAGAACCTAAGAGAAATTTCCAGAAGTGAAAATTATGACATTTTAGATTTAAAATCCTATGGAGTACTCAAACTGTGAATGAAAATAGACCTACATCAAAGCACATAATTCTGACATTTTAGAACAAGAGGGGCAAAAGAAAAATATCTGAAAAGCTTCCAGGGGTTGGGTGGGGACAGGTCAGGAATATGAATGGCATCAAACTTTGCAAACGCCAACACTGGACTTTACAGAGGGAAGTTATTTCTAGCCTAGTGTTCTATAGTCAACCAAACTAATGTAAAATTTTCAGACGTACAAAATTTAAAAAAAACTAACTTTATCATCTCACACTTACCCTCTACTTCCATTCATTCTCAAAGGCAACTGTTAGGATGAAGAAGGGAAGCACCAGAATAACAGCTATGTAGACAGCCTACAGAGCAAGCAATCCATTTGGAAGAAGATGGAGAAGTCTAGGGAGATGATGCTTAAACACATTAAGGGGGAGTTTTAGGGCTTTAGTGGAAAGTTTGGAGATGAACTAATAATTGATACAGTTGAAAAAAATGAGGCAATGATTAACTTCAGAAAAAATAATTGGTGTACCAAAAAAGGGGATACACATATAATATAGAATGTTAAATACTGTAATGAATAAATTGACACAACGTAAACAATGAATAACTGACTTGACCAGGGAGGACAACTTAAATATACTGAAAGGAGAAACAGAGACATAAAGAGAATGTGTGATATTAAATGAGAACTAAATCTTCATATTTTATCTATAAATAGACACAAAAACTTAAAAAACAAAAAGCAATACAGAAATAATAAGGCAAATAAGTGCCATAAGAAAGAGCTGATGGTGGTCTATGCACACCCCACCAACCCCAAACTCATTTTTATATCAATATTAAAAGGAACACCTCCCACCAATGTTAGGCATTTCAAAAAAATTTATTTTGCAGTATTGAGTGAGTTATGGAGTCTCAAAGGGCCGATTAGGTGTACTATCTTTCTTCTAAGGAAAAACAGCTTAAATATTTGTTATTCCATGAAGTAGTGTGTTTGTATTAAAACCATCAGATTAGAAGAGTGATTGGTGCTTGAGACAAAGAAAGCTCTTTTGGGAATATCCATATATGATGATGACTATCCAATCCAAGAGACCCTCTCTGAAGTGAAGTTGCAACATTAAAGGAAAGAAATGAAATAGAGGAAAGAGCAGTCTACCCTACTCCCCCCATCTCTCCTCTTCCATTTAATTAACTACAGATGTTTCTTCCTTGCAAACTGAATGTCCATATTGCATTTACTACAAAATTCAACACAACAAAAAGCATGTGACTTTGTATCATTGCTAGCATTGCCAGCATTATTCCTAGTGTTTTAGAAGCCTCAACTTAAAAAAAAATCTATATAAAAATTCTTCATGTCTTTATTTAAATAAAAAAGCCTTCTCAGGGGCTTCCCTGGTGGCTCAGTGGTTGAGAGTCCGCCTGCCGATGTAGGGGACATGGGTTCGTGCCCTGGTCCGGGAAGATCCCACATGCCGCGGAGCGGCTGCTGAGCCTGTGCGTCTGGAGCCTGTGCTCCGCAACGGGAGAGGCCACAGCAGTGGGAGGCCCGCATACCGCAAAAAAAAAAAAAAAAAAAAAAGCCTTCTCAAATTTCAGTGATTCCACTGTGAGATGCTTAAGGGTAGGGACTATGTCTTAGTCTCTTTTCATCATTAACACCTGCTATGGACTGAATGTTTATGTCCTTGCAAATTCTTATGTTGAAACTCTAACCCTTTAATATTATAGTATTTGGAGATAAAGCCTTTAGGGAATTAAGGTTAAATGAGGTAATAAGGATGGGGCCATGATCCAATAGGATTAGTGTCTTTATAAGAAGAGACACTAGAGATCAAGCACTCTCTCTCTCCCCACACACGCAAAAAGGAGCAGTCATGTGAGCACACAGTGAAAAGGTGGACAGCTACAAGTCAGAAAAAGAGCTATCACTAGAAACTGAATCAGCATGCACCTTAATCTTGGACTTCCCACCCTCAAGAACTGTGAAAAAATAAATTTCTGTGGTTTAAGCCACCCAGTGTCTGATATTTTGTTATGGTAGCCCAAGGTGATGGGGATTTTGGTATTGAAAAGTGGTATGCTGCTGTATCAAATACGTAAAAATAGAAATGTGGCTTTGGAACTGGGTAACGGATACAGGCTGATGAGTTTTGAGGTACATGCTACAATTATGGATGTTAAGTGTGATTCTGTTGAAGTTTCATAAGGAAATGAGGAACATATTATTCGAAACTGGGGAAAGGTGATCCTTGTTATGAAGTGGCAAAAAACTTGGCTGAACTGTCTTCTACTGTTTTGTGGAAGGTACAACTTGTGAGTGATGAAACTGAATATTTAGCTGAGGAGATTTCTAAGCAAATTTCTGAACAGCTTGGTTCCTCCTGAATGCTTATAGTAAAATACAAAAGGAAAGAGATAAATTAAAGAAACTGATAAGCAAAAAGGAACGAGAACTTGAAGATTTGAAAAATTTTCAACCTATCAATATTGCAAAACATAAGAAAGCTTGTTCTTAAAGTACACTAAGGGTTTGGCTGAATAATCATTTGATAAAGAGATCATGGGTACAACTCTTAGGCTTAATCAGCTATCTCACAGAAGCCAGGAACAGAGATGAGATTATACCAGTAGAGAGGCGGCCAGTTTGAACTAAAGGGACTACAGAAGGCAAGATGGTATTAAGGAATTCTTTGACTTTACAGGACAAGATCACAGAGCTATTTGGTTTCAAACATGCGCTATCCTTCAGGAAAAGGGACTTCCCTGGCAGTCCAGAGGTTAAGTCTTCACCTCCCAATGCAGAGGGTGCGGGTTCGATCCCTGGTTGGGGAGCTAAGATCCCACATGCCTCGCGGCCAAAAACAGCAAAACATAAAACAGAAGCAATATTGTAACAAATTCAATAAAGACTTTTAAAATGGTCCACATCAAAAAAACTTAAAAAAAAAGAAAGAAAAGAGAATAAGGACCCCAAAACTGATTCAGAGATCATCAAGGCTGCCACTCCCACCACAGGTCTGAAGTGTACAGGCCTGAGGGATAAGGCTGCCCCCACCTCAGTTTAAAAGAGTGCCCCACCCAGCTGAAGAGGCATGATGTTGCTACCCCAGTGGGCCTAGAGGGCAGAGGATTGAACCAAAGAGACTTATTCTTGGGCCTTAAGAGCTAATGAAATTTGCTTTGTTAAATTTCAGACTTGCTTGGGATCCATCATCCATTCCTTCTTTCTGATTTCTCCCTTGTATTTGGAATGTTTCTCCTATGCCTGTCCCACCACTGTATTATGGAAGCACATAACTTGCCTGGTTTCACAGGTTCACTATTGGTTTTTGGGTTGGACTTAATGTATTTTGCATGCGAAAAGAACATGTATTTTAGGGGGGACACAACATTCAGTCCATAACAGTGTCTTGGCATACAATAAGCATTCAATAAACGTTTGAGGGTAAAATAAATGATTGCTAACAAATTTCTGTTTCCAATCATTCTGCAATTTCTGGACCTAGATTTTTAACTGCCTTCTGAATATTCTACCTGAATGTTCGACTGCATGTCAAACTCAAAGTACATAATAAGTCAGGTTATTGTCTTTCATTCTTCTTTTCTCCCCTTCTCTCAGCTCTGCCTCCTCCTTACTTTCTCTACAATTATTTCCTCAGTCACTGAAGACTAGTTAATTCCCTCTCCTGGCTCACGGCAGCATGCATCCATAGACCTCTCAGTTAACCCTTAAATATCTCAGAAAGAAGATATGATTATACTTTGAACGTTCTTTCATACTATTCTCTTACAAAGTGGACAATGTGTGCATGAGAATTGTTAAAATAAAATTCAAAAAATGGTCACACCAAATGTTAAAAAGAAAGCAGGCAACTGGAATTCTTATACACAGCTGGTGAGAATGCAAAATTGCACAGGTACTTTAGAGCAGTCTGGAAATTTCTCTAAAAAGTGAACACTTTCAATATGATCCAGCCATTATCTTCTTAGGTATTTGCTAAAGAGAAATAAAAACATGTCCATACAAAGACATGTACGTGGATGTTCACACAACTTCATTTAATAGTCAAAAGTGGAAACCCAAATGTCCATCAACTGGTAAATGGCTAAAAAAATCAGTTAAAGAAAGAAACTCTACTGATATATGTATAGGAATATGGTTAATCTAAAAAGCATTATGTTAAGTGAAAGAAGCCAGATACAAAATATTATATACTGCATGATTCCACATATGTAAAATTCTACAAAAAGCAAACTATAAAGATGGTAAGCAGATTAGAGGTTACTAGGGGCCAAGAAATAGATTAGCATTAGATATCTCAGCAACACTGGATTTTAAAAGACAAGGAAAAAATGTCTTCAAAATACGAGGAAATCTGATATTAAATATAGAATTCTCCATCCAGGAAAACTGCCTATTAACCATAAGTGCAAAATACTTTTTAAAAGGTATATAGTGTTTCAAAAGCTTACCTACCACAAACGTTTTCTGAAAAAATTATTTGAAGATATAATTCAGCAGTATAAAAAAGGAATAAAGAGATAGAAAGTGTAAAAATAAAAAATTGTAACACTTTTTAATACAATGAAGACATATATATTGTTTATAAAGCATAAAATTTTTTTAATGTATTTTATTTTATATAATTGTTAGATGGCTGTCATAAAAAAGATAAGAGATAACAAGTTTTGGAAAGGATGTGGAGAAAAGGGAACCCTGGTACACTGTTGGTGGAAATGTAAATTGGTGCAGCCACTATGGAAAACGGTATGGAAGTTCCTCAAAAAATTAAATATAGAACTACTATATGATCCAGCAATTTCACTTCTGGGTATATATTTGAAGGAAATGAAATCATTATATCAAAGCGATATCTGTAGCCACATGTCACTGTAGCATTTTTTATAATAGTCAAGACATAGAAACAACTTAAGTAGCCATCAACAGATGAAGAAAATGTTTAATATATAGAATATTATTCAGCCATAAAAAAAAATGAAAGGAAATCCTCCCATTTGTGACAACATGATGGACTTGAGGGCATCATGCTAAGTGAAATAAGTCAGATGAAGAAAGATAAATGCCATATGAGCTCATTTATATGTGGGATCTAAAAAATCTGACCTCATAAAAATAGAGAATAGATTGGTGGTTGCCAGAAGCAGGGAAATGGGCAATGGTGGTCACAAGGTACAAACTTCCAGTTATAAGATAAATAATTTCTGTACATGATAAAGGTACAGCAATGGTGACTATAGCTAACAGTACTGTATTGTATATTCGACAGTTGCTGAGACAGTAGATCTTAAAAGTCCTCATCACAAGAAAAAAATTGTAACTGTGAGGTGATGGATGTTAACTAAACTTATTGTGGTAGTTATTCCACAATATATACATATATCCAAACATTATGTTGTACACCTTAAAATAATATGTTATATGTCAACTACATCTCAATGAAACTGGTGGGGAAAAAGACTTGCTGCGAAGAGAATAAAAAGCAGAACAAGAAAGTTAAGGACTAAACATGAAGAAAAGGAAGGAACTAAAAATGTGACATGATACTGAGGAATGGAGGGAATGTAAGAAATGAAATCCATTTTCCTGTTCTCTTCAAGTGAAAATGAATGATTAGATATACCAAGAAATGACATTTTTGGGAAAAAAATATTCTGGTACTTTTGTCTCCTAATATTCAGAAATTTCTGTAAGAGTTTGCATTCAACATGTTGTTATATTTATAAGCCCTAAAATTTTTGAAGTATGCCATCACCTACCCTGCTCACGGTGAATCATTGACCCTATCAGAGATGACCACTGTATCTGTAATCTCTACCATTTGTTGCAATGCCTGTATCTAATCAAACAAAAAATTTAATTGATGTTTTGATAAAATGTCTATTTTGAGAGAATGCTAAGAATAAGCTCTTTAATAATCAACTATTATAGCCATCAATCACAGATCAGCATCCTCCCTCATACTTTCGAAAATCACCCCGTCTTGATTTCTAACCCAGTATCCTTGTTTCCTAAGAGGAAGAACATACATCAGATTTTTTGTTCTTTTCTGCAATGAGGTGCTTACAGTTCACATACATTTGGTAATAAGGATCATAAATAAATAAAAATAAAAAGCAGGCATCATAAGTTCCCCACAGAAGATAGGATGGCAAGTATAAAGTGTCTGTCTCTCTTTTAATCAAATACACCAAGTTAGAAAATTAACAAGAATAAAGAAATTGGCAATACCTTTGGACAAAAACAACTATTTGACTTTTTAAAAAAGCTATATGAAAGGAAATTATTACAAACTTTCAATACCAAAGTATACTCCAGTATTTTTTTTATTCTTTTCACCAGAAACACTTATCCTTATCCATAAGATGCTGTAGATATATTTCTTCCCTTTTCAACTCATGTCATTCTGTGCTTACTGCTTTATTATTTTGTGGTCTTTGTTTTGGCAGATGCACAAGCAAAATCTGATTCCAACAGTTTGACCCTTCTCACTTTTTATGTTCTCTAGGGCATAATAAAACCCAAGATACAATCCCTCAGCAGTTAATGAAGCTTAACCTCCCACCCTCTTAATCACCAATGCATTACACCAACCATGGGCATCATATTCCTCTCTAAGCTATTTTACAATTCAGCAGAAGTACTACTGAGCTATTATGTAGCAACATAATCCATGCAGCATGAGAAATCCTTCTTAAAAATAAAATCTTTTGATCCTTGCAGGTTTCGGTAACTGTATAATTAATACTACTTAAGCATTATGCATGTATCGGTAAGTATATTATATTGTATCACTAAGTATATTACTTTGTTGATTTATGGGGGTTTTTGGAGGGAATACTTATTTTCTGAAAGTTGGAAAGAGAAACAAATCCAAAGATATTACTGATTATCATAATTTGAATACAAACATGTCCAAATATTTAACCTGAATATTGATTCAGTAAAGGTATGTTCTCCACATTATCTTCATTTAACTGTTCAAAAGTATGGGGCGAGGAGTGACTTTAATTGTTAAAAGCATTCAGAAATGTAGACTGCAGGGAGTAAGTTAGAAGGTCCTGGGGTGTAGTTGATGTTACATGTTTTTAAAACTCAGAGATTTTAAGATTAGTAATGAGTGAATTATCTTGTTTCAAACCAAATGCAGTACAGATTAGGGGACATCTTAGTACAATTTCAGATATTTTTTCTTGAATATAAAGATAGAAAAATTACTGCTATTACAAGAAGGATGGTGAAAAACACTTTCACATCAGCATACAAAAAGTATTTTAACTAAACTCTCAAGTTAAGCTACTGACAAAACTGATGCTTGTAATTTGGCAAGCAAATCACATTTCTCCTTAAAATGTAAACCAGAAATGTGCTGAGAAAGCTGGAAAAACCTCTCTTTCAATTCTCCTGACTAAGATAGAGGGAAGGAGCAGGATACATGAAGGAAAGGAAATGGAAGTCTGTACTAGAAGTATTCAGAAATGAAGAGAAAGAGTTGCACTAAGTTTAATAATAATATCTTCAATTAAATGCAAATATAATTTAATTATTTTAAAACATTACATTCTAAACCATCACATTTTTAAGAGCACCAGTCACAGAAGGATCTCAAAGCAATTTTGACGTGTATTAACCTCTGAGTTCTACTGCAATCTAGTAGTGAGAATGGGAAGATGAGGTACAGGCAAATTTACATTCCTTATCTAGGTCCTAGCAATATGCCTGCTAATACCATAAACAGCACTCCTAGTCTTGACCAAAGCAGCCACAGGTTTCAGTACTGTCTATTGATGGCATTGACTTAAAAGGAGTTTAAGGGGAAATGCACTGAGTGTCTTGGCATTCTGATATTAGCTTCTGTAATTATTTTCTCACATATATTAAAAAACTCAAAACTGTCAAGCTGTTAAGAACAAGTCTCTATGAGGTCTATATTAATTTTATCAATTTTCCTCAATAGATCAACTTAGATACAGAATTTATGATTTTATAAATCAAAACATAAGAGCTATATTACATATTCCTTCAAAACAGTCTCTTTACTTCAAATTGACTTCTTAAGAAGAAAGCTGAAAATAAAAATACCATGTTTTTACTTATAGAGAGGCAAGAATGCACTGTTGGAATCTGTTAATACTTTTATCCATAAAAATTGGAGTTTTCCTTTCTAGGTTTTTTTTACAAAGTAAAGTTCTTATATTCAATGCTGTCAATGTTTAATCTGGCTCTGACTGCACAACCAATAAAATTCATACTCAGAGAGATAATACAAGTTAAAGTGAAGAGAGCTACTAACTAGGTAACTACTATTGTTAAAAATGTGAACTTCTGTGTGTGTATATGTATTATGTATGTGTGTGTATACATACACACACGTATATGTGTATATATGTATATTTTTATATATATTATGTTCCTAGTTATAGAAAGAATAGTGAATGGTGAACAATGTCCTTATAATAGGACATATCTTGATTACAAAACATTTTGTGAATTGTTTTAAAAAGTAGACTAAACTTTCCACTTACTCACTGGTATTAACAGGTTTAGTTATTAGTGAGATCGTATGTAATAACTCCTTTTAGTTAATGTTTACTGTATAAGGGTGTATATTAACCTGTTTTAAGAAAATATGACATATGAAAATCTACATTAAGCAAACAAGTTATGCAATAATAAGTTATAAAAGGATTCTTATGCTGGCAAAGAATTCCTACAAAATTCCTTTAAGTATTAAGTCTCTTTATTGAATATAAACTAATTTCTAAAAACTGCTGTAACTAAAACATTTCTAAATATAATTATTTTAAAAGTTGAGAAAGTGACAATAATCTTATAATTATTTACTAAATCTTTACATTGTTGGAAAAGAAGTATTCTAAAGTTTCATGGATATCTATTGTCAAAGAAATCTCAATTAGGAATGAAATCAGGCATTACCTTCATTTAAGGGGTCCTGATCAGTTAAATTCCTAACTCAGGAGCACACAACAAGTGACTGGTTTTATTTGTTTGATGTGATTTTTTTTTTTTTTCCAGAATAAACCCAGCTTATGGAAAGTGTCACAAACAAAAATCCTTAGGGTATTGTGGGGTACTAAATGAAACTGGGTATCACTTTATTTTTATTAAATTTGAAAACTATTTTCTGTAGTACATTTGGTGTTAGTAGAATAGAACTCATTCTTTTTGTTCATTGACTACTGAGAAGTAGAGGTAACTGGGTAAAAGCATAAAATAGGTTTTCTTTAATTCTATAGCACCCTGTATGTTACAGTCTGTTTTAAGAGATGCAAGGTAAGATCAATATCTCTGATATTGATATGCAAGGTAAGATCAATATCTCTGATCTGAAACTTCATAGTTTCAGATCTGTTTTCTACTTCCAATTTAAGTCTTCATTTTAATGCTCTCTACCATGTTTCTGAAATCTAGCACAGACTTTCAGACTCACATGTATGCACACACAAATTGTAGTGAGACTATTTTACAAAAACAATAAGCACGTTTCAAATGCCTCTGATTTTGTTAATATACCATAATGTGAAAAGATGGATGTGAGGAACTAAGGCCCTTTTCTGCAACTGCCTGTCAGTTTCTGGTGAACAAAAAAAACTTAAATTAGAAAAGAAACACTGAAAGAATCATCCCAACACTAGCTGGAGAAATAGCCCTATATTTTGGGGGTTTTCAACGGTAGAGTTATCCTTTTGTACATAATAAATCTTCACAGACTGTCTATTTAATTTATGATCCTTGATAGCATACAGCCTTTCTCCTTCCATGGTATCCTTTAATGTTTCATTAAATGGGACAACATGTTCATTTGGGAGGCTGATTTTCTTTTAGTTTGAATGGCTCTGGTTTTCAAATTTTGAAGTCATTTATCCACCCCCAAAAGGATTGAATACTTTCTCTTCTGAATACTTTTTCAGAAAAAGTATTCAAAAGAAAAATGAGCCCTATTTCTAATATTCCCAATGCTGACTTTATGTGGCTTCTTTTCCAAGAATGATAAAACTAATAATAGTTCTAAGATTTAAACATTTCTTTTGCCTATAGCAAATCCATCAAGTATTCACAACCATTCATTTTTTTATGGGTTCAAAATAAAATTTTTAAAGTAAATGTGAGGGCTGGAATAGGTGTTTTAAGATTTTGAAAGCAAAACTCCAGATATTTCATTTTTAATTTGGAGCTCCGGAATAAGGTAGGCAGGCTATCATCCCTATCTTAATATGAAAGGTTAAGTGACTTGTGCAAGGTCCTGTAGCTAGTTAAGCAGCAACACAGAAATTAAAATCTAAGCTCAGATTTGAAGTATTTTTTCATCTTCTTAAGGATAAATATCCTATTACACAGTGTGGCATTTTGCTATATAACTTAGGCTACTTTTCTGCAAGCAAAATTCCTTTCTTTTGTTGACTGATGTACAAACATCAATGCCAAATGTGTGTTTATTTTAGTGTTATATCAAAAATTTCTCATTAGGTAGTGACAGAGAGGTGGGTTTATTTTCTTTTATATTTTTTATCTTATCTTTCATTTCCTTGTTGGAAAATAAGGCACATACCATCTTTTAAAAGCTGCCTACAAATGTAGGTCACTGGAAACAGTACTGAGCTTTTGCATGTTTTTTCTTAGTCTTTTTAATTTGCCAAAGAAACTTGAACTGTGGCTGCCAGGGGAGAACTCAGAATTTTAAATAAGCTCTCACAAGTAGCTAGGGAGGGAAAAAAAGAGGGGAACCCTAGGGTCAAACAGCAAATTTCTGGCTCAACTAGCACTGAAAAGCTTATAGATAGCCTGATAATTTTCTGAACAAATGAAATGTTGACAAAGAAGTGAAGGGAACATATTCTGATTATAGCTCTGCCTTCAAAGACCTTTTAATATTTGTATTTATATTATGGACAAAAGATACACAGTGATAAAATAGTTTTGATAGGATATACATTAAATATTATACAGGCTAGAAAAAGTAAAAATTTGTGGGAAAATGTGTAATGTATAAGGTGTTGAGTATGCATAAAGCTTGCAAAGTGGAATATAGAAGGGCCAGAAATAATTTTTAATTATTTATAGCGTGTTATATTACTTTTGTTCTGAATCATAAAACTACAACTTTGGAGATGAACATAATTTTAAAAATGTTCAATGATATATTTGGCCAACCAAGGGATGTTTCTTTAACTTCATTTTTATAGCTGTTTCAATTTTTGTCACTTAAAAAAAACATGGGCTGGATCTGAGACATTTTTGCATTCTGTGTACTCAGAAAGACCAGACTGTACTTACTACAGTGTACTAAGAGCAAACTGACCACTCACTAGATTTCTAATTCTTGTTCCATGATCAGTAAATAACAGATGCATGGCAAACAGACTTAATCTTGACACCAAACTGACAGAAGGAAAAGAAACGTTTTTAACAGTAACTCAAACTTTACATTGTTAGCAAGTAATACCGCTTTATCTAACTCTAAATCAATATCTCTGACCTCAATTAAAACCAAGGAATCAAATAAAGGAAAAGATACAAGATACAGTGAATAAGATCTTAACAAATGAGTTCAATATTTGGGTAAAAGGCTGATATTTTGGGATTTAAAATAATGCTTTCAAATTATTAAGATACACTTTTAACTTTTACTTATGGATTTAAAGTCTGTGAAAAAGAATTCTGAAGATGTTAGACTAAATATTCATACTTCATTATTTTGTTACCAAGTATCTTATTACTATATTAATTTATCAAATATCATATGGTTTATTTTCAATGAACTGAAACTCATTCCAGGACATAGATTATTGTAAAGTAATTCATTTTCAATATGAAAGATTTTCTCAATAGTAAATATGGGAAATTTCACCATAATTGATTTTTAAATTTGAACTATTTATTTACCAATATGTTTGATATTAAAAAATATTATATGCTATAATCCTTTAATAAACATCAAGTAGTTGGGACACCCCTGCTGGCAACCAGGTACCTATCCTGGGGACACACTAAAAAATACAACTTTGAAGCTCCTTAAAAGCATTCTAACCTCCCACTTTGTTTTAACTGTGGTTGATGTTAGTGCATAGTGTATATAACAGGTAACTCAAAAAGTTAATGCAACAAGTCAAGAATTAACCCTTTGCTCTAGATATTAGATATCTCTTCCTGAATGAATATTACCTACCTGGCATGTCATCACTAAAAAATATTCAAATTAAGTTTTTGAAACTGACTTTAGCATATTATGAAACAGCATTTAAATTTACTTCTGAAATTTTACTTTCTTTAATTCTATATGTATTAACACATACCATCATATTGTTAAAAATTATGAAAAGGATATAAATAATAGAGAAATCTTAGCATTTTCAAGTTCTTAAGAAATGTTTGGGTGTGCATGTATGTACATAATTTTTCATTTCATAAAAAAATCAGCTGATCTACTGATAAATGTTTAAATATTTTAACATTAAAATGTAATTTTGCTATATTAGAAAACATTCCATAGAAAGTTTTCATAGAGAATACCCATCACTATATTTGAGATGATCAAGAAAATTCTTTTAGATAAAAAAGTTAACTGAAAAATACTTACCATAGTGTTTTTAAAAGCTTTAACAACATCATGTATATTGTTCTATAGGATTTTCTAAGGGGTGTAACTTCTCAGCGTTACATCTTTAATGCTGACTTCCTGAAGCTCTGACTACAGTAGGCATGAATGTTTCCAAAGGATGATGGATAAATTGCTGGGTGGTTATATAATATATTTTAGGCAGCTGATGGGCTTTTTATCCTTTACTTGTCTTTTAGTTATACACAGTTTTAAGATAATTATGGTCTATAAGATTGTCTTTTCCCTTTTCTTGTACCAGCAATATTTGCCTTGGTTATAGGCTCCAGAAATCTCCAATCATATACATCATAAAATTAAAACTAAGCAATTATAGCATTTTCTCCCTACATTGTATCTCTAAACACTGTTAATGCCTTGGGTTTTGGTCACTCATTTTTGGGCTGTTTGATACAAATGAGTCTTCAGTATAACTCTGAGCTGGGCACACTGAAATCCCAACTGAACATTATGTAGAAAGTACATAATATATATACCTACTCTTATAGGTGCAGAAATTCTACTTCTCTATATTAGTATTCAATATCTCACTTTAAACTACAAAAATATTTTGTTCATTTTTCTCAGAGATGTTAAAAACTTTGTCTATATACTGGTATTATGAAGAATATACATAACTGAAATTTTTATCAGCCATAATTTTCTCATCCAGTCTGTTTTAAATGTGTGAACACTAAACATTAAACATATTGTGTATATTAAAAACAATACTTTTTGTACTTCCTTATAGAAAAATGAGAATGGCATATTATTCTTTTAAGTCAAATATTGTTATACTGTTACATATTAAACATGTAAGGAATATAAGATGATAAGATTAAGAATTTAAGAAACATTGCTTTCTTAACTGGCTGAATCCTTCTACATTCTCATTAGCCAGTAGCTTTGCATGGGATTCAAACAATTCTCCACAGTCACTTTGATCAACCTCAGGAAATTTTGCATCTTTAGCAAATTTTGAAATTGTTTTGCATTATACTCAAGAATATTCAACATATGGCTAACAGGAACAGACCAACTCACAAATCTAATGATGAAAAAATACACTAGTGTTACATGTGAGGGATGTGGGCAGAGGGGCAAAATTTTTAGGAGGGCAGCCCAAAATTTATAGGAGGGCTATTTGTATGTTTTGGCAAATTTGGTTTTCCAATGCAACCTTGTAACTTCTGGGACTTAGATCCTGAGAATGTGCAAAACAAAGATCCTCGTATATAATCCTGGGACATTAACTACAATATGTAAAGAGCTCGTACAGAGCAATGAGAAAAAAAATGGACAGAGACAAAAACCTACTATGAAAAACAAGGAAGAAATGCAGAAGGCTAACAACCATAGGGGAAAATATTCTGCTTTGCTGTAAACAAAGAAACGTGCAACAAAGCAGTATTTCCCCATCAAATGAACGTTCTTAAAATTATTTTTTAAAAAAAGAAAAAGAAACATTACTGATGAGTGAAGATTCTATTAACCCAAAAACTAGATATATCTTCAGAGTAGAGGTGCATGAAATACAAGAACATAATCAAAATTAAAATAGCTTAAAAATGAATCACTAAATAAGTTTTATAATGTAGGGAAATGTTGTGTGTACATGTTATTTAGCATATACAACCTATAACAATTTCATTACTCATCTATACAAGTGATTTTAGTTAAAAGCAAATAATGGCATTAAAATCAAAGAAGATAAATTTTTCCTGAGGATCACACACTCAAATTTATAATTAATTTAATATTTAACTTCATTGAGTACCTTATTGATAAATATTCAATTGTCATATAAAGCAAACTTGCTATTCAAATAAAAACAACTTGTTCTAGGTTACTCATTATAAATAGAAGAATGAGATAACTTTAAAAATGCAGCATCGGGCTTCCCTGGTGGCACAGTGGTTGAGAGTCTGCCTGCCGATGTAGGAGACACGGGTTCGTGCCCTGGTCCGGGAAGATCCCACATGCCGCCGAGCGGCTGGGTCCGTGAGCCATGGCTGCTGAGCCTGCGTGTCCGGAGCCTGTGCTCCACAACGGGAGAGGCCACAACAGTGAGAGGCCCGCGTACCGCAAAAAAAAAAAAAACAGCATAAAATCTGCAATGTTATATTAAGTAAATCTAATACTTAAGACGATTAGGTTTTTGTGGAGTAATTATAATGTCTTTGATAATACATTCTAAGTGCACAAGATAAAGTAAAATATATTTGATGACACTAGAATACATTCTTCAGTTAAAAACACCTATGCTAGGCTAGAGCAAGAGAAACTTTTAAGACATTAAAAATAAATGGTCATACCATTTTAACATTTATTTCCCTTGAAATGTAAGATGAATTTAAGTTCCAGGAGATTAATTAGCATGTTGTTATAAACTGCATCTCAGTAATAGTGAAAATTCAAATATGGGAAAGCCAAGTAAAATATCTGTCAACACTGAAACTAACAGTACTTCTTATAAAGAAAAAATTCCAGAGATATATCAATCACTGAGAATTTATTTCAAATAATCATCTTTAAAATATTATTTAACATAACAGAAAATTATCACTCATGGTTTTTCTTCTAATAAGACAGTCTGCATTTACATGGAATGTGACATTACAGAGGAATAATTTTCATAAAAGAAATTTTAAGTCTAATATGCTGATTTAATTCTTTTGCCTGAGATAACCTTCATTTAAATATTTTAAAGAGCAGCAGTAACTTAAAAGTTATTCCTACATTTTTGAAATCTAAACAGAATATACTTTTTTTTCATATTGATGTGAATAAATGATAGTTAGCATTATCATGCTAGAATGCTAGAATAGGTTAGTGTATATTGGGGGTGACTAAATACAGGTTCACTGGGCTACATCAATATATGGATTGAATCATATATGGGCATATGGTAGTCTAAACTTAGAAAAGCTTATCTGGATCAGGTAAGATGACTTGTTTCCATCTCTTTTAACTGTCAGAAACTGGGAGTCTTTAAACCTGGGGTAAATGAAGACTTTGAAAGAGGTACATGATCATGAGAGTTTTAAGGAAATCAATTCTTTGATCTTCAACTTTAACAAATACTCTAGTGAAAAATGACCTCCTAGAGAATGTGCCAGTGATAGAAGTGCAAGTTCCCCTTTGCCAATCCCCTTTCAAATCAACCTTTCTCACTTCACGAGTGAAAGGTTTACTTCTCATTGTCCCAGGAGTAAACATCTCTGCAGTACCAAACAAAAAGACAACCTAAAATATCTATTTGGTATAGAAAATGTGAATGTTCTAATGACTGGGGAAATTATCCTTTTTTCTTTGTTTTCAGCAAAATTTTAGGTGGGCCTAATAGACTAGACAAATAATTTAAAGTAATTTATGTTGATAGACATCGTGTGATTTCTTTTTGTGTATTACTCAGAAAAAGTGAAAAAATAATTTGAGGGAGATTACAATAACACAACTCTCTCTATTTACTTAACTATGAACAGCTCACATCTGCAAAAGTAAAAAATATGAATAGAGTTGATGCTGAATCCCATCCCATTCTAGCAATATTCACACAATTATATGTCCTAATGAAGCAATGTAGTGTGAACATTTTTATGTCTATTGATACACTGTATGCAACAATAATTGTAATGGCGACTGAAATAAAAAGAAATGTGTTTAACACTTAAAGTCTTTTGAGACAAAAAGTTTAAAATAAATTTAAATATGAAGTTATAGAAAAACTATCATAAGGTTATTAATAAAAATGTTGAACATAAAATGTACTACATTCTGACAAAACTCCATGAGGAGTGAGTGGAATAGAAAATATGAATTCAAGGAAAAAACGATTGATGTAAAATTTCCAGTTGTTAAAGAAGAGCTTGCTTATGTAGATACTTCTAAAAATAATGATACTGACATCAAATTGCTATTATTTAGATTGAGTTGGATACACTTACAAGACTGACATAAAAGTCTTCAACTAAAACAGGCAATATTTACAATAACATCTTTGCAACTAAATAATCTCATAATGAAAATTTTTACATAACTTAGTATACAAGACAATACATAATTAAAAAAATATTTTTAGAAGTATGAGTGCAAAAAAGGTGGGAAGATCACTGTACTTTACTATCTGGAAAACTGGCCAAGATATAGGATGTGAGTGATAATTGTTCAATGTAGGTTAATAAATAAATGTGAAATGCCTTCTTTGGTTTTAAATATAATCTTTGTATTTTCAGTAAAATTGAATTAGTCAGAGTTCTCTAGAGAAATTGTATGAACAGGATGTGTGTCTGTGTGTGTGTGTATACACACACACACACATATACATATATATATGTACACATATACATACCTCTTCCTGTAATAAAATTTACTATAAGGAATTGGCTCATATGATTATGGAGGCTGACAAGTCCCCAGATATGCACAGCAAGCTAGTTGGAAACTCAGGAGAGCTGATGGTGTAGTTTTTGTCCAAATGGAAAACTAATGGTGTAATTCTGATCCAAAGGATAGCAGACTCGTGACTCAGGAAGAGCTGATGTTTCAGTTTGAATCCGAGAGCAAGAAAAAGTTGATGTCCAAGTTCAAAAGCAGTCCAGTAGGAAGAATTCTTTCTTATATGGGGGAGGGTTAGCCATTTTGTTCTATTTAGACCTTCAACTGACTGGATGAGGCCCACCCACATTAGAGAGGGCAATCTGCTTTACTCAGTCTACCGAATTAAATGTTAATTTCATCCAAAAATACCCTCACAGAAACACTCAGAATAATGTCTGATCAAATTTCTGGGCACCCTGTGGCTTGGTTAAATTGACACATAGAATTAACTATCAGAAGTCCACCCCTTGCTTACTTGGCACCCATACATATCTCCTTAAACCATACTTGGCTCCAGATGAAGACAATAACGAGGTTGTAATTCCACATTCCTAACTCTGTCACCTAAGATTGTCTTATCCTGGGCTCCTCCTCCCTGCACTATGGCCTGGACACTTTGTATGCAGGAAGCTAGGGAAGTTATAGGATTTACCTTGCTTATTTTGCATAACTCAGGAATCACTGTCCTTTACTGTGTGATGATCAAAGTTTTGAAGACAGTTGTTTCATATATTTTGTCCTGTTTTTTAGTTGTTTCAGGCATGATGACTAGTCTGGTCCTTATTAATCTACTTTGGTCATAAGGACAAATTTAATAAGAGTCTATGTTTTTTGATTCTAGTTTTATATTTTTCTACTACATTATAAAACTGCTCTATGAATAAAGGTTTGCAGAATCTAATTACTTGCATATATGACTAGCTATTTTAAGAAACCCTGATGAAAAGATAATATTTCTTTTATAATTTTAAAATCCTTCACATAATCCAAAGAAGGACATGTAAAGTACACTGAAATTTTTTTAGTACTAACTTGTACAGATCAAGGTACCTAAGAAAGGCATCAGGGATTAGTTTTCAAATAAAAAAATGTAGTTCTCTAAGGCAAAATGTGGAAGTATACTATAGGCTTTAACATCAGTTACCTAGGTTGGAGGAGGGAAGAAGGAAAAATAAAACACTTTATTTAAAAAAGCATATATAGGGCTTCCCTGGTGGCGCAGTGGTTGAGAGTCCGCCTGCCGATGCAGGGGACACGGGTTCGTGGCCTGGTCCGGGAAGATCCCACATGCCGCAGAGCGGCTAGGCCCGTGAGCCATGGCCACTGACCCTGCGCGTCTGGAGCCTGTGCTCCACAACGGAAGAGGCCACAATAGTGAGGCCCACGTACCGCAAAAAAAAAAAGCATATATAGGTCTTCCTGCCTATGGCTTGGCGAACATTTCCTATATGGCTATAAAGATGTCTAATAAAAAATCTTAGGCTCGGTATGTTGTGGAATGGGCTGTGAAGAACCTATATAGCTTCTTTACAACAATAATTTTGGCCTTTACTCCACTGCTTCTAGCAAGTACAGTACTGTTCAGAAACTGTCCAAAATGATTAAGGCCAGGGAAAAGGAACAAAAGAAAAAACAAAAACATCAAGAAAATATTACAAAAGATTAATAGCAGAAATAAGAATAAAGGAAAACAGGTTCTTCAACCAGAAGGAAATCATTTGGAAAATTATACAAAGGTTTTCTTTTTGGACTTTTTAAAATTTAATAAACAAAGTCTGACCCATATGAAAGAATCATGTTAGTTTTGACCTCAGTATTATAGTAATTTTTATGTGTGGGTGTAGAAATTTGTTGGTGTCTGTTGATAGTTATTGTAAATTAGTATTTATTATTCTACAAATTTTTTATAAATGACTTAGTCATTTGTCATTTTGCAAACTACACAGTGAAAACACTCTCAGAGAAAATGATTTTAGATTATGAATTCTAATCAAATAATGGCTTAAAAGTGAGTTCCTGTTCTGTACAAAGAAATTAAGAATTCTAAAAGTCAGAATTGTCTTCTCTGAGGTGAAAAATATGCTTTGGCATAAAAAAGATATACTATTTCAAGCACATATTTTAGTATTATTGCTTATTTCTTGGAAGGGGATACTCTCTGGAATTCTCAAAACAAAATAACTTTAATAAATGAGTACTTCTAATTTCTCTATCTTTCTTCTGACTTACACCTTTGGAATACTGGTAATATAATATCTGACAATATTCTGCAGTTGTTTTTCTTTACCTAGATTTTTTAATAGCTTATAAAGTGCTCATATCATTACTTAATAGTAATTTTGTTTATTGTCAGTTTTAAATAGCTTATTAATATTTCCTCACTGTGACATAAATTTTAGTTTAAAAAACTGTCCAAGAACTAATTTTAAAATGCGATTATGTATTCAAATAAATTTGATAATTCTCTTTAAGAGAAAAGAATATGTGTGTGGTCCCATTAATGTATTTAAATATAGTTTGTACATATACAAATCTTATTTACATATATATAAACAATATTTTTTGTGAAATATTCAAAATGCAATATTGAATTAGTATACTCTATACCTGTAAAATGTCAGCAGGGTCTTCTTTTGCAGATGCAACTAACAAAGTATGTCCAGTGACAATTCCTTCTGCCAGGAAATACTTGAAGAGCAAAGGAGAATAAATATTATATTTATCCTCTTCTGTAAGAAAGAAAAAAAATTATAGTCAGAATCCTACCATATACTAGGATATTTATGGTAGGATGTTTTTATATTCTTTTCTCCTTAAAACAAGTCTATGAGGTGGGGCAATAACTATGTCTTCCTAAGGTACAGTTAGATAGGCTAAAATACTTATCTAGATAGTCAATGGGAAGTAGGTACTTTTAATAGAGTCTTTCTGATTCCAAAATCATTCGCCATCTACTACACCACCTCTGATATCCATAAAATTTAGAAGGTTATGTATGATTATATTAAAAAATCAGAGATTTGGTTTTTTCTTTACTAAGATTTTCTCAGGTACTGCACCTCTAAAATGGCTATATTCCCTACCAACCAGTTGTAAACTCAGACCTCATTACTTTCATGTCACAAGAATTAAACACTTAGTGTTAGATTTGTGGTTACCAGAGGTGGAGAGTAGGGGTAGGGGGAATTGGATGAAGGCAGTCAAAAGTTTCAAACTTCTACTTATAAGATAAATAAGTACTGGGGATGTAATTTACAACATGATAAATAAAATCAACACTGCTGTATGTTATATATGAAAATTGCTAAGAGCATAAATCCTATGAGTTCTCATTACAAGGAAAAAAATTTTTTTCTATTACTTTAATTTTGTATCTACATGAGATCATGAATGTCCACTAAACTTATTGTGCTAATCATTTCATGACGTATTCAGTCTAATGATTGTGCTGTACACCTTAAACTTATACAGTGCTGTATGTCAATTATATCTCAATAAAACTGAAAGAAAAACTAGCCCATTTAAGGATGAAATTATACCAATCTTACAAGTAATCGTTCAGAAAAAAGGAAAAACTGGAAAGAAATACTTCAGAACTCATTTTATAATGCCATAATTACTCTGATACCAAAACTAGGCCAAGACATCACAGGAAAAGAAAGCTACAGACTAATATGCCTCATGAACATTTATGAAAATAATTTCTAAAATATCCAACCAAAACTCATTAGTATATAAGAAAGAATAATATGGTATACTATGATTAAGTGGGGTTTATCACAGATATGCCAAGTTGGTTTTTTATTTTAAAAATCACTGTACCGAAGGACGAAGGGAAGATGGTGGAAGAGTAAGACGCGGAGATCACCTTCCTCCCCACAGATACACCAGAAATACATCTACACGTGGAACAACTCCTACAGAACACCTACTGAACGCTGGCAGAAGACCTCAGACCTCCAAAAGGGCAAGAAACTCCCCCACGTACCAGGGTAGGGCAAAAGAAAAAAGAATAAACAGAGACAAAAGGATAGAGACGAGACGTGCACCAGTGGGAGGGAGCTGTGAAGGAGGAAAGGTTTCCACACACTAGAAGTCCCTTCGCAGACGGAGACTGTGGGTGATGGAGGCGGAAAGCTTCGAAGTCTCGGAGGAGAGCTCAGCAACAGGGGTGTGGAGGGAAAAGTGGAGAGATTCCCACACAGAGGATCGGTGCCGACCGGCACTCACCAGCCCGAGAGGCTTGTCTGATCACCCGCCGGGGCGGGCGGAGCTGCGAGCTGAGGCTTGGGCTTCTGTCAGAGCGCAGGGAGAGGACTGGGCTTGGCGGCGTGAACATAGCCTGCAGTGGGTTAGTGCACCACAGCTAGCCGGGAGGGAGTCCGGGGAAAAGTCTGGACCTGCCGAAGAGGCAAGAGACTTTTTCTTCCCTCTTTGTTTCCTGCTGCGCGCGGAGAGGGGATTAAGAGCGCTGCTTAAAGGAGCTCCAGAGACGGGTGCGAGCCACGGCTAAAAGCGCGGACCCCAGAGATGGGCATGAGACGCTAAGGCTGCTGCCGCCGCCACCAAGAAGCCTGTGTGTGAGCACAGGTCACTCACTATCCACACCCCCCTTCCGGGGAGCCTGTGCAGCCCGCCACTGCCAGGGTCCCGGGATCCAGGGACAACTTCCCCGGGAAAACGCACATGCTCGCCCCACACTCCGTGCCCCTCTCTCCCCGCACCCCTGGCCTGAGTGAGCCAGAGTCCCAGAAGCAGCTGCTCCTTTAACCCCGTCCTGTCTGAGCGAAGAACAGACGCCCTCCGGCGACCTACACGCAGAGGCAGGGCCAAATCCATATCTGAGCCCCTGGGAGCTGTGAGAACAAAGAAGAGAAAGGGAAATCTCTCCCAGCAGCCTCAGAAGCAGCAGATTAAAGATCCACAATCAACTTGATGTATCCTGCATCTGTGGAATACATGAATAAAAAACGAATCATCCCAAATTGAGAAGGTGGACTTTGAGAGCAAGATTTATGATTTTTTTCCCCTTTTCCTCTTTTTGTGAGTGTGTATGTGTATGCTTTGTGTGAGATTTTGTCTGTATAGCTTTGCTTCCACCATTTGTCCTAGGGTTCTAGCTGTCCATTTTGTGTTTTTAATTTTTTTTCTTAATAATTATTTTTTATTTTAATAACTTTATTATATTTTATCTTACTTTATTTTATTTAACTTTATCTTCTTTCTTTTTTTCCTTCCTTCTCTCCTTCCTTCCTCCATCCCTCCCTTTCTTTCTTTCTTTCTTTCTTCCTTCCTACTTCTACTAATTCTTTCTTTCTACTTTTTCTCCCTTTTATTCTGAGCCACGTGGATGAAAGGCTCTTGGTGCTGCAGCCAGAGGAGTCAGTCCTGTGTCTCTGAGGTCGGAGAGCCAACTTCAGGACACTGGTCCACAAGAAACCTCCCAGATCCACATAATATCAAACAGTGAAAATCTCCCAGAGATCTCCATCTCAACACCAGCACCCAGCTTCACTCAACGACCAGCAAGCTACAGTGCTCAACACCCTATGCCAAACAACAAGCAAGACAGAAACACAACCCCACCCATTAGCAGAGAGGCTGCCTAAATTCATAAGTCCACAGACACCCCAAAACACACCAGCAGACGTGGACCTGCCCACCAGAAAGACAAGATCCAGCCTCATCCACCAGAACACAGGCACTAGTCCCCTCCACCAGGAAGCCTACACAACCCACTGAACCAACTTTAGCCACTGGGGACAGACAACAAAAACAACGGGAACTACGAACCTGCGGCCTGCAAAAAGGAGACCCCAAACACAGTAAGATAAGCAAAATGAGAAGACAGAAAAACAGAGCAGATGAAGGAGCAAGATAGATCTAACAAATGAAGCAGAAATAGGCACTCTACCTGAAAAGGAATTCAGAATAATGATAGTAAAGATAATCCAAAATCTTGAAAATAGAATAGACAAAATGCAAGAAACAGTTAACAAGGACCTAGAAGAACTAAAGATGAAACAAGCAACGATGAACAACACAATAAATGAAATTAAAAATACTCCAGATGGGATCAATAGCAGAATAACTGAGGCAGAAGAACGGATAAGTGACCTGGAAGATAAAATAGTGGAAATAACTACTGCAGAGCAGAATAAAGAAAAGAGAATGAAAAGAACTGAGGACAGTCTCAGAGACCTCTGGGACAATATTAAACGCACCAACATTTGAATTATAGGGGTTTCAGAAGAAGAAGAGAAAAAGAAAGGGACTGAGAAAATATTTGAAGAGATTATAGTTGAAAACTTCCCTAATATGGGAAAGTAAATAGTTAATCAAGTCCAGGAAGCACAGAGAGTCCCATACAGGATAAATTCAAGGAGAAACACGCCAAGACATATATTAATCAAACTGTCAAAAATTAAATACAAAGAAAACATATTAAAAGCAGCAAGGGAAAACAACAAATAACACACAAGGGAATCCCCATAAGGTTAACAGCTGATCTTTCAGCAGAAACTCTGCAAGCCAGAAGGGACTGGCAGGACATATTTAAAGTGATGAAGTAGAAAAACCTGTAACCAAGATTACTCTACCCAGCAAGGATCTCATTCAGATTTGATGGAGAAATTAAAACCTTTACAGACAAGCAGAAGCTGAGAGAGTTCAGTACCACCAAACCAGCTTTATGACAAATGCTAAAGGAACTTCTCCAGGCAAGAAACACAGGAGAAGGAAAAGATCTACAATAACGAACCCAAAACAATTAAGAAAATGGGAATAGGAAACATACATATCGATAATTACCTTAAATGTAAACGGACTAAATGCTCCCACCAAAAGACACAGATTGGCTGAATGGATACAAAAACAAGACCCATATATATGCTGTGTACAAGAGACCCACTTCAGACCTAGAGACACATACAGACTGAAAGTAAGGGGATGGAAAAAGACATTCCATGCAAATGGAAACCAAAAGAAAGCTGGAGTAGCAATTCTCATATCAGACAAAATAGACTTTAAAATACAGAGTATAAGAAGAGACAAAGAAGGACACTACATAATGATCAAGGGATCGATCCAAGAAGAAGATATAAAAATTTTAAATATTTATGCACCCAACATAGGAGCACCTCAATACATAAGGCAAATGCTAACAGCCATAAAAGGGGAAATTGACAGTAACACATTCATAGTAGGGGACTTTAACACCCCACTTTCACCAATGGACAGATCATACAAAATGAAAATAAATAAGGAAACACAAGCTTTAAATGATACATTAAACAAGATGGACTTAATTGATATTTATAGGACATTCCATCCAAAAACAACAGAATACACATTTTTCTCAAGTGCTTATGAAACATTCTCCAGAACAGATCATATCTTGGGTCACAAATCAAGCCTTGGTAAATTTAAGAAAACTGAAATTGTATGAAGTATCTTTTCCGACCATAACGCTATGAGACTAGATATCAATTACAGGAAAAGATCTGTATAAAATACAAACACATGGAGCCTAAATAATACACTGCTTAATAACGAGGTGATCACTGAAGAGATCAAAGAGGAAATCAAAAAATACCTAGAAACAAATGACAATGGAGACACGAGGACCCAAAACCTATGGGATGCAACAAAAGCAGCTCTAAGAGGGAAGTTTATAGCAATACAATCCTACCTTAAGAAACAGGAAACGTCTCGAATAAACAAACTAACCTTGCACCTAAAGCAATTAGAGAAAGAAGAACAAAAAAACCCCCAAAGTTAGCAGAAGGAAAGAAATCATAAAGATCAGAGCAGAAATAAATGAAAAAGAAATGAAGGAAACGATAGCAAAGATCAATAAAACTAAAAGTTGGTTCTTTGAGAAGATAAAGAAAATTCATAAACCATTAGCGAGAGTCATCAAGAAAAAAAGGGAGAAGACTGAAATCAATAGAATTAGAAATGAAAAAGGAGAAGTAACAACTGACACTGCAGAAATACAAAGGATCATGAGAGGTTACTGCAAGCAACTATATGCCAATAACCTGGACAACCTGGAAGAAATGGACAAATTCTTAGAAAAGCACAACCTGCCAAGACTGAACCAGGAAGAAATAGAAAATATGAACAGACAAAATCACAAGTAATGAAATTGAAACTGTGATTAAAAATCTTCCAACAAACAAAAGCCCAGGACCAGATGGCTTCACAGGCGAATTCTATCAAACATTTAGAGAAGAGTTAACACCTATCCTTCTCAAACTCTTCCAAAATATAGCAGAGGGAGGAACACTCCCAAACTCATTCTACGAGGCCACCATCACCTTGATACCAAAACCAGGCAAGGATGTCACAAAGAAAACTACAGGCCAATATCACTGATGAACGTAGATGCAAAAATCCTCAACAAACTACAAGCAAACAGAATCCAACAGCACATTAAAAGGATCATACACCATGATCAAGTGGGGTTTATTCCAGGAATCCAAGGATTCTTCAATATATGCAAATCAATCAATGTGATACATCATATTAACAAATTGAAGGGGAAAAACCATATGATCATCTCAATAGCTGCAGAGAAAGCTTTTGACAAAATTCAACACCCATTTATGATAAAAACCCTGCAGAAAGTAGGCACAGAGGGAAGTTTCCTCAACATAATAAAGGCCATATATGACAAACCCACAACCAACATCGTCCTCAATGGTGAAAAACTGAAAGCATTTTCACTAAGATCAGGAACAAGACAAGGTTGCCCACTCTCACCACTCTTATTCAACATAGTTTTGGAAGTTTTAGCCACAGCAATCAGAGAAGAAAAGGAAATAAAAGGAATCCAAATCGGAAAAGAAGAAGTAAAACTGTCACTGTTTGCAGATGACATGATACTATACATAGAGAATCCTAAAGATGCTACCAGAAAACTACTAGAGCTAATCAATGAATTTGGTAAAGTAGCAGGATACAAAATTAATGCACAGAAATCTCTGGCATTCCTATCCACTAATGATGAAAAATCTGAAAGTGAAATCAAGAAAACACTCCCATTTACCACTGCAACAAAAAGAATAAAATATCTAGGAATAAACCTACCCAAGGAGACAAAAGACCTGTGTGCAGAAAATTATAAGACACTGATGAAAGAAATTAAGGATGATACAAATAGATGGAGAGATATACCATGTTCTTGGATTGGAAGAATCAACATTGTGAAAATGACTCTACTACCCAAAGCAATCTACAGATTCAATGCAATCCCTATCAAACTACCACTGGCATTTTTCACAGAACTAGAACAAAAAATTTCACAATTTGTATGGAAACACAAAAGACCCCGAATAGCCAAAGCAATCTTGAGAACGAAAAACAGAGCTGGAGGAATCAGGCTCCCTGACTTCAGACTATACTACAAAGCTACAGTAATCAAGACAGTATGGCACTGGCACAAAAACAGAAATATAGATAAATGGAACACTACAGAAAGCCCAGAGATAAACCCACACACATATAGTCACGTTATCTTTGATAAAGGAGGCAGGAGTGTACAGTGGGGAAAGGACAGCCTCTTCAATAAGTGCTGCTGGGAAAACTGGACAGGTACATGTAAAAGTATGAGATTAGATCACTCCCTAACACCATACACAAAAATAAGCTCAAAGTGGATTAAAGACCTAAATGTAAGGCCAGAAACTATCAAACTCTTAGAAGAAAACATAGGCAGAACACTCTATGACATAAATCACAGCAAGATCCTTTTTGACCCACCTCCTAGAGAAATGGAAATAAAAACAAAAATAAACAAATGGGACCTAATGCAACTTAAAAGCTTTTGCACAGCAAAGGAAACCATAAACAAGACCAAAAGACAACCCTCAGAATGGGAGAAAATATTTGCAAATGAAGCAACTGACAAAGGATTAATCTCCAAAATTTATAAGCAGCTCATGCAGCTCAATAACAAAAAAACAAACAACGCAATCCAAAAATGGGCAGAAGACCTAAATAGACATTTCTCCAAAAAAGATATACAGACCGCCAACAAACACATGAAAGAATGTTCAACATCATTAATCATTAGAGAAATGCAAATCAAAACTACAATGAGATATCATCTCACACCAGTCAGAATGGCCATCATCAAAAAATCTACAAACAATAAATGCTGGAGAGGGTATGGAGAAAAGGGAACACTCTTGCACTGCTGGTGGGAATATGATTTGGTACAGCCACTATGGAGAACAGTATGGAGGTTCCTTAAAAAACTACAAATAGGACTACCTTATGACCCAGCAATCCCACTACTGGGCATATACCCTGAGAAAACCATAATTCAAAAAGAGACATGTACCAAAACGTTCATTGCAGCACTATTTACAATAGCCAGGAGACGGAAGCAACCTAAGTGTCCATCATCGGATGAATGGATAAAGAAGATGTGGCACATATATACAATGGAATATTACTCAGCCATAAAAAGAAACGAAATTGAGCTATTTGTAATGAGGTGGATAGACCTAGAGTCTGTCATACTGAGTGAAGTAAGTCAGAAAGAGAAAGACAAATACCGTATGCTAACACATATATATGGAATTTAAGAACAAAAAATGTCATGAAGAACCTAGGGGCAAGACAGGAATAAAGACACAGACCTACTAGAGAATGAACTTGAGGATATGGGGAGGGGGAAGGGTAAGCTGCGACAAAGCGAGAGAGAGGCATGGACATATATACACTACCAAACGTAAGGTAGATAGCTAGCGGGAAGCAGCCGCATAGCACAGGGAGATCAGCTCGGTGCTTTGTGACCACCTGGAGGGGTGGGATAGGGAGGTTGGGAGGGAGGGAGACGCAAGAGGGAAGAGATATGGGAACATATGTATATGTATAACTGATTCACTTTGTTATAAAGCAGAAACTAACATACCATTGTAAAGCAATTAGACTCTAATAAAGATGTAAAAAAAAAAACCCACCAAAATAAAAAATAAATAAATAAATAAAAATCACTGTACCATAATGACATATTAAAAAAGTAAAACCATATGATCATTTCAATAGACACAAAAATATTTGACAAAATTCAACAATAATTCATAATAGAAACTCTTGGCAAATTAGGAATAAAATGAAACCTCTGCAACCTGATAAATGGTATCTATAATAAACTTACAGGTAACAGAATGGTAAGATGGAATGCTTTCTTCCTGATATTAGGAACAAAGAAAGTGTATCCACTCTCACCACTTGTAATCAATATTGCTCAGAAGGTCTGAAGCATATAATAAACCATGAAAAAGAAATGAAAGGCATACAGATTGGAAAAGATGACGTAAAACAGTCTTTATTTGCAAACATTATCACATATGTAGGAAATCTTAAGCAATCTACCAAAAAGCTAGTAGGACTAACAAGCCAAGTCTATCAGGGTTGTAGCATGTAAAGTCAATATATAAAAATCACTGTTCCTCTACAAACTAGTAACAAACATTAGAAACTAAAATTTTATAAATTCCATTTTAATTGATTCCAAAACCATGAAATATTTTGAATAAATTTAACAAAATATGTGCATGAACTAGCTCCGAATTGAAAAGTATAAAACATTCTGAGAGTAAGTATAAAAAAACCTAAATAAATGGAGTGATATATCATGGTCATGGGATGGAAGACTCAAATCTTTCCAAATTAATCTATACATTTAATGTAATGTCAATGTAAGCCCCAGTAAGCTTTTTGGAGAAACTGACAAGCTAATTCTAAATTTACATAGAAATTCAAAGGTCCTAGGTAACCAAATGAATTTGAAAAAGATCACAGTTGGAAGACATACCATCTGATTTTAAGACTTATTATAAAGCTGTAACAATCCATGCAATATAGATTTGACCAAAGGCTATAAATATAAATGAATGTAAAAGAATAGACAGACCAGAAATAAACCCACATAACTGATTCTTGACAAAGGTGGAGAAATAATTCTTTTTCAACAAATGGTCTTGGAATAACTGGATACTCATACGCAAAAACCAACAAAAACCTCAATCTTACCTCATACTACACTCAATCAAAAAAGAAAAAAAATTTGCAGGTGGGGGGAAGAGGGATAAATTAGGAGTTTGGGATTAACAGATACATACTACTATATATAAAATAGATAAACAACAAGGACCTACTGTATAGCACAGGAAACTATATTCAATAGCTTGTAATAACCTATAATGGAAAAGAATCTAAAAAAGTATGTATACATATATATGGATCACTTTGCTGTACAACTGAAACTAACACGACATTGAAAATCAGCTATACTTCAATTGGGAAATAAAAGCAAAAAGAAACAAGCAAACAAGAAAATTTCAATCTTATCTCATACTACTACTCAAATATTATGCTGAAATGAATCACAAAACTAAAAATAGAAGGTAAAACAATAAAACTACTAGGAAAAAACAGGGAAAATTTTTGCAATCTTGGAGTAGACAAATATTTCTTAAATAAGACAGGAAAGCATGTGCCACAATAGAAAAAAATGGATAACTTGAAGTGCATAAATATTTTAAATATTTTCTTTTGAAAAGACACCAATAAGAAGATGAAAAGGCAAGCTACAGAGAGAAAATACTTGCAATACACATATCTTGGACAGTTTTTTTTGTAACAGACAAAAACCTGGAAGTAACTTAAATGTCCATCAACCAGTGAATGGAAAAACAAATGGTACATTCACAAATGAAATAATACTCAATAACAAAATAACCGGACTACTGATATATAGGCAACAACATAGATGAATCTCAAAATCACTAAGCTAAGTGAAAAAAGCCAGACACAAAAAGTGTGTATGGTAAGATTGCCTTCACGTGGTATTCTAAAGAAAGCAGAACTAAACTCTAGTGATAGAAAGATGTTAGGTGCTTGGGGGCCAGGAAACATTTTGGGCATGAGGATGTTTGGGGGTATGATGGAAATGTTTTATATCTTGATTGTTGTGGTGATTACATGAGTATATACATTTGTAAAAACTCACTAAAATATATACTTAAAATGGGTCTATTTTATTGTATGTAAATTATAATTCAGTAAAGGTGGTTTATGAAAACAATTTCCTATGGTGTAACTAAAATACCATGTGGTAGCTTGTATGTAAACCTTTTCAGCACAGAATATTAGAGCAAATCCATGATCAAAAGTATAGTAGATTTACATGAAGATTAATTTTATATATTAAAGAACATAGCCAGTTCTTTAATACTACCTACCACAAAGTTAAAATCTGTAAGTCTAAAGGACACAAAATGGGCTTGATTAGGATTTACGAGCATTTTATGAAAGTTTTTGTGCACAAAGGAAAAGAAAAATGCTTTCAACACCTCTGCATGGTTTACAGTCAACAGGTGGAAAAGCCAGCAGAGACAAGTGGATGAGATGACCAGCACTGCCTATGGATCATTACAGCTATGACAATGGAAAAAATACTCATTTTATATAAATAAGAATTTGTCTCTGTTAAACCTTAGAAAGTCATGTTTAAAAAAAGAATTGGGGCTTCCCTGGTTGCGCAGTGGTTGAGAGTCTCCCTGCCGATGCAGGGGACACGGGTTCGTGCCCCGGTCCGGGAAGATCCCACACGCTGCGGAGCGGCTGGGCCCGTGAGCCATGGCCGCTGAGCCTGCGCGTCCGGTGCCCGTGCTCCGCAACGGGAGAGGCCACAACAAGTGAGAGGCCCGTGTACCGCAAAATAAAAAAAAAAAAAAGAATTGATTTTATCTTAAATAATTACTATTAGATCAGTTTACAAAAGCAACCATATAAACCAAGGTCATTATAAATCAACGATGTAAGAAACAAATCTGATAGTAAAAATTTTAACTTCTGAGGTTGATATTTTTACAACATGGAAAATTTTAATTTTTAGAAATTCACCCGCCATCCATTACACTCATAGAATTATTGCTAAAATTTGTTGTATTTCCTTTTAGCACTTTTTCTGTAGATATTTTCTCTTATGGTTATAATTATTATTATTATTTTCCATGTGAGTACCTCATCCATTTTTTTGTTTTTATATATATATATTTTTTCAATTAATTTTTATTGGAGTATAGTTGCTTTACAATGTTGTGTTAGTTTCTACTGTACAGCAAAGTGAATCAGCTATACATATATCCCCTCTATTTTGGATTTCCTTCCAATTTAGTATTTTATTGAAGTATAGCTGATTTACAATGTTGTATTAATTTCTGCTGTACAGCAAAGTGATTCAGTTATACATATATACATTCTTTTTAAAATTCTTTTCCATTATGGTTTATCACAGGATATTGAATATAGTTCCCTGTGCTATACAGTAGGATGGTTACAATTATTACTGAATTTTGTATCCAACTTTTTTCTCTTGATCTCACGAGTCACAGTCTTGTAACTATGATGTTTAAGAGTGCATAATACTCCAGTAAATTTGTGTACCATAATTTACAATACTTAGTCATTCCCCCACTATGGACTTTTCATGCCACTTTCAGACTTTTGTTACTATTAAATATAGAAGCACGAAAGTGCCTCAACTCCCACGTGTCCAAGACAGAACTCAGAAACTCATTATTTTCTTCCATCAAATGTGGTCCTCCTTCTGTTTTTAGAAAATTAGGATTTATTCTTAATACCTCTCTCTCTCTCTCTCTCTCTCTCCGATACACCCTTCTCCCCATGCCTAAAATCCTGTTAAATTTATTTTCAAAGTATTTTTGGAATTGTTCACTTCGCTCCACAACAACGTCTCTCCCCTAGCTTTGCTACCAACAACTCTTTCCTAGATGATTGCAATTTCCTCTTACTTCTTTGCATCCACTCAAATCCTCCTTCAATTTAGCAGTGAGCTTTTCAAAATACAAACCTGATCATGTCACTTCCCTACTTAAAACCTTTCAGTGTTTTCTCATTGCTCCTTGCAGAAAGAACTAAATCCTTTAGCATGGTCTACAGGCTCTGCATGGTTGTGGCCAAAGAGGAGGGTTTAATGTGCAAAAATAAAAATACTTGTTGTAATAATGTACATGATTATTGTTTTCCCTTTAAAATGTACATGATTGTCATTTAATAACTTTTCAGTAAAGAAAAAAGTAAACCTAAACTATTTAACTAGAAAAATAAAAATAATTATTTGTAAAATTGAGGACACGTATTATAATACTCAGTAGGGAATAAAATATACAGATAAGTACTGCATAAGCTATGGATATTCACTTGTAGATAACAAAAAATATTGAGTGATTTCTCATTAATGAAGAGGTAAAGCAACTAAACTAAATGGCAAAGTTCCCCTTTTCTTACCTACTTCTTTTTTTAATAAATTTATTTATTTATTATTTTGGCTGTGTTGGGTCTTCGTTGCTGCACAGGAGCTTCTTAAATGAGTAAGGGTTTTGACTTTTTTTTTTTTTTACATCTTTATTGGAGTATAATTGCTTTACAATGGTCTGTTAGTTTCTGCTTTATAACAAAGTGAATCAGTTATACATATACATATGTTCCCATATCTCTTCCCTCTTGCATCTCCCTCCTTCCCACCCTCCCTATCCCACCCCTCTAGGTGGTCACAAAGCACCGAGCTGATCTCCCTGTGCTATGCGGCTGCTTCCCACTAGCTAGCTATTTTACGTTTGGTAGTGTATATATATCCATGCAACTCTCTCGCTTTGTCACAGCTTACCCTTCCCCCTCCCCATATCCTCAAGTCCATTCTCTAGTAGGTCACAATCCCTACTGATCTTATCTACACTCATATCTTAAATTACTATCTCTAGTAGCCATACTGCATCTTAACTCAGGACCTCTGTATAGATTACTTCACCTCTTTGGCTAGCTAATTCCCTCAAATCCTCCCAGACCCAGATTAGGTAACCCCATCTTCGGAGAAGCTTTCCTCAAGCCTGGGTGAGATGATCAGAGTGCCCTGGAGCATCCTGTTAACTCCTATACTAGCATTTCATACACATTATCAAAATTTCCCAACTAAGCAAAAATTTCCTCATGGCAGAGAACGCATCTTACTGTTATATCGCTAGTACTGGGCACACAGTACACAGTAAATATTTGTAGAATAAATTAAGGGAGAAACAACAAACAAAAATCTATCTTGTCTTGTAAATCAGTCAGATCTACTGTAGTTTGCCTGAAAACACGTCCCATCATAGACACACACACACACACACACACACACACACACACACACACACACACATGCACACGCTATAATACTTATCAACCCTACTTTTTCAAAGATTCCTATGGGGCAGCAAAAACTCATGGGAAGAAGATCACCTATTGAGGGATTAGCAAAAAAAGTAAAAAATAATTCAGCTCTTCAAGCTGAAAATCACCAATTCTGTGAAAAAATTTTGAGTTGTACAATAAGCATTTAATTAATCTATTTAATGAATCCTCATAACACTGGGCATGCAAAAATGATAATCATGTGACAGAACTGCCAAAAAGCAAATGTAGTTTTGGCCTGAATTAATAGTCTAATTCCTAGGTTGAGAGAGATGATTGTCCTATTCTATTCTATGGTACTCGACCAGACTGACAACAATATATTTCATTTGGGGATTTACACAAACTAAAGCGTCTTCTGAATGGAGTGACCAGGATGGTGAAGGGACTTGAAAGCATGAGAAATGAATATTTTCCTTGAAGAAAAAGAGACCCAAGGGATGCAAGATAGCTGGCTTCAAATATTTGATGGGCTGTCATATGGAAATGGAATTACACTTGTTCATTAATGCCCCCAAGGGGTAGAATGAAGCCTAATGGATAGAAACAACAGGAACATCAATTTTTCTTTAATATCAAAGTCCAAACGAGCTGCCCCTATGATTCCACTGAGACTGGTCTCAAAGTCACCAATGACTTTCCAACTGTCTAATTTCTGGGACACTTTTAAATCTTTACCTTTTTTGTCTATTGTAGCTATTGCTATGGACAATTTTCTTTTTGGAACTACCCTCTCCCTCCCCCATTTTTAAGATACTCCTTGTTACCATTTTTACTGTTTCTTTAGCCATTCTTTATATATGGTAAGCAGTTTATATAGAACTCTCAACTCTTTGGTATACAAATATGAAACAATTTTATTTGTTTATTTTCTAGTCACTGCTTTCAAATATGCTATGTCAAAACTTCCTTTTCTCATCTCTTAAAGACATCCAGAGTGGATTCCATGATCTTCTCACCAGTTTCAGTTATTAAAATTTGAAATAGTTAAGTTTAAAACTTTATTGTTCAATGCAAAGCTTTCTCTCTCCTTCAGTGCAAACTAAGGCTTGTACCTTGAAGGTCTCAGTGGTGCAGAGGGGTTCTACAAGAAAGGAAAGTTCTAAAATACTTCTTACTCCAAGTCCTCATTCTATTATTACTGGGAGAGCAGGAAAAAAGAAAAGTGGCAGAGATCAACTTACACAATTGTCTGTCTGCTTTAGGGAGAGAGATGGCCCTATCCTCACTCTGATCTGGTCTATTCAAGCCAGCTGCTTGTAGCCTACGAAGTTATAGTGATTTCCATGTAGGTGGTAAGCATGGTTTTGGGGGTGATGCTCTGCTTCATTCTGGTCCCATCTGTCACTGAAAAACCCTTCAAAGAGGCAGAATCTCATGTTTGGCGGGGCTGGCCAGTACAGTCAAGATTACATTAAAAACAGCAAATAAGTGATTTATTGACCATTAACTATATGCTAAACATGGTGCAACACACATCTCATGCATTAGCTCATTTAATCCTTATAATAACCTTACAAATGTTATTAATCTCTGTCTTATAGGTAAGGAAACTACAGAGAATGTAAGCAGCTTGCCTATGGTGATACAGCTAGTAAATAGCAGAGCCATTATTTGAATCTAGGAAGTCTGATTCCAGAAGCTATGGTCTTAACCTCTTCCCTGGGCTTATTTTCCATTATCTATACCTTAAACAAGGATGTGCCTAAGCTTTAGATTTTGACCTGTTTTTCTTTTTACTGTAGTTGTACTGAGTCCTTTTTGGAGTCTAAGGCTACTCTAAGAAGCTGATATAAGTTTTATATGCTGGTCTAAAAATATACACAGTCCTACACAAATGTGCATGTAATTTGAGGGAATTAAGAGACCTCCCCTAAAATTCCATCTCTATATCCACAAGGGTCTATAAACTTGGGCATTCTAATACATGCCTATGACTTCAACTAAAACATACATTGAATAAAACATTAGTTAAATAACATTGAGGAATCCCAAATATTTTTCTCTAGTCTAAATTTAATACCCAAATATCCAACTGTCTACTAGGTAGAACTACTGGGAACAGAAAATTCATTGTGTTTAAACTGAATTCATTACTCTACCTCAATATCTTCTCATTCTCCTCCTTTCCTGACTTCACCTAATGGTACTAACTCCAAACTTTCTCCGGCCAAAAATCGTAGGATCATACTACCTCCTGTCTCTCCCTCATTTCCTACACATTATATGGCACAGAAGTAGAAATCACCACTCTTGTGAGGGTTCTGCTAAAAGAGGGAAAATATAGGGAAATGATATTTCAAATCACAGCAGTCTAAGCAAAGCTAGTTAAACATTTAGAATCTAATATACATAACGAAATGTAGAAATAGAAAAGTTAGTTTGTGTTGTTATCCTATCAAAATTTGATAGTAAATTTATGATTAAAGTCTTAAAAGCACAGTAACGAACATCACCTCATGTTTAGATTAGGGCAATGAGTATTTTTATCACTTCAAGTTTTTTACATTATTCCTGCAGTGCCTCCTTCATAGTATCTCTTCATTGCTCAAAACTCCATGATTACATATTCCTAACCATTATAAATTGTTTTTAGCCAGGCTTTCATATCATTCATTTATTCATGCATTCATTCATTCACTGTATCCCTATATGGTTCCCATGATCACAGAGCTTACAGTCAGTCTACTGAATAAAGTATGTGATCAGGGGTTTTCAATAAAGTATAAGTGTCATGAGAAGGTAGATAAAGAATACTACAGAAATATTTATATAAGAGGAATACTACTAATTGGGCATGAGGAGAAGGAAAGCAACAGTTAAGGATGACTTTCTGAAAGAGATATTTAAGTGGAGACCTAGAAGATGATTAGGGGTTAGGAAAAGAGAAGAAAAAAGATGCAGCAAGAAAGAACTTAAGAAAAGTCCTGTAGAGAGGTGAGAGAATGGTACTTTGATGGAGTTAAAAACTTAGGGTGATAAACACAAAGCTTGAGGAAGGAGGTGAGAAGATGAGAAGAGATAAGGCTAAGGTGAATCAGCAGAAGCAAATCACTAAAGGTCTTAGAGCCCAAATTAAGGAGCTTGCACCTTATGTTAAGATCAATAGAGAGCACAAAAATGTCCTAAGCAAGGATCATGATCAGATTTTCATATCATAAAGTTCACTCAGGCTACAGTATGAAAAAGGACTGAAGCAAGGGAACATTGGAGACAACTTAAGAGGCTGTTATAATAATTTCAATGAGAGTTGTTGATTACAGTTTGAATTAGGGTTGTGGCAGCAATAATGGAGAGATGTAGACAGAGTTTTTCAATACATATTTAAACGGTTGAAAACTTTCAGCATTTAATGATTAATGGGTGTGTAGAGCGTGAGAGACAAGTACATCACTCAGGTCTCCAACACGTGTCACTTGGTAGGTTGAATAAGCCAGGGATGAGAGGAAGAGGGACAGATTTAGAGGAATGGGGTAGAATTTGGAGATAAGGGCAGACTGTGAGTTTAGCTCTACACGTACTGATTTTGAGGTGTGTGTAAGATATTCAAGAGAAAATGTTGAATAGGAAGTTGAATATGATCTCCTAATTTCTCTGTGTACCCTACATATGTAGCAATGCCTAGAGATTACTGATTACTTTTATAAGATGAGGTTTTTCCTGGTCATTCTAGTTATGGCAGGGACTGAGACCTCCCAGGGAAGAGTATACAGCACTAGAAGAGGGAATATGATGTTAGTATTTTAAGTAGAGCCAAAGGAGTCTAAAAAAACAAGAGCAGAGGGGTAGAAGGAAAACCAGAACAGAATATTATAACAGAATCCAAAGAAAGGGAGTACTTCAAGGAAAGAGTGATTAACTACATCAATTGCTGCTGAGATAAAGAAGGAAGAGGCCTGAGAAGGTAGCAGGATACAAGATCAACATACAGAAATCTGTTGCATTTCTTTACACTAACAATGAAATATCAGAAAAGGAAAGTAAAAAGCAATCCCTTTTAAAATTACATAAAAACAAACAAACAAACAAACAAAAACAAAACTTTGGAATAAACCTGACCAAGGAGGTGAAAGACCTATATGCTGAGAACTATAAAACATTGATAAAGGAAATTAAAGATGATTCAAAGAAATGGAAAGATAACCCATATTCTTGAATTGGAAGAATTAATATTGTTAAAATGGTCATATTACCCAAAGTAATCTACAGATTTAATGCGATCCCTATCAAATTACCCATGACATTTTACACAGAATGAGAACAAATAATCCTAAAATTTATATGGAACCATAAAATACCCATAATTGCCAAAGGCTGAGGAAAAAGAACAAAGCTGGAGGCACAACCCTCCCAGACTTCAGACAACACTATAAAACTACAGTAATTAAAACAGTATGGTATTGGCACAAAAACAGACACATGATTCAATGGAGTAGAATAGAAAGCTCAGAAATAAACACACATACCTTCAGCCAATTAATCTTCAACAAAGGAGGCAAGACTATACAGTGGAGAAAAGACAGTCTCTTCAGCAAGCAGTGTTGGGAAAGCTGGATAGCCCGATGTAAACCAATGAAGTTAGAACACTTCCTCACACCACTCACAAAAATAAATTCAAAATGGCTTAAAGACTTAAATATAAGACATGACACCATAAGACTCCTAGAACAGAACTTATGCAAAACATTCTCTGACATAAATTGTACCAGCATTTTCCTAGGCCAGTCTCCCAAGGCAACAGAAATAAAAGCAAAAATAAACAAATGGGACCTAATCAAACTTACAAGCTTTTGCACAGCAAAGGAAACCATAAACAAAATGAAAAGACAACCTACAGAGTGGGAGAAAATATTTGCAAACAATGTGCCTGACAAGGGCTTAATTTCCAAAATGTACAAACAGCTCATACAACAACAAAAAACCAAACAACCCAATCGAAAAATGGGCAGAAGACCTAAATAGACATTTCTCCAAAGACATACAGATGGCCAATAGGCACATGAAAAGATGCTCAACTTTGCTAATTATTACAGAAATGTGCATCAAAAATACAATGAGGTAATACCTCACACTGGTCAGAATGGCCATCATTAAAAAGCCTACAAATAATAAATGGTGGAGAGGGTGTGAAGAAAAGGGGACTCTCCTACACTATTGGTGGGAATGTAAATTGGTACAGCCACTATGGAAAACAGTATGGAGGTTCCTTAAAAAACTAAAAATAGAGTTGCCATATGATCCAGCAATCCCATTCCTGGGCATATGTCCAGAGAAAACTCTCAATTCAAAAAGGTGCACCCCAATGTTCACAGCAGTTCTATTTACAATAGTCAAGACATGGAAGCAACCTAAATGTCCATCAACACATGAATGGATAAAGAAGATGTAGTATAGATATACTATTGAATACTATTCAGCTATAACAAACAATGAAATGATGCCAGTTGCAGCAAGAGGGATGGACCTAGAGATTATCATACTAAGTGAAGTAAGTCAGAAAGAGAAAGATAAATATCATGATATCACGTATATGTGGAATCTAAAACATGATACAAATGAACTTATTTACAAAACAGAAACAGACTCACAGACATAGAAAACAAACTTATGGTTACCAAAGGGGAAAGAGGGGGCAGGGATAAAATAGGAGTTTGGGATTAGCAGATACAAACTACTATACATAAAATCGATAACAACCAGGTCCTACTGCATAGCACAGGGAACTATATTCAATATTCTGTAATAAACCTTAATGGAAAAAAATATATATATATGGACCACTGTGCTGTACACCAGAAACTAGCACAACATTGTAAATCAGCTATACTTCAATAAAAAAAAAAAAAAAAAAAAGAAGGAATAGGACTGAGAAGTAACCTCTGGGTTTAGCAATGGGAAGGTCTCCAGTGTCTTGAGCTAAGGTGGTTTTAGTGAAGTGGTAGTGTGTGAAATAGACTGAGCAATGACTGAAGTATTACTAAAACATATAAGAAGTGTTACAGATCATTCAACAGGCTTGGCTATGAAACGGAAAAGAAAAAGCAATAATTGGAGAAGGTAGGGTTAAGGGAGTGGAATTTTTTTCCTTTGAAAAAACAAGTACACATAGAAAAGAGCTTAATAAAGATAGTAATGATAGGAGAAAAGAAAATTGCTATTGCCAGGTACTTGGAAAGGTAGAAGGAGAAAAGATCTAAAGTACAGGTGAGGGATTTGGTTCAAGATGGTGGAGTACAGGGATGTGCGCTTGCTCCCTCTTGTGAGAGCACTGGAATCACAACTAACTGCTGAACAGTCATTGACAGGAAGACACTGGAGCTCACCAAAAAAGATACTCCACATCCAAAGACAAAGGAGAAACCACAATGAGAAGGTAGGAGGGGTGCAATCACAATAAAATCAAATCCCATAACTGCTGGGTGGGTGACTCACAAACTGGAGAACACTTATACCACAGAAGTCCACCCCTGGGAGTGAAGGTCTGAGCCCCACGTCAGGCTTCCCAACCTAGGGGTCTGGCAACGGGAGGAGGAATTCCTAGAGAATCAGACTTCGAAGGCTAACAGGATTTGATTGCAGGACTTCGACAGGACTAGGGGAAACAGAGACTCCACTCTTGGAGGGCACACACAAAGTAATGTGTGCATCGGGACCCAGGGGGAGGAGCAGTGACCCCATAGGAGACTGAACCAGACCTACGGGCTAGTGTTGGACGGTCTCCTGCAGAGGCGGGGGGTGGCTGTGGCTCACCATGGGGACAAGGATACTGGCAGCAGAAGTTCTGGGAAGTACTCCTTGGTGTGAGCCCACCCAGAGTCCGCCATTAGCCCCACCAAAGAGCCAGGTAGGCTCCAGTGTTGGGTCACCTCAGGCCAAACAACCAACAGGGAGGGAACCCAGACCACCCATCAGCAGACAAGTGGATTACAATTTTACTGAGCTCTGCCCACCAGAGCAACACCCAGCTCTACCCACTACCAGTCCCCCCCCATCAGGAAGCTTGCACAAGCCTCTTAGATAGCCTCATCCACCAGAGGGCAGACAGCAGAAGCAAGAAGAACTACAGTTCTGTAGCCTGTGCAAGGAAATGAAGACAGCCTAAGAGACCTCTGGGACAACATTAAAGGCAAGAATATTCACATTATAGGGATCCCAGAAGGAGAAGAGAGAGAGAAAGGACCCGAGAAAATATTTGAAGAGATTATAGTCAAAGCTTCCCTAACATGGGAAAGGAAATAGCCACCCAAGTCCAGGAAGCCACAGAGAATCCCAGGCAGGATAAACCCAAGGAGAAAGAAACATGCAGAGATGCAGCACAGTAATCAAAGTGACAAAAATTAAAGACAAAGAAAAATTATTGAAAGCAACAAGGGAAAAACAACAAATAACATACAAGGGAACTCACATGAGGTCAACAGGTGATTTCTCTTGTTGAAACTCTACAAGCCAGAAGGGAGTGGCATTACATACTTAAAGTGATGAAAGGGAAGAACCTACAACCAAGATTACTCTACCCAGCAAGGATCTCATTCAGATTCGACAGAGAAATCAAAAGCTTTACAGCCAAGCAAAAGCTAAGAGAATTCAGCACCACCAAACCAGCTCTACAACAAATGCTAAAGGAACTTCTCTAAGTGCGAAACATAACAGAAGAAAAGGACCTACAAAAACAAACCCAAAACAATTAAGAAAATGGTCATAGGAACATACATATTGATAATTACCTTAAATGTGAATGGATTAAATGCTCCAACCAAAAGACACAGGCTCACTGAATGGATACAAAAACAAGACCCATATATATGCTGTCTACAAGAGACCCACTTCAGACCTAGGGACACATACAGACTGAAAGTGAGGGGATGGAAAAAGATATTCCATGCAAATGGAAATCAAAAGAAAGCTGGAGTAGCAATACTCATATCAGATAAAATAGACTTTAAAATAAAGAATGTTACAAAAGACAAGGAAGGATACTACATAATGATCAAGGGATCAACCCAAGAAGAAGATATAACAATTGTAAATATTTATGCATCCAACATAGGAGCACCTCAATGCATAAGGCAACTGCTAACAGCTCTAAAAGAGGAAATCAACAGTAATACAATAATAGTGGGGGACTTTAACACCTCACTTACACCAATGGACAGATCATCCAAACAGAATATTAATAAGGAAACACAAGCTTTAAATGACACAATAGACCAGATAAATTTAATTGATATATGTAGGACATTCCATCCAAACACAGCAGATTACACTTTCTCTTCAAGTGCACACGGATCATTCTCCAGGATAGATCACATCTTGAGTCACAAATGAAGCCTCAGTAAATTTAAGAAAATTGAAATCATATCAAGCATCTTTTCTAACCACAACGCTATGAGATTAGAAATCAATTACAGGGAAAAAAACGTAAAAAACACAAACACATGAAGGCTAAAATATACGTTACTAAATAACCAAGAGATCACTGAAGAAATCAAAGAGGAAATCAAAAAATACCTAGAGACAAATGACAATGAAAACACGACGATCCAAAACCTATGGGATCCAGCAAAAGCAGTACCAGACTGTCAGAGGCAAGTTTATAGCTATACAAACCTACCTCAAGAAACAAGAAAAATCTCAAATAATCTAACCTTACACCTAAAGGAACTAGAGAAAGAAGAACAAAACCCAAAGTTAGCAGAAGGAAAGAAATCATAAGGATCAGAGCAGAAATAAATGAAATAGGAACAAAGAAAACAACAGCAAAGATCAATAAAACTAAAAGCTCGTTCTTTGAGAACATAAACAAAATTGAGAAACCTTTAGCCAGACTCATGAAGAAAAAGAGGGATAGGACTCAAATTAATAAAATTAGAAATGAAAAAGGAGAAGTTACAATGGACACTGCAGAAACACAAAGCATCCTAAAAGACTACTACAAGCAACTCTATGCCAATAAAATGGACAATCTGGAAGAAATGGACAAATTCTTAGAAAGGTATAACCTTCCAAGACTGAACCAGGAAGAAATAGAAAATATGAACAGACCAATCACAAGTAATGAAATTGAAACTGTGATTAAAAATCTTCCAACGAACAAAAGTCCAGAACCAGATGGCTTCACAGGTGAATTCTATCAAACATTTAGAGAAGAGTTAACACTCATCCTTCTCAAACTCTTCCAAAAAATTGCAGAGGAAGCAACACTCCCAAACTCATTCTGTAAGGCCACCATCACCCTGATACCAAAACCAGACAAAGATACTACAAAAAAAGAAAATTACAGACCAATATCACTGATGAATATAGATGCAAAAATCCTCAACAGAATACTAGCAAACAGAATCCAACAACACATTAAAAGGATGATACACCATGATCAAGTGGGATTTATCCCAGGGATGCAAAGATTCTTCAACATATGCAAATCAATCAATGTGATACACCATATTAACAAATTGAAGAATAAAAACCATATGATCATCTCAGTAGATGCAGGAAAAGCTTTCGACAAAATTCAACACCCATTTATGATAAAAACTCTCCAGAAGGTAGGCATAGAGGGAACTTACCTCAACATAATAAAGGCCATATACGACAAACCCACAGCAAACATCATTCTCAATGGTGAAAAACTGAAACCATTTCCTCTAAGATCAGGAACAAGACAAGGATGTCCACTCTCGCCACTATTATTCAATATAGGTTTGGAAGTCCTAGTCACAGCAATCAGAGAAGAAAAAGAAATAAAAAGAATACAAATTGGAAAAGAAGAAGTAAAACTGTCACTGTTTGCAGATGACATGATACTATACATATAGAATCCTAAAGATGCCACCAGAAAACTACTAGAGCTAATTGAATTGGGAGATTGGGATTGACATATATACATTAATATGTATAAAATAGATAATAAGAACCTGCCGTATAAAAAAATAAATAAAATAAAATTCAAGAAAAAAATAAAATACAGGTAAAAGGATGATCTCAAACAGGAGAAGGTATAACACATCTTTCCATTTGTGGATAGAGCTATGTTTTGAGGTTTGATGGTGAGAAGTTGTTTATGATGAGACTCTTACTTCTGTGTGAAATAAGTCATTTCAGAAAATGAGGGAGAAAGTGGTATTGTCTGATGTTTGAGGACCAGAGAGTTTAAAAGGCCACTGAGGTTACTGAGAATGAAAAGGAAGTGATTAGAGTTATACAAAAGCTTGTTGGCCAACGTTCAATGCCTTCTTGAGGTTGAAGATCACGATAGTCTCTAATAAATGACGGAAATAACTAGGACGTCAGTATAGGCAGCAATGAGGTAGAGGAGGAGGAATAGCCCAAGATATAAATCTCACTCCAGAAAGAATTTTTAAGATGAGTTTTCAGGTTTTAGTATAAAATGATGATTTACTGTCAGAGAAACTTGATTGCGAATCTCAGCTACTAGGTGTGTGACCCTGGGCAAGTTACTTGGCTTCTCTCAAAATTTCAATTTCATCTTCTGTAAAATATAGACATCTCATCTGATTGTTGTGAAATTAAATGATAAAATATACATCAAGGGCTTAGCGTGATGCCCAGCACACAGTAAATCCTCACTAAATGTTAAATATTTTAATAGACTATTTAATAAGTTTTAAAGATATTAGGGTATGTTTTATATGAAACAGGTGTTATAAAAGGCAAACTGGAAAGGTTTAGAAACGATAGGAATACTAGGAAATTGAGTCTATAGAGAAAAAAATACAGAGTATCATGGAGATAAAAGAAACATAGAAGGTAAGATCATTGGAACAACTTAATTCTTGGACAATGACCAAAGGTAACTAGGAGGTGAAACATGATGGATCTGACTGGCTATAAAGCTAAACAAACAGAAACTCCCAGGTGTCTTCTGGTGGATAAAGGGTAAAAAGTCTCATCCCTGCACACTGCAGTTTGAGGAACTGGTATATGGGTTCTGAAGTTTCACAATTTGAATTGTACAAGTAGGTAGTTGAGACCAAAGACTCAGGGAAAGTAGGCTAAACTTTCCCTTTGACTAGTCCTAAATTAATACTCTCTCCTTTAGAAGGGCTCTCGCCTCTTTATTACAGGAGCATACCCTGCTGGTAGTCTCTCTTATGCATGTGTTTATACAGTTTACATATGAATACTTTTCTCCCTTCATCTCCCCTCAACTTCTGCCCATATTTTGATTCAATTTAAGCCTTTTCCATACCTCTTGCACCTGCATAAACATTTGCACATTATATATGTATTGTTCATAGTTATTCCACATGCAACCGACATCCAGTTTAAGTTCATCAAGGGTAAAAACAAAGATTCATGCTGCCTAACAGTGTTAAACACATAGTAGGCACTTAAATGTTTCAGGACAAAAGGTCAGGTGGTTTTTTCTAAAGAACTGTACTGATCAGTATGTCTTATTTCAGTCTTCCAACAAGTTTTACTACTATAAAATAAATTAAGGAGCATACAAAATATAATAATATAAAACAGCAATTGGCAAGCTTTTTCTTAAAAGAGAGTAAATATTTCGGGCTTGCGAACCATACAGTCTCTGTTGAAACTACTTAACTATGCTCTTGTAGCACAAAAGAAGCCATAAACAATGTGCAAATAAATACAGCATGGTTGTATTCCAATCTTTATAGATAAATTGCCAGCCAGCAGGTTGTAGTTTGCCAAGTCGTGTACCATAAGGAAAATGCTTAGAATATATTACATGTTGTAAAAGGAAAACATAGCTCAGCAAACTCAAAAAGTTCGAAGACAACTGATGAGAAAATACTATACTATCCTTTGAGAGATATATTGGGAGCGCTTGGTTTTTGCTATTATATGAAATAATACCAAATTAAATCTATGAAAAGTATGATATTCTAAGGTGATCCCCATGATCCTGTTTCCTGGTATATGTCTGTGTAATCTCTTCACTTTGAATATGGATGGAACCTGTAACTTGCTTTTAACCCAAAGTATATGGCAAAGGTGATGGGACATCATTTCTGTTACATAAAACTGTGACATCTGTCTTGTTGAGAGACATTCTTCCTTACTGGTCTTGAAGAAATAAGATGTCGGTTGTGAGAGAGTGCCTCTGGCTGACAGCAAGGAACTGAATGCTGTCAACCACCGTGTGAGCTTGGAAGCAGATCCTTCCTTCTTCTGCCAAACCTTCAGGGAGAACCCAGCCCTGACTGATATCTTGACTGTCCGCTTGCAGAGGACCCAGCTAAGCTGTGCCTGGACTCCTGACCCACACAAATTGTGAGATGATAAATGTGTGTTATTTTTAAGCTATGAAGTTTATGTTAATATTGTCACACAGCAATAGGTAACTAATACAGAAGTACACTTATAGCTGTTGTAATCAATTGTTTAAAAGCATATTTTTCTCCTACTTCTAGATCTAAAATTATATAATTAACCTAAGAGACTAAATTAAAAATAATGCTTTCATAAATGTCACATAACTTGTATTTCAATTACTGACCTCTATTAAATCTTTTTGATGCTCACTAGCTCCACATATGGACCAAGATCCTTTATGTAAAAAGAAGCTGTGTGAACTTTAAATATTTATGCCATCCTTTCACTTTTGATACTTTTCAGGTGCTCCATATTTACCCGTGTACCAGACTGTCAGAAAGCGATTTAAATATAAAACATCTCAAAACCTATTCCAGTACTGAAGGATGAAACATGTTCTAAGAAAACTCTGTCTTTGATTTTCAAAGTAAATGTAGGAGCCCCTTAGTTCTTCAATCTATTGCTCAGAGAAGGCCTTTTAAGTATTTATATTCATTTATTTTGTTGCATTCAGAAGGTCTAAAGTAGACCTACCATGGGTTTTCTGGCAGTGCTCACTGTCTCCAGTTTCCATAGTTACATTGCTTCTGAAACCGTAAATCCACTACTCTGTTACGCCACACTCATGTGCATGTACACACTGAGACACAGAGTTGCCTTGGTAAATTAGAGAATGGTTAAAATGTTCACAGTCTATATTGAAAAGTTATTAATGCAAATCATCTTCGGCTTTAATTTTCTCTCACTTGTGGAATAAAAAAATCTTTGAGTGATGAGCAGTATAGTAATGGCCTAAGCTCCTAACCACTGACCTTAAATCTCCATATTTGGTTTGTATTTCGAACTATTCATCCATTTCTTAAGGCAGAATACATCTGTTGTACAAGCTGTATTGACAAGGAAACGGAGAAAAGTAGAAAACCTAGTAGATAAGATTCCTTCTGCTAATCTAATCTCTCAAAGAAATGTAAAAATGCTTCCAAATTTTGTTTTAAGATTTCCTAGAGAAAACAAGCTAACAGATAATAAAACTAAGTTTACTTAAGTTATACATATTTTTAAAAATCTTATACACTTAGAAGGAGTTGATAGTAGGGCATAAACAATAATGAGATGATTAAAAATATTAGCTTTATGGAAAGACCAGACTATAAAGGCAAGGCCTTTGCTTTATACTTGTTATATTGTTTTATGCAATTATTAATTCAACAAATAGTTACTGAATACCTAGTTTAATACTTGGTGAATTGATATTTCACCAAAGGCAGACCCTTTTTTTCTTATCTGTCACTGTGCTTTAGTTATTCTTATTTGAGTTTTTCCTTATTATATATTGTCAAAAAATCTCCTTAGCTAGATCACCAAGTTCATTAGACATGTGTTGTTTCCGCATAACTGCTGACATCAACACTAAGCTTTCTGTCACTATGTAACAAGGATCCTCTTCCTCCAGCTTTCAGTAACATGGACCTTCTCCCTTTACAGCCTCATTGGCAGTGTCCTCAAAGTACAGAGTTCTACTAACGATCTCTTTACAGTGATTTAGGCATTTTCTAATGTGTTCCTCAAAATCCTTCCAGCCCTTGCCCACCGCCTGGTTCTAAAGCCACTCCCATATTTTTATTTTATATTTGTTATGGAAGCACTCACTTTTAAAACACCAAAATCTGTTATGAGATAACATTTTCAATGTTTGCAGAAGATGATTGCCTACTTAGAAAATTCAAGTGAATCTATAAACAATTCAAAAGTTGCTGGTTATAAGATGGATATACAAAAGTCAATAGCAGTCCCTTGTACAGCTACAATCAACAATAAAGTGTAGTAATAATAAACACATCTATTATGGTATTAACTTACGTTGTAATTATTTACTTTACTTATGTCTCCTCCTTAAGGGAAGAGAGTAACTCATTTATATTTGTAACCCCAATATCTAGCATGCACCTGGGTGTTCAACGAACATTTTTTGAATGAATTATCAGTCGTCATTAGATTCTTAGTATCATTCACATATACTTCTACTGGAGAAAAGAATTAAAATTTAGCTGGATATTTTTTAAACCATTATAATAATCTCCAGATTTTTGTTCAAAGAGAAAAGTCCCAGGTTCAAATCATGAAATGCCATTCTTCACTTTTCACCTATTTGGACTGGTAAAGATTAAAATGTTTGATAATGCACATTGTTGTTAAGGGTAAGGGTAACCTAATATTCTTATAACAGTTGATTGAAGTATAAGGTAGCATAACCTCTTGGCCGAGCAATCTAATATCTAATACAATTTAACATGCTTCTATCAAGTAAGCCTATATCTTGGAATTTATTCTATAGATACTATATACTTATATGTGTATGCAGACCTTATATATAAGACTTGTATAATAAGATTGTTAGTAACAGAAAATAATGAGTTAAACTTATCAGTAGAGAATGATTTAAGTAAATTGTGGCATAACTATACAATAAAATCCTATTCAGCTGTCAAGAAGAATGAGGTATACCTATATGAAGGCACATGGACTGATCTCTAACATGTATTAAGCAGAAAAAGCAAGGTGCTGAATGCTCCCATGTATATTAGTTATGTTGAAATATTTGGGTGGGAAACCCAGGACAGTATTGTCCCTGGGTATGGGGAGTGAGGAACTGAAAGGACAACCCAATTTTTCTACATGTCCTTTTACATTTTCTGTATTTATATACTTGTATCAAAACTGTGAATTATTTTTTCCCAAAATTCCTTCAATCATTCTTTACTTACTAAAAGATAAATTTAAAAACTGCAACTGACATGACCGTTTCTAGAATTTAAGCATAAGTCACACTAAATTTGGAGTTATTGTATTCAGTTCTGGGCACAGTTAAAGAGACAATGCCAGGGACTTCCCTGGTGGTGCAATGGTTAAGAATCTGCCTGCCAATGCAGGAGACACGGGTTCGAGCCCGGGTCCGGGAAGATCCCACATGCCATGGAGCAACTAAGCCCATGCGTCACAACTACTGAGTGTGTGCTCTAGAGCCCGCGAGCCACAACTACTGAGCCCATGTGCCACAACGCCTGAAGCCCACATGCTCTAGGGCCCACACACCGCAACGATGAGTAGCCCCTACTCACCACGACTAGAGAAAAGCCCACATGCAGCAACAAAGACCCAACGCAGCCATAAATAAATAAATAAATAAATTTAAAAAAAAAAAAAAAGAGACAATGCCAGACCAAAAGGTGCGACACGAGAACAACCAGGAGAGTGAGGAGTGTGAAACCAGTTTAAGAAACTATGTCTAGGGCTTCCCTGGTGGCGCAGTGGTTGAGAGTCTGCCTGCCGATGCAGGGGACACGGGTTCGTGCCCCGGTCCGGGAGAATCCCACATGCCGCGGAGCGGCTGGGCCCGTGAGCCATGGCCGCTGAGCCTGCGCGTCCGGAGCCTGTGCTCCGCAACAGGAGAGGCCACAACAGTGAGAGGCCCGCGTACCACAAACTATGTCTATTTAGTTTGGAGAAGATTTGAGGTGATTAAATAGTTATTTTCAAATATTTTAAGAGTGTCATGTTTAAGAGTATCAGAAGACAAAACTAGGAACAACAAACTTGTTACAGGCATACAAATTAAACATTAATATACAGAACTTTCTAATAAATCATACATTTTCAATAACAAAGCATTGCTTTGTAAAGTAGCGAGCCCTTTAAACTAGATAATCTGTACTCAAATGGTGCTTGATACCTGTCAAGGATTATGGAAAAGTGATTTGTGGCCAAATGGGAGCTTTGATTATATAACTGCCAAGGTTTATTTCAATTCCAAGATTCTATGATCTAAACTTAAAAAAAAGCTAAGTAGGGTTATGTATGTGTATTTAAGTAAGAACCAATGAAGCTTTAAAGATGAACAAAAATGTGATTTGTCAGTTTGTTACTTTTCTTTCAGTTAGAAGACAATTATGATAAAAATCTGTGATATATACAATGGGCTTATGTGTACATCAACTTATCAAATGAATCACTGTAATAATCCCAATCTAAATACTGAGATTCTCCAAAAAATCTATTGGCATTAATTTTAGTTTTTTTAAAACAAATGCAGGGCGAAGCACTGTGAACATTTTTAAATTATAAGAGCTACATTTTCATATATATATTTTCCTAATTCATTTCAAGTTCAGATCAACATTTTAATTTAAATTAGAACTTAAGGCAATTCCTCTTTAATTTACCTTAACTCTTGTATAATTTACCTTAACTCTTGTAGAGTGTTAAATACATAATCTCAGAATAGGCAAACCCATAAAATCATTATGCACAAGAGAAAACCATGACTGGGAAGAGCAAAGTATGTATGTTAGACTAACCAATTAGAAGAACTGTTCCAACGGCCAAACCTCCACCTGGAAATGAAACAAAACCAAGAAGAAAATTAATCTACCTTTTCACATTATCTTTAGCATAAAAGTTAGGCATTATCAAGGACAGGTACTTCAATAACTTTAAAATTGCAGTTAAAAACAACATTTTAATTACCTTTGCAATACTTTGCTTAAGGTGCTATTATGAAATAATTACATATTATATGTAATTATACACTACACATTACAATTACTTTCATAATATACTGTACTATCCTCCTTTCTCCTGTGTTAGGACCATGCAGCATTCAACATAACCGGTTAAGCGATCCATAAATGTTATATTTAGCACTTGCTAATAAATTAGCTCAATAGCTGAGACCTAAATGTGCACAGTAACCTAACTACAACAGAAGTACAACATAGAAAAGAAAGGTTACTGTAAGAGAAATTCCACTTTAATATTTATTCTCAAATTTAATAAGCCTTGGAAAAAAAACCCTGATAATTAAAACGAATTTTTTCCATTATTAACAATATACACAAAGTCAGGACATACTCTAAATATTTTTGTCATTTCAAACAAAAAAGGCACAATCACAAAACACATTTTCAATTTTACTAGAAAATGTTATTTTAAATATCTGAATTAGGGTAATATGATCATAAACATATAACTCAAATAGTTTATTAGAAATCAATTTAAAATCAACTTTTAGGAAACTAGAACAACATCAGAAAGATAAAGACATTCAATCATTTGACTCCTGATATTTTGTTTGTAAAACCACTTGTAAAAGTATTACTATGTATAATTAATGTTGTAAACGCTAACAAATTCACTTAGAAATTTAAGAATGTGTACACAAAGAATGAAATGTACTTAAAGTATAATTAATTTAAAAAGAAACTAAAAATTGTTGGACAGTTGAAGACATTACTAGCGTTTTGCTTGTTTGCACAAAATGGTGAAACATTTAGAATAACAATAAAGAACTTTTCCTCAAAAAAGTTTTGTAGTGGCGAACACTACATAGAAAAACTTACTATGAAAAATTCATTTGACAGTGCTTATTTTTTGCCTTGCAAATAAGCATAAATAACTGTTATGTTTCAAAGAATTTGAAATTTGGTAACATGCATGCACACAGAATACAATCCAACATTTGGGGACTTTATAAAGAAAACATTCCAAATTGTTAGAAAAGAATTTTTTAAAAAATGAAACCAATACATTTATATATTTTTAAATGGATTTTTTATGGAAACAAATATGTATTTTACTTTCACATTGAGATAAGTTCCTTCATTTTAGCATTTAAAGCCACACCAGACTACACAGGATAACTCCAAACGTTGGTCAAGCTAAAAGATTAACATAAACTGAAATACGTGTGATGATAATAACCATAAAGGATCAGAGCAAATTTTCTTTGGGACAAGATTAAATATTTAATTTTATAGTTTGTGCTACATATAGACCACTACTTTTTAATCCATTTGAAACACTTTAAATCACACTTTCCAATTCCTTACTTCACTATTTTCCCTTACATGCAAAAATAAATATTTAACTACGTAATCATCATTTTGTGTATTTGAGATGAAATAATACAAGCACATAACAGATACTGCAGTGTCTAGTCTACAGCAAGTACTATAAAAAAGTTAGCTGCCTTTCTTTCTATAACTTAATTTTTATAGGAAGGATTTAGATTTATTATCTAAACTTCTTTGGGTCTACATTCATATCTCCTCAAATTAGCAAGTTATATAAGGCCTCCAAGTCGAATAGTTAGAGAAGTATTTTCTGAATTATATTCACAGTGAAATAATGAGAACAGATAAAGAAATAGTTTCCCTATTAAATGAAGTGATACCTTACTCAGGTGACTTGCCCAAGGAGGTACAGTAAGAGCTACCCTTACGAGTCTGGCAATTATTTTCTGACTAGAAACTAAATGATACACTAAAACTGTATCATTAGATAAATGGTGATCACCTTAACAGTAAATCAGACTAGGCTAAGGCAGTTTTCTGTAAGAATGAGTCAAACAATCCACTGTTCCTGATAATTCAGGAACCACCCCTCGAATTTTTAAAATCTCACATATATTAAAATTCTGATGTTTGGAAAATTTTAACATTACTTAAAACAAGATAATATGAAGACAGTTTAATGACTTTTATCAGCCAAATTAATATTCTATCAGGACTTCTCCTACAAAAAGGCAACTCTATTTTTCTAATGGGCTATATAATGTAAATTCACTAGACTCAAATTTGAATTGGCCCTAGTCAATGTTGGTCATTTGGAAGGTTGGTCATGGGAAATAAGAAGCCACCTTATTATTTGTAAATCAAGTTTTTATTCTATGTATATGAGGTAAAATTATTTGACATGTACATACACACACACATATAGCAGCAAAGTTCCTCTATTCTTCCAAACTTCATTTTAGTGTGTGACAAGACCCCACATTTCCCCAAAATACTTCTGTATAAGGTATTTTGAAATAACTCACTTGATATACTGAGGTTCTAGTTATATTTTAAACTAGAGTAAATTTGAATAAGTTTGTAGTCATGCTCCCTACCAAAAACTGAAAAGCTTAAACAACCAATCATGACAAGATGTCTTGACATGGCATGTTCAACAAAAGTTAGTTTTAATACATCTTTAAATTCAGTAATCCATTAGTAACTTCAAAAGCAACACAGATTTCACACTAATAGTTCCCAATTAAAATAGAAATAAAATAGTTCCTAATAGTCCACTAAAATGTCTGACATGTAAGTAATGTGGTAAGTAAGCACTCGTCTTATTTCTGTAATGAAACATACAAAGGAGTAAAATGGTCTTATGGCCTCCTCTTCTCTTTAATCATATCTTAGGGAAATCATCAATATTCTAAGTCACTAAGCAAATAAACTGTTGGTTTTACTTCTAGACCTTTTAAAGAAGTATATTAAGTTATTCTCCAGCTTACTAAAAAATATGGGTAGAATATTTTATCAACTTGTAAGACTACATGAGTTTGAAAGCTTGAAGATACTTTGCAAGTCTGATATCTTAAAGTATTAATTTCATCAAGCTTTTACATTTTAAAAAAATGACAGCATTTTGTCTTAAAACTAGAAAAAAACCTGATAGTGTAAAAACATCAGAAAATTTAAGATTTTAAGTGCCAATATCTTTTTTTTTAAATATGAAGGAAAGAATTAAAAAAAATTCATGTGAATAGTTAGAACGTGATATATTAATTTAGAGGGAGAAAATTCAATCCCACACACTTCCCCCAAAAAATCTTTAATTAAGCTATAAATTTAGGGTGAATGAGGTCAAATTAATATATTAGAATATTAAGGTCCAGAAGTGTTATCTTATTTTACAACAAGGGCAACTCGTTTTTCAAAGTTAGAGGAAGTAAAAGGGAAAACAAATAAAAGTCAGGAAAGATAAGTGATTTATACCAGTCCTTTCCAGTGCTCTCTATAAATGGTTTTGCTTAAAATTATAGAAAGGCATTTTAGGGAAAATGCAACGTTAAAAACCAGTTCATATTCTTGGTTCATGGCAATATCCTTAACTACTTAACTAATGCCACACTTCAAATTAAATTGCAGTTATGTCATTAACAGGTCTACTTTTTCTTCTCTCTCTAGGAGGTATGAAACATCCCAACAACTCCTGATTATCACAACTATTGGCTGGGCAAATATGGGAATCAAAAAAGACAAGCCATCAGCAATGAGAATGGTTCTGTAGATTAAATTACACAAAACAATTTTACATAGCAATACAAGGGAATAAGCTACTTTTACTTTAAATGTACAGCTATCAATTGTTAAAATGTCACAACCAGGATTATGTTAAATATATAATCCAAGATCTATGCATATCATCCCACACTCCAGATTAAGATATAGTGGAGCAAAGGAACTACAACCACCAGTATTTATTTTTTCACAGCAGTGTTGAAAATGGCAGCTACCCTCAAGCTTCTTCAGAGTCCTCTTCCTGGACTATTATTTACCCCTAATCCCTATTTCCATTCACTTGACTGTCAAAATTTTAAAAGTTCTGAACAGCACAGAGTTAAGCCAGTTAAACCTGAGAAGTCATCGTTCCTTCGAATATCTTTTTGAAGGATGAGACTGGGGGTTAATATGGTCCTAAAATGGACTATATATCCTAGAAAAAGTGAAATTCTGCCAGAATCCTTTACCTACTGTATAATCTCTCTTTGGAAATTCGTGGAAGAAGAAAAATGACATATTTACATATGGTGTCCTCAAATAACAACATAAATGTCCTGGAAAGGCAGGATTGAGAAACTGGGTTAGGAAATCTCAGAACTTAAAAAATTAGCCAACTTGGGAAAGGTATATCGATATCTAACAATAAAATAAGCTGTCAGAACAAAAATATTTAATACAATTAGATCATGTAAAAGATGCAGTAATAGGGAATTCTCAAGTTTATAAAACACTTTCGAGTAAGCAATGGAAATATTAGCATATCATCAAATAACTAATATTCAATTAGCCTATATTATGCCTTTCAAATATGTTTTGCATCTGCACTTAAAATTACAATAATGTCCCAGTGGCAGTAGTAAAATATCACTACAGCGTATGTCAGTGACAATACAATATTTACTTGTTACGCAGTAACCACAGAATATATATAGGCAAGAATCACAATATCACAGTAGAGTTTCATCATTCTAATATCATAAAATCCTACTGTCATTACATTTTGTCACAATATGTTTATATTAGACTTGTCACAATCTGAGTCAAATAACATTTTAGAACAACAATATAATCTGAATTGCTTTTACTTTTGTGTATACACATTAGCAGCCAAATGTTTCACATTCAAATAATGGTTTAATGAAAAACAAATGTATAGGGTTTGCTCCATAGGGCCACACAAAATAGAAAATCAAAATACAAAAATGCCTTAAGAAGTTAAGAACAACTGAAATACTTTTGGACAGTTTATTATTCCAAATGTAGTAACTCCTTTTATAACAATGTCTTCAACTTCTGTGCAATTTGAGAATTAACTGTATACATGCAAAACATATTTCAAAATATCCAAAAACTGATACTTATTTCAATCATCTTAATGCACACTAATTTTTACCATAAGCTTGTTAGAATCAAATTATTAGAGTCCCCATCCCCAAGCAAATCTGGAAAAATTTTAAATTACAGTTCAAGTTTATATCACTGTAGAAACATGTGAGGAAGGTGCTTTGGGTCACCTTTCTGGTGGGTGCTTTAAGAGACTATATGGTTAAATCTTTAGGCTTAGATTCAATAACTGGTTAAAAACACTTGAAAAGAGTTCTCAGAAATTTGAAACAGTTGCAGCATAGTGCAGAGCACTAAATGTGGAGCTTAAAGATCAGCCCAGATTGTCACTAGTTTTGTGACTCTGTTCATGTTAGTTAATCTCTGAGTCTGATTTTAGAACTCAAACACATAATTCCATCCTATGTGTTTCATAATCTCTTGTCCAGGCTTTTTCCTACACAATATTTTTCCTTCAACCAAAAACTTATTTAGAATCTACTACGTGCCAGGTACTGTGCTAGGCACATTTTGTTATTCTAATGAGGAACTGAAAGTATAATGTTAAAAATGTGACCTTTTTGTTTGGAGAGTTTCAAGATCAAATGAATGAAGTTACATATCTCCATTGAGTTACAAAAAGGAAAAAGAAAAAAATTAAAGACTAGGAACAGCCTCCAACCTTTAAGTTTAAATATAGGACGACACCAAGTAAGGCTCACAAGGGAAAGAAAGTGAGACAAATATTTGCTAACTAGATATTTTGAATCATTTCTGTTTATAGTACCATGCAATTAAGGAAGGCAACAGTCTTGAAACAATTAAGGGAAAATACTTAGATTTATGTATAAATAACCAGGATCCAGTTAAGGTCATGAAATAACAGAGGCAAGAAGCCATACTCTTTTTCATTGGCCTCGTCATTTTCTATTGCACTAAACCTATCTGAAAAGCCTACTTGTGGGAAAAAAAATTACAGAGAGAAAATGTCAAGGGAAGTACAAGAACAAGCAATGGCATTTGTAATATTTTATGAAAGTGTACAAGGCTTAACTGACACATCTCACCCTATAAAAATGTTATGAAATATAAACATGGACCAATTTTAGTAAAGTAGCATTCTGATAGGAATTAACTAATTTACAAGCCTTATTAACACTGCAGCTTTGTCCTACCAATCTAATCTGTTCAATCTTGTCAACATAAGTTATGAATCAAGCATATTCTTTAGTAGCCTTCTTATGAAAAATTCCAGAGATTATACAGGAAAGCCTAAAAACTGGACTTCTTTTTCTTGTCAAATGTGAATTAATTTTAAACATATTGTTTGAGATGTAACTCTGGGAAGCATAACATATAGAAGAAAAAATAACAAAAACAAATATGCATATATTTAACGCAGATGCTGGGTATGACTGCTAAGGTCAAAGACCGGCTTTAACTACTTTGGATCCACATAAGCCTTTAACACACATTCTCTTAAAGTCAATATAATTTGTTTAAAGATTCAGAACCAGGAGATAAGCAGCCTGGTGGTGGAGAGGGGAAGTTACTTTCTTCAGCATTTTCTAATGAAGCCCATCTCTCACAACTGATACAAACTTTTGTTAGTCCAAACCGTGAGCTACCTGGGGTTGGTAGAAGGGTTCATTCACAGACCAGGACGGGATACTAGATCAATGCCAAACCATTTCCAAACATTAATGATTCCCCTTGACTAGGAAGCATGTCAGGGTAAAAGCATGTAGGTTTCCTGTCGTAATCTAGAAAAAAGCTGGCGGGCACCAGAGTAGGAAGTGGGAGCACGAAAACAGATTTAGTTAACAGCATTTAGAAGTCTCCATGCAACCCTTCCTCCCCTCCATCTCCATCAGACCGGGCTATCCTCTCCACGTCCGAAGGCTGAGAGGTCAGAGAGAAATGTGGGGTCAGGGTGGCTTCCCCGGGCAGGTCCCCTCCCTAGTTTTCCCTCTGTTGAGCCCAGATCTCCGTTCTGAACCGACCTAGGAGCTGGTCCAGGGCTGGGAGCCCGGTTGATACCAGCAGCTGTCCATTCCGCACCGACGGTCGTGTCCCCGCGATGGACACCAGTCGAGAGCAGCCGCTGTCGGTACCGCTGGCTCTAGGACCCCTCCGCTGGAAGCTGGTGACGCTGTTCCTGCTAGCCGCCACCACCATAGACCCCGTACTCCTGGTGCCTGTGCTGCAAGTCGCCGCTGCCGCCATCTTGGCGCTTCCCGCGTTGACCCAATAGGAACTCTGGGAGCTCAAGCCTCGGGTCTGTCAGAGCCAGCCCCAAACTCCCGCCTCCTTGCCTCCTCCTCGGCTCCCGAAGCCAATAGGACTAAGAGTTCCCTCCCGAGTCAACCAATGGCAAGGCGTATTACTGAGACGTGCATTCTACGTCAGGACGACGGACTTCTTCAAGGCCCAGGTGAGAAAGAGACCCCCTGAGTCTTGGGTGAGAGACTTCGGGGTTCTTTGGGACTAGAGGTGGGTAATATCATTCAACATTTTTCTCGTTTTGAGTGCCCTCATTCACGCTGAATTAAAGAAAAGGCTGGTGGAGCGGTATATCAAGCAAATACCAGTAGGACCTTGCACTTTTCTCCGCTCAGTATTAAAGAGGATACTCCCTCCCACCCCGTTCTTTTCTGATTTTTTGGGAGAATATTCCCTCCGTCATCCTCTTCAGGTCTTTTTCTGAATGGCTGTGTAATAGTGAAGGGATTGGAACTCTTACCTTAGCGACTTGCTTGTTGAGCCCCTGGGCTTGGTTCCTCAGTGCCTGTGACAGGTGGGTTGGATTTAGACGTTAGAGTAAAAACTCCTGAGCTTTGAGGCGATTTGGTTTTCCCCCGTTTCAAACAGCAAATAACAAAATGCACCCCTCTGACAAGTCCCCGTGAGTAGCTTTCGTTAATTTTAATTAGTGCTTCTGGAAGTCTTAGAGCGCCTTTCCATAAGTGGTGTGAATGATAAGTGTTACTCTGACAACCTTGTTCACACATTTAATTGTCGTTTGCTGTTAAGGCACCTGCAAATAACAGAAAATACTTCAGGGTATTTTTTCCCCGAAAAACTGATAAGAGTTAGATGTGTACGTGCTTTCTTTTTCAAGTGATTTATGAACTCTGAATCAAGAGCTTATTAGAATAGGAAGTTTAATTCCTATTAAAATAGAAAAAAAAACATTAATTTAGAACTGTGTCCTCCGATTTAAATTCTGTTTTCAAAATTTTGAGCTGGCCAGAGGTAGGGGATTGGAGTAACTGATTTTTAAAGGCATTCATGATTGACAAGTGTCTAAACTAAAAAAGACTCACAAATTATGCTTGCACTAACAGTTATTGTTGGTTTTGACAGTGATCTGTGATACTTTTAAAATACATCCAAACTTCATGGAAATTCTTGCCGTTGAATTGTTTTAAATCTCAGTGACCTTTTTAAGACTTTTTGGCTGATTCTATTTGATAAACTGAGATTATATTGCTAAATAGTGACTAGAGTTTTTCATTTGGGATGGTGTTTGTTTTTTAAAGAATAATGTTCAGAAAAGAAAAACTAAAACAACACTGCTATTTAACAATACATCAACTGCAAAGATTGATCAAGGTTTAGATGCTTTCACTTAGAATCTCACCAGTATAAATCTGTAATCTAAATTGTTCAGTAAATAGCTGTTGAGTGTTTACTGTCTGCTTGGAGCTAACCTTGTCATTTTAGGCCTATAGAAGTAAAAAATGTTCTCATTTGGGGGAGATAAGATTAACACATAGAAAACAGCATAGCAGTTAAAATGAACACATTGAACAACATATGTTAATTTTGTCCTGTAGTAAATAATTATACTAAGAAGACCAAAACAGAAAGTGACAAAGCAACCTAATATCAAATAGGAACTTCTCAGATAGTTTTGCTGCTCTGAAAACTTTGAAGTACTACAAATATTGAATTTTTATAGATTTCTTTACTATGTATCCCCCTGTTTTCTACTCTTTACTTCAGCCTTTAGTTTTCTAAACCTTATTACTAGAAGTGAAAAATTGTTTTTCAGCTTTAACTGTAATCCAGGAAGCATGACATATGTGTGCACCAAGGCATTCCTGAAAGTAGGATATATCTTTGGTATAACATTATCATAGAATAAATTAATTTAATCTGTCCTATTTTTTTTACAAAGACAAAACCTTTGCTATCAAAGCAAATAATCCCCAATACTTGAATTTACCAGTATGTAGAGTAGAATATAAACATTGGAATAAATGAAGTTTTTATGGAAGGAAAGAATTAAAAGGGCATATGTTTAGGTGTGGTGTTAAATGATTAATAACAATTATTTACTGAGCACATAGTAAATCTCACGGAGTGTGCTATGTACTAGGTTACAGGAGAAAGAATACTTAGTCTCTACCCTCTTTGAGTTCACAGTTGGGAGAGATAGGTGGGTGGATAGGATAATAAAGTATACTCTAAATGCTGTGGAGGACAAATACAGAATACATAACTTGAACTGAGATAGAGAATCCTGGGTAAGTTTACCCTGAGAAGGAAGCTCCCTCCCCTCCTTCAGTAAATCTGCTCTCATTGCTACTGTACAAATAGTTCTCATAATTTGTGTATAGTGCTAAGAGAAGAGGAGACTAGAGAAATTAGATAAAAGTCTAATTGATTTTTTAAGATGAATTTTTTTTTCCTTAAGGATAATGGGAAATCATTGAAAAATTTCAGGTAAAGAAATGACATAATAATCATATTTGCTCGTTATGTTTGGCTAAAAAGTATCCTGCAAGAGAATGGATTGGCTAACTGTGATTGGGATAAAGAGAATGGAATGAATCAAGAGATTACTATTATGGGTAGAATTGACATGACCAAGGAAGGTTGACAGGAGGAATCAAAGATGAGTAACAGGTTTCTGTATTGAGCAGCTTTCTGGATGGTGGAGGATAAAGAATAAAGGAGGAACAGTAGAACTTTATAGTTGTACAGTTGGTTGTTTTAGGGAATGGGAGATCACGTTTTTTTATGTTTTGAATGTATTTAATTGGAGTAAAATACCTGTGAAGTATCCAAGTGGAGATGTCCAATACACAGTAGGCTATGTGAGAGAGGGATCTCTAGATGAAACATATAAATTAGAAATTAATTAGCCCATGGTGGGGGTTTACCTTAAGGGAATGGATAAGCTCACCAAGGAAATGTATACTTTAGGATGAAAAGAAAAAAAGAACCAGGAATAAACTTTGGGGAACATGAACACTTGAAAGCTGAGCAGAGGAGGAGAAAGTAAAATAAGAATTGGAAAGTGTTTACTTGATTTAGTAATAATGATTTATTTTTGGCTTTGTTAAGGGCAGGTTTGATGGAGTAGCAAACTGAAAAGTCAAATAATTCTGTTTAGAATTGAATGGGAAGTGAAGTTGAATATTCCATAAAAGTAGACCATTTTACATTTTAGAAGGGTTTGCTGTGAAGGGGGTAGAGGGGGATGACAGAGGTTTAAGGGAGCAGTTTTCTTATGTGGGAGAGGAAGGGAGAAGGAGAGGGGAAGGAAGAGAGAAAGAAAGAGAGAGAGAGAGAGAGAGATGAAGCTACTGGAAAACATTCTTGGCAATGAATGAGGAAAAGAACCTGAATGAGGTAGAAGGAATGGAATCTGGAGCACAGGAAAGGGATCAGTATTTGAAAGGAGGAGGCTAAATTCAATGGCTAAAAAATGTAAATGAAAATAAGACTCTTTGTTTTCCTTTTTGCCATTAAATCTTGGAGTTTTTAAGACCATTTTCTCTTTTCTTGTTCCATATTCTTACCTTCTTCCATTCCCAGGACTTTAGTTCCTATTTATACACCAATGACTAACATATTTATAGTCCAGATTGCTTCTCTGATCTCGAGAATCATAAATTCAGATATTCACCTTTTTTCTGAAAGTCTTAGTGGGACCTCAAACTCATAATGCCCCAGACTGAACTTCCTTTGGTGTTTTGTATCTAGGTAAATGATAGGATCATTTGTAGAATTAGTTGCCTGAGCCAACTCACTATACTCAATTCCTCTCTTAAGCTTCATTCCTCCATAGCCAGTCTCTTACCAAGACTTATGGATTTTACTTCTCAGTAACTCCCTAATCCATTCTAGAGCATTTAGCTCTCATCTTTGGTTCTCCTGCAGTACATTCTCCATTCAAGAGCCATCCCAATCCTTTCAAAATAGATGTCTGATCATATAGTATAAAAACAAAATTTTAAGGACATGCATTTGGTTTCCTCTACTTAGCTCTCTAGTCACATCACTCTATAAATTCCCTTACTCTCTTCACTCTATCATTCATTTATTCTCCTGTACTCACCTTGTTCCCTTCATTCAGAAGGCCACTAGTTAACTTCTATTTATCCTTCAAATCTCACTTCAACCTACACATCCTCAGTAAAGCCTTCTGACCTTGATATCACAATAAAATAAGCTCCTATATACTAACAATGAACAAGTGGAATTGGAAATTAAAAACAATACAATTTACATAAGTATCCCTCAAAATAAAATAATGAGGTATGAATCAAAAAGTGTATAAGATCTATATAAGGAAAAGTTCAAGACTCTGATGAACCAAATCAAAGAAGAACTAAATAAATGGAGAGAGATTCCATATTCGTGGATAGGAGACTCAATATTTTCATTATGTCATTTCTTCCCAAGTTGATCTGTAGATTCAATGCAATCCCAAATAAAATCCTAGCAGGTTGTTTTTTTGGATATTAACAAGCTGATTCTAAAGTTTATATAGAGAGGCAAAAGATACAGAATAGGAAACACCATATTGAAGAACAAAGTTGGAGGACTGATGCTACCTGACTTCAAGACTTAGTATAAAGTATTGGCAAAGGAATAGACAAAGAGATTGGTGGAGCAGAATAGAGAACCCAGAAATAGACTCACATGGATATAGTCAACTGATCTTAGACAAATGAACAAAGAAAATACAGTGGAGCAAATATAGTCTTTTCAACAAATGGTGCTGGAACAACTAGTCATACACATGTAAAAAATCAATAAGTAAATAAATCTAGACACGGACTTTACTTCAGAAAAATTAACTCAAAGTCGATCACATACCTAAATGTAAAACACAAAACTATAAAACTCCTAAAAGATAACATAGGAGAAAACATAGCTTACTTTGGGTATGGCAGTGACTTTTTAGATATACCAAAGGCATAATCTATGAAAGAAATAGTCGACAGGCTGAACTTCATTAAAAACTTCTGCTCTGTGAAAGTATCAAGAGAATGAGAAGACAAGCCACAGACTGGGAGAAAATGTTTGCAAAAGACACATCTGATAAAGGACTGTTGTCCAAAATACACAAAGAACTCAATAATAAGCAACCTGATTTAAATATGGGCGAAAGACCTTGACACTCCTAACCAAAAAGATATACAGATGGCAAATAAGCATATGAAAAGATACTTCCCATCATATGTCATCAGGGGAAATGCAAATTAAGACAACATTGAAATACCACTGCACATCTATTAGAAGGGCCAAAATCCTGAACACTAATATCACCAAATGCTTGTGAGGATGTGGAGCAACAGGAACTCTCATACAGCGCTGGTGGGAATGCGAAATGCTTTTGCCATTTTGAGAGACAGTTTGGAGGTTTCCTACAAAACTAAGCATACTCTTACCATATGATCCAGCAATTGTGCCCCCTTGGCATTCACCCCATGGAGTTGAAAACATATCCATATAAAAACCTCCACATGGATGTTTATAGAGGCTTTATTTATAATTGCCCAAACTTGGAAGAAACTAATATGTCTTACAGTAGGTGAATGGATAAATAAAGTATGGTATATCCAGACAATGGAATATTATTCAGTGCTAAAAACAAGCTCTTAAGCCATTAAAAGACATGGGGAAACCTCAAATGCAAATTACTAAGTGAAAGAGGCCAATTTGAAAAAGCTACATACTGATTCCAACTATGTGACATTCTGGAAAATGCAGAACTATGGAGACAATAAAAAGATCAGTGATTGGCAGAGATGGTTGCAGGGAGAGATGAATAGGCAAAGCACAGGATTTTTAGGGCAGTGAAAATATTCTGTGTATTATAATGGTGGATATATGTCATTATACTTCTGTGCAAGCCCACGGAATGTACAGCATCAAAAAAGAACTCTGTGGTAAACTATGGACTTCGTGTGATTATCATGGGTCAGTGTAGGTTCCTCCTTGGTAAAAAATGAACCATTCTGGTGAATGATGTTGATAATGGGGGAAGCTATACATGTGTGGTGTCAGAAGTGTATACAAAATTTCTGTACCTTCCTCCTAATTTTTGTAACCCTAAAACTGCTCTATGATAAAGTCCCTAAAAAAAAAAGTGTCCAAAGTACAAAGAAATCAGCTATATAAAATCTCAGTCTGAGAGTTTCATAAGCAGCGTGTATATCACCCTTGTGGCCAAATAGTGGGACCATTTCCGCAAGGGTATTCTGAGAAGTCTGCAGGTACAATTGAAAGACTGCAGTGACCTATTAAAGTTACACCAGAAAACATAATGGTCATGATAAGCAACTAGCGCCCCATGACAGAAGTGCGTACCCCTTTGGTTGGCCTTTCAAGTTTTCTGAGACCTAGAGCTCATATTACTATTGTGTCTGTGCATGTAAAGCATATAACAGAAATGGTGAGGCTTATCATGGGGCCTGATAGTATTCTGGCAGCATAATTGAATGAGTGAATGCCAGGGTCATGCCTGCACAGAGGGAGTTCTTGGACCTCATGCAATCCCTTTTTGCTTCCTGTCAGTATACTCATAAAGGGAAATCCCAGTCCTGAGTTCCAACATCACAGATTGTTTTAGCTGTCTTTGTATTTTATATAAATGAGGCCATACACCATTTATTCTTGTGTTGGATTTCTTTTGCTCACCATTATATTTGTGAAATGTCTGTTATTAATGTGTACAGTTGTGGAGTATTTGTTACTGTATAGTGTTGCTATATAGTATTGTGTAACTGTCACAAATCATTATCCTTTTTACTGTTGAAAGGGGTTTGGCTAGTTTACTATTTGTGGCCAAACATTTTTCTAACATGGTTGTACCAATTTACACTCTTACCAGGAATGTTTGAGAATTTTGGTTGCTTCTCATCCTTACCAACACTTAGTATTGTCTTTCTTTTCATTTTAGCTATTTTTAGAGGCTTATGGTATGACATTTTCATTTAGATTTGAACTGATGAAGTTGAGCACCTGTTCTTATGTTTATTGGCCATTTGGATAACCTCTTCTGTGAAGAGTCTTTTTGTGTCTTCGCCAATTTTTAAAAATTGCATTGTTTGTCTTTCAATCTGGATTTGTAGGAATTCTGTTTATATTTTGGATAAGAGTTCAGTTTCAAATAAATGTATTATAAATATATTCTCTCAGTCTGTGGCTGTCCTTTTCATATTCTTTTCTTTCAATTTAATAAAATTTAATTTTTTATACAGCAGGTTCTTATTAGTTATCTGTCTTATACATATTAGTGTATATATGTCAATCCCAATCTCCCAATTCATCCCACCACCACCAGCCCCCCACCCCAGCTTTCCCCCCCTTAGTATCCATATGTTTGTTCTCTACATCTGTGTCTCTATTTCTGCCTTGCAAACCGGTTCATCGTCTTTTGATTTCAGTCAGAATGTATTCTGAAGGATTAGTTTTTCTCCTTATGTCTAGCACTTTATGGTTAGGTTTGCCTACTCCCAAGAGTTCAAAGATAATCTCAATATTTTCATCTAAAAGCCCTGCTGTTTACTTTTAAACATTTGAGTCTGCATGCTGGTGGAATTCATTTTTTTTTGTCTTTGGTGTGAGGCAGGACTGAAGGTGTATTTGTTTTTCCTACATAGATATCCTATTGACCTAGCACCATTTATTGAAAAGACAGTTCTTTCCCTGCCATATTGAACATTACTTTTACAATAAATAGAGTCACACATATTAGGTAGATTTTTCTGGACTTATCATTTCATCGGTTAGTGTGTGATTCTTCAGGTTCTCCAGAAGGATGACTTCTTTTCTCTCAGAATTTTAACCACCTGTACTGCACTGCACTCAAGCTAAATCAGTAAAAGTAAGATGCTCAACCTTTGGAAATCCCTTCTTACAAGTTTAACTCACCAACAAAATCTTGTTCTGTTCAATCTGTAGAGCCTTCACATAATTGTTCTTGTATTTTGTCCTGAGTTTGTGGTTGTTACCTAAGGGAGGGTTTGTCTGTTATGAGCTTATTCTTTAGTGACTGTAAATGATTTCTTTATTGCTGATATCGGTTACTTGTGTTTCTTCTTTTTTTCTTTTTTAGGTTTGCTAGGGATTTTTCATTTTTATTAATCTTTCTTGTTTTAAAACCCAACTTTTGGCTTTTAAATTTTTTCCCTATTGTTGTAAAATGTTTTTCTTTCTATTTTATTGATTACTGCTCTTATTATTTCCTTCCTCCTACATTCTTTGGTTTTGATTGCTGAAATTTTGGTTTTTCTCCCTTGTGATAAAAGCTTAATTCATTGATTTTCCACCTTTCTTCTTTCCTAGTATACTATTTATAGTTAAGGGTGATTTTCCCTAAGCACTGTTCTAGCTGTATCCTACAACTTTTAACGTTTTATGTTTTCATCATCATTTATTTTAAAACATTTTTTACTTTTTGTTTAGATTTCCTCGATAATTTTTAGAACACTTTTGAGAGTGCTGAAATACATGAATTATATTGGGTGCCAGGAAAGCAGGTGTACTCTGGGACTGTCCAGGGCACATGAGAATTTACATTCATCCCAATTGTAGTGGATCCTTAAGTATAAGCAGAAAACTGGGGTTTTAAGTTAAAATTTAAAAATCCACTTTATACTCATCTGGGAATATTCAGTGTAATAGGGTAGATGTGTCAAAAGATAAACATGTTTTGGTTCAAGGAGATTTTTCAAGTAAATGTATCTATAAAGGTGAACAAGACATTTTTAGTGGTAAACACTAAAACACTAAACATTTTTAGTGTTAAAGGAAAAAGAAATTCCAGAGGTAGAATGGCCCAGCACAGGTATATCTCACAATCGGGGACTGTTCTTCTTCTTTTCATGGAGCCCAAGTAAGGAATTTAACAACTGCTGACTAATGCCTGGTGCCCCTTTCCTGTGTCAACTAGAGGAGTCTCATAGGCATAAAACTGCAGTGCTAATCTAAGCCCATGCATTATTCTAATTATCCTGGACATTTCTGATGAGGTATCAATTCCTCCTCAGTATGAATAATTATGGGAGCCCAGGGAAAGGCCAGATATTTAAAACCATTCCATGTGAAGCTTTTTACATCACATCTACTGATTTTGCATGAAAGATCATTTAGACTAGTGCTGATCCCCTCTGAAGAAATACATATTTCTTGGCCCAATAAGTAGTGTTAGCAGAGGGAAATATTTTGACTGTTTTTTCCTAGTTTAAGAATATTAAGTTTCTTGTAGGATAAGAAGAAAGTTAAAAATCCTAGCAAATATTTTCATCGTAAACTCAGAACTAAATTACACAACTTTTTTTTTAACTTTTTTGTTCACAGCTCTTGTTCTACCTTTCTTTGAATTATATTTTCTTAGGAAACACTTTTTAAATTATTTTCAAATTTGGTAGCATTAATTAATTGCATTCTCTACATTGAATTGTTTCATAATCTCGTCCATATCCATTATGATATTTAGTTTCTCATTTGTAATACTATATCTTTGGATTTTTCTCTCAGTAATTTGGCAGGATTAAAAAAAATCTATTTTAATGCTATTTTCATAGAATGATGCCTTAGATTTAGGCATTAATTATTTCCTTTTCTAATGTTACTAATTTTTGTCTTTTTCTGAATTTAATCTTTCTTCCTGCTTCTCTTAGGTATTTTTGTTTTTCATTGTAGCACTTTTAAAGGCAATAATTAAAATATAGCTGTAGGGCTTCCCTGGTGGCGCAGTGGTTGAGAGTCCACCTGCTGATGCAGGGGACACGGGTTCGTGCCCTGGTCTGGGAAGATCCCACATGCCGCGGAGCGGCTGGGCCCGTGAGCCATGGCCTGCGTGTCCGGAGCCTGTGCTCCGCAACGGGAGAGGCCACAACAGTGAGAGGCCCGCATACAGCAAATAAATAAATAAATAAATAATATATAGCTGTAGTGGCCTATTATAATTTCCAGGTAAGCCCTGTCCAGTAGTACTTCCTGTGTTGATGGAAATATTCTATATCTACACTGACCAGTATAATAGCCATTAAACACATATGGCTATTGGGTACTTACAATGTGGCTGATATGATTGAGGAACTGAATTTTTAATTTTGTTTTAATAATTTAAATTTAAACACTACTTTTGGCTAGTTGCTGCTATATTGGACAGCATAGCTCTAGATCAGTATTTAGCAAAATTTTTCTATGAAAGACCAAATAGAAAATATTTTAGGCTTTGCAGACCATATGGTCCCTGTTGCAACTACTTAGCTCTGTTGTTGTAGCAAAAAAGCAGCCATAGACAACATGTAAACGAATGAGCATGGCTGTGTTCCAGTAAAACCTTATTTGCTAAAATGGAGTGGGCAGGATTTGGCTTATGGGCCCTAGTTTGACAACCTCTGCTCTACATGAAAGATGTATCTATTTATTTTTCTTTTTCCTGCTCTGTATTCCCTGGGGGTCTTTTCCTGTAACATTTTAGAGAGATTATTACCCTCCTTGGGTTGTTATTCTGTATTTCTTCAACTTTTGTTTCAACTTTTCTATTTTTTTGTATATGTGGGGGGAGTTGGTGGTGGACAGGCATTCTATTTTAAATTTCTTTAAACTCTACTCTTTGTTGTTTTAATTCTACTCTTTTTCATATGCCTGTTGTCGCATAGATACAAAATCTTAACTAATATCTCTGAAGATGTTAAATAGAATTATTTTCCTCCCTGAATTACTTCTGATTTCTCCAGAGTTGCTTGTTCTGTTTTTCATCATGGGCCTTCTTTTTCATTCTTGTGGTTTCCTTAAATGTTGGTGATCCTTGGTTGTTCATTCGTGTTGATATATGACCAGTTGAATAATATAGATAACTGGAATGGGTTTTCCCTTCTTTTCTTTCTCTAGCAAATTACCCTAAATGGAAAGAATACTGATGGGAATTCCTTATGGGTAGGTAGGACTTAGTATTTTTTTATTAAAGTATGTCGATTTACAATATTATATTAATTTCAGGTGTATAATATAGTGATTCAGTATTTTTATAGTTTGTACTCTATTTAAAGTTATTATAAAATATTGGCTATATTGCCTGTTCTGTGCAATATATCCTTGTAGCTTCTCTACTTTGTACATAGTAGTTTGTATCTCTTAATCCCCTACCCCTATTTTGCCCCTCCGCCCACCCCTCTCCCCACTGATAATCACTTGTTTATTCTCTATATCTATGAGTCTGTTTCTGTTTTGTCATATTCATTCATTTTATTTTTTAGATTTCACATATAATTGATAACACACAGTATTTGTCTTTCTCTGTCTGACTTATTTCATTAAGCAAAATATACTCCAGGTCCATCCATGTTGTTGCAAATGGCAGAATTTCTTTTTTTTATGACTAATATTCCATTGTATATGTATACCACATCTTTATCCATTCATCTGTTGATGGACACTTAGATTGCTTTCATATCTTAGCTATTGTAAATAATGCTGCTGTGAACACTGGGGTGCATATATCTTTTCAAATTGTGTGTTTTTGTTTTCTTTGGATATATATCCAGAAGTGGAATTGTTGGATCATGTAGTTCTATTTTTAATTTTTTGGAGGACTCTCCATGCTGTTTTCCATAGTGGCTCTACAATTTACATTCTCACTACCAGCATATGAGGGTTCCCGATTCTCAGACTCCTCACCAACATTTGTTAGTTGTGGTCTTTTTGATGATAGCCATTCTGACAGTCGTGAGGTAATATCTCATCGGAGTTTTGAGTGACATTTTTCTGATGATTACCGATGTACATCTTTTCATGTGCCTGTTGGCCATCTGTATGTCTTCTTTTGAAAAATGTCTATTCAGGTCTTCTGCCCAGTTTTAAATTGGGTTGTTTAGGGTGTTTTTGTTTGTTTGTTTGCTTGTTTGTTTTTGATATTGAGTTGTATGAGCTGTTTATATAGTTTGGATATTAACCCCTCATCAGTCATATCATTTGCAAATATTTTCTCCAATTTAGTAGGTTCTCTTTTTGTTTTGTCAGTGGTTTCCTTTGCTCTGTAGAAGCTTTTAACTTTAATTAGGTCCAATTTGTTTATTTTTGCTTTTGTTTCCTTTGCTTTAGGAGACAGATCCAAAAAATATTGCTACAATTTATGTCAAAGAGTGTTCTGCATGTTTTCTTCTAAGAGTTTTATGGTTTCTGGTCTTAGATTTAGGTCTTTAATCTATTTTGAGTTTATTTTTGTTTATGGTATGAGAAAATATTATTTCATTCTTTTACATGTAGCTGTCCTGTTTTACCAGCATCACTTATTGTAGAGACTGTTTTTTCTTCTTTGTATATTCTTGCCTCCTTTGTCATAGATTAATTGACCATAAATGCGTGGGTTTGTTTCTGGGCTCTCTGTTATGTTCCATTTATCTATATTTCTGTTTTTGTGCCAGTACCATACTGTTCTGATTACCGTAGTTTTGTAGTAGTCTGAAGTCAGGGAGTGTGATACCTTCATCTTCGTTCTTGTTAAGGTTGTTTTGGGTATTTGGGGTCTTTTGTGTGTCCATATAAATTTTACGATTATTTGTCCCAGTTTTGTAAAAAATATCATGGGTGTTTTGATAGGGATTGCATTAAATCTATAGATTGCTTTGGGTATAGGTAGGACTAATTTATTGGTGTGTTTTGCTCAGAGTGGATAAGCAGAGAGCAAGCAGACAGCCCAGGTCCGTCTCTAATAGCCTGATAAGGAGGATCCTATCCTAGGTTTCAACCACTATACTTTGGAGCCCAGAATCCTCTCAGGCAGGTTAAACCTTTTTTTATCCTCCATAACTGTTGGTTCAGCCCACAACCCCTTTCTACAGGAAGAAAATTTACATCTTCCCTGAAACATTCTCCTGTGTGTGTAGTTGGACAAGGGTCAGCATACTTTTTTGGAGACTAAATAGTAAGTATTTTAGGTTTTTCAGGCCACATGTCCTCTTTCATAACTTTTCAACGCTACCATTGGAATGTAGTTGTAGACAGTATATTAAAAAATGAGCACAGCTGTGTTTTGATAATGCTTTATTTATGAACACTGAAATTTGAATTTCATATAATTTTTACATGTCACAAAATATTCTTCTTTTCTTTTCTTTGAGCCATTTAAAAGTATAAAGACCAGTCTTAATTTGCAAGGTATACAAAAGCAGATGGTAACCTGGAAGGTTTGCCCTGTGAACCATGGTTTGCCAAACCCTGTGCTAGGCTGTTGCTCTCTCTGCCCTGTTCTACCTATCACTGTTATTTCTACCTTTTAGAAAGTTTTCATAACCTCTAGTATGTTGATGCTTTTCACTCCCTTTTAGTGACCTAAGGGTCAACCTTTCATTCTACCCAGGCCTTCAATGGATTGGATGAGGTCCACGCACCTCATCCAGATAGGGAGGGCAATCTGCTTTACTTAATCTGAGGATCCAAATGTTAATCTCATCCAAATACACCCTCACAGTAACACCCAGAATAATGTTTGATCAAATATCTTGACACTGCATGGCCCAGTCAAGTTGATACATAGAATTAACCATCATTCTCACATAGCTGGTAAATGATAGAGCTAGGATTCACAACCGTGATGAGCTGTCTGATGACAAAATTCAAGCTTATTTACAATTTGTACCTGGACCCAAACTCAGCATTAGTATCCTAAAGGTAGCCTTTTATTTAGCCAGTTTATGGATATTTGAGTAAGGAATGAGGCATATTTGTCTTGATAAAATGAGTAAATTCATAGTAACCAGGATGGTTCGAGATTGTGATATGAAACAACAAGTAGTAAGTGAGACATACTTAACACAGAGGTGAATGATTTTGAGTTTCAGAAGACCTGTCTTAATCTTGTGAAAGAGAAATTAGACCCCTTTGTTTCTCCAAAGCATAGAAATTTCAGTTTCAACTCATATTAAAGAACTTTTTATCAGAGTTGTCCAGCACTGAAACAAGATTTTTAATCATTTAAATATATTTGCTTTTAAAAATCTTTAGAATTTTAAGGCCATGTTTTTACCTTTTATATTTTTTCATTCCCTAAAATGCAAAGTTAAAAAAAAAATTAAAGACCATTTTGTACTATAATTTTACCATTCTCCAGAGTGAAAGATTTGAAATTAATTTTGTAGTCTGTTTGGTATTCTAAGTTTATTTTAAAAAAATTTAAAAAGCAGCTCATGTTTCCTTTTTCTATTAACTTTTCCTAAATGAACTCACATGGAATTAATGAATTACTATCATATATGATGATCATTTTCTCTCATTGAGCATTGGAATATGTTCATTTTAGAGCTTATCAGTAGCTCAGTCTTGATTCTCTAGTTGAAGTAGTTATGTCAGCCTTTGCATCTGGCTCAAGGTCTTGGGTCCTTTTTCCATAGGAAAAATCTTTTTGTGATAAAAATATACGTAAGATTTATTATTGTAATCATTTTTAAGTGTACAGTTCAATGGCATTAGGTATATTTATGATGTGTAAACATTGCCACTATATTTTTCCAGAGCTTTTTCATCATCCCAAAGGGAAATGCCTTACCCATTGAGCAATAACCTTCCCACTCCATCACCGCAGCCTCTGGTACCTCTATTCTACTTCCTGTCTCTATGAATTTGCCTATCTAGGTACCTCACATAAGTGAAATTGTATAATATTTGTTCTTTGGTAGCATTTGCATAGTGTTTTTCACTTAGTATAGTGTTTTGCAAAGTTCATCCATCTTGTATCATGTGTCAGAACTTCATTCCTTTTTATGGCTGAATAGTATTCCATTGTACGTATATAGCACATTTTGTTTATCCATACATCTGTTGATAGACACTTGTTCTGTTTCCATCTTTTGCCTATTGTGTATACTGGTGTAATGAACATCAGAGTACAAGTATCTGTTAGAATTCCTTTAGGTATAACCAAGAGTAGAATTGCTGCAGCATATGTTTAACTTTGTAAGGATCTACCAAAGTGTTTTCCACAGTGGCTTAACCATTTTGCATTCCCACCAGCAGTACAGAGAGGTTCCATTTTCTCCAAATCCTCAGCAACTTTTGTTCTTTCTTTCTTTATTGGATAATAGCTGTTCTAATGAGTTTGAAGTGGTATCTCATTGTGGTTTTGATTTGCATTTTCCTAATGATTTGTGATGTTAGCATCTTTTGCAATCTAGATATGCTGAGAATTTTCCAAATCATCAAGTACTGATTTCTTTTTGCTTAACTTCCTCAGTTTATCTCCTTTTATCCTTTTTCATTCCTCAATTTATCTCCTTTCTCTCACATTTTACCATAATTAGCAAGGAGAAACCAGTAAATGCCTTCAACATTTTGCTTGGAAATGTCAACTAAACATTCAGGCTCATCACTTACAATTTCTACTTTTCACCCAACATTAGAACACATGTCAGTTTTGCTACATTGTAACAAAGACTGCCTTCCCTCTAGTGTTCAATAACATCTCTCATTCCCTTCTTGAGACTTCACCAAAAGTCCAGTTAATGTTCATATTTCTGTAACATTCTGTTCCTGACAAATAAGTGTATTCTCTAAGATGATACAAGTGTTCTCAGCCATCCTGTTCACTTCCTTCTGAGCATTCACCAGAATCTCCTTAACGTCTCTTATTTCTATTGGGTTGGCCAAAAAGTTTGTCCGGGTTTTTATGTACCATTTTATGGAAAAGCCTGAATGAACTTTTTGGTCAATCCAATATCAGATGGCTCTTCAAGGCAATCTACCAATAGTCTCTTCAGTCATTATTATTTTTCTTAAATTTTTTGTTATCTGTTACAGCAACACCCCACTTCCTGGTACCAAAATCTTTTTAATTTCCTGGGAATTCCATAACGAATTACCACAAACTTGGTGGCTTAAAGCAACAGAAGTTTACTTCGTTACAGTTTCCAGGGCCAGAAGTCCAAAATTATGGTGTCAACAGAAGTATGTTTGTTCCAACAGCTCTAGAGGAGGATCCTTCCCTGCCTCCTGCAGCTTCTGGTGGCTCCTGTCTTTCTTTGGCTGTGGCAGCATAACTTCAATGTCTGCCTTCATTTTCACATTGTCTTTTTCTCTGTGTCTCTGTGTGTCCTTTTCGGTCTCCTTTGAGGACATTCTCATTGTATTTAGGGCCCACCCTAATCTAATATGATCTCATATTGATCCTTACCTTGATTATATCTGCAAAGATCCAGTATTACAATAAGGTCACATTCTGAGGTTCCAAGTGGACATGAGTTTGGGGGAAAGGGAGAACACTACTCAACCCACTATAGTCTCTTTTTAGGTAATTATATTATAAATGTTATATAATTATTTATAATTTTTAAAACTCAAAGTTTTGCATAATATTTTGTTGTGAGATTATTTCACCATACGCTAATACTGTTAATGTTAATATTCATATTAGAAAGTGCCAAATAGGGAAATCACTTTTCTTTTTAGACTTTATAATATATATTAGAAGTATGGGGTTCTTTAATGCGTCTTTGCTTTTTGATGAGGATATTGTACACATGGGCATACACACACATGAATAAAGCAAAGTTCTGTTAACTTAAAGTTTGTTACTCAGTATTTATTCACACCATATAGTGAGATCCTAAATCACCTCTCAAATTGAATGGAAGGAGTGTGTGATTAGATTTTCTTGAGATTTGGGGTGTTTTAAGACTGACTCCAGGGACTTCCCTGGTGGTCCAGTGGTAAAGAATTCGCCTTTACAATGCAGGGGACGTGGGTTCGATCTCTGGTCAGGGAACTAAGATCCCACATGCAGCCAGGCAACTAAGCCCACACACCACAACTACTGAACTCACGTGCCTCAACTAGAGAGCCTGTGTGCCACAAACTACAGAGCCCACATGCTCTGGAGCCCACGCACCACAACCAGAGAGAGAAAACCCACATGCCACAACTAGAGAGAGAAAACCTGCACGCCACAACTAGAGAGAAGCCCATGTGCCGCAATGAAAGATCCTGCATGCCTCAACGAAGATCCTGCGTGCCGCAACTAAAGACCCAACACAGCCAAAAATAAATAAATAATAAATAAATCTTTAAAAAAAAAAAAAGACTGGCTCCAAAATGTTTAGTGAGTTCTTCAAATATTTCAGTAACTCAGAGGAAAAAATATTTTTATGAGTAGCAGCAATATAATTTAAGTATATTTAGTTGAGTGTTCTAAACAGGTGGGATTATTAAGATCAAGCACAGTGCCTGTAAGTGGATGAAAGAGTATATTTAAGCACAATTATTGTTACAGAAAAAACAAAAAAGAAAAAATCAACCCTCACTTTTAAGGGTCCTAAGAGAAAAGGGAAGAAAGATGTTAGGGTCATAAAGAGAGGAGATTAAATAAAACAAAAATTGGGGTTGAAACAGAAATGCATTATAAAGGAGAGGGAAGGTAGATTGGCAAAAATGAGGAAGTATCAGAAAAGTGAAATGTACAAAAGCAAAGGCAAGAAATAGGATGGGGAAGACTTTAAGGAGAGCAAAAAATAAGAAATAATGCTATGACTAGCTTAGCATTAAAGGGTAAAAGATGAATATATCAGAGTTTCTTTCAAATTAAGTCAAATTAATGATGATTATTAGAGAGTAACTGTAGTCTTGATATCATACACTTAAGTCAAGCTTCTCATGCCATTTTCCCTGTAGAAAATAGTAGGAACCATTTTATGTATTATTCATTAAATTGCAAGTAAATATATTATTTATGTTATATTGACATGTGATATTATATATTACACAAACTTTTATTATATATGTTATTTATATTATATACATTTCAAGGTAAATATTCATATGTTATCTTCTTTTAATGGCAAAAATTTGGTTTTTGGTGTAAACGATGAAACTTTGCATGTAAACACATATAAAGCAAACTGTTGAATGTTTCACGTAACAGTGGTGATACATCATTTCCTCAGTCATAAGAACTGACATGAGTTATTATTGTTGAATATGAGGCAGGTTTTAACATCCAGGAGAATATCAAACATAATATGTTTTGCCTTTGACGTATTATGACTGGTCACAGAGTTTTTCTACAATATCAGGTGCATTCCTCATATTCAGTAAATATCACACTAATCAGGCTTAACATATCAGCATTACAAACTACTTCTCTGCTGCCTTTGTATTCTTAAAACTAAAACTAACCCTAGATATTCATTCATGCTGACCTGTAGAAATGAATGTTATATCCTCTCTATTACCTGCAAATTGTTTAGAAGGATTTGATATATCATAACTGTATATGGTTGGCTTATCAACTCCTTTAAGTCCTTGACCACAGTTTTCTCTAGGTTGATTGATGTATTATGTCACCCATTTACTTTCTTCTACTTAAATTCTCTGGTAAACAAAGGACTTTAATATTCTGCTTTTTAAAATCATTTTATCCGAAGTGTCATTGAATATCTGAATTCAGAATCCTATTGATCCAATAAGGAAGATGAACCTTAACAGCTGAGAGACACTTGGTCATATTATATACTACTTCAACTAAATATGGCTGAAAGAAGCCTTTACTTAATATAATTTTGATTTCCTGCTTTAGGAATCCTGAAACCATGGATCACCTATATATGCTTTGAGACATGCTTTAGATGTTTTTTCTGGAAGCCCTGCAATTGCCCTAAAAATTGAATGTATCATTGAAAAGACCTATGGTAAGTGGGTTTTTTCCCTTCTTTTTCTTCTGTCGGTTTCATGTTGTGGTTAAGTCTTACAAATGTTGTAATGCTGCTCCCTGCTGGACATAGTATAATTTTTTAAAGTTGGCACTTAATAGATGGGCAAATAACTGGTTAGCTGGACCCACTATAGAGGGGAATCCTTGCCTGCATTCACAAAAAAACAACAGTATACAACCAAAGCAGCTCTGTTTTCATAATGGGTGATACCCATTATGTTGATATCTGAAGCCTGATGAAAGTGCTGATAGTCTTGTTTCTAAGTTTTATTGTCTGCTTCCTGTTTAGTGGCATCTAAAAGTTGTAACAAACATACATTGAAGGGTGCTTGTAGGTGATGTAACTTTTAGGATTTCCTAAATTATATGTGTGTGTATATGTTTGTAATCTGTCTGATTATTATTATTATCTCGTTTGTAATCATTTAAATTCCCTTTGTGTTTTTCCAAAGGAACTATTTAAAACATCTTTAGTATAATTTAAATTAGACACTGTTGGATCTATTTTGAGTGAGTTACCCTACATTACATTTTATACAGTGGACTTTAAGTGTAACTTGTTTTGTATATCCATCCTGTAATCTAGTGGTTATGTTTTCTAGTGCACACAGTGAACCATTCTTACACAGAGTGACATTGGATTGGATCTCAAGTGTCATATTTGTGTCCATCCTATTATGAACCCTCATACTGAATGCAAACACAGGTGTTCCTAAAATTGTTTTAAAATGTGTGAGAGTTAAAAGTTTTTCTTCCTACTTTTGAGCTAAATTATTATATATTTTTTGGAGTGCAGCCTGCATAAAATTAATATCTGGGTGTAACATAGATTTATTTTGAAAGTAAGCATACATTTTATTGAAAAGAAGAAAAAGCAACAGGCACAACATTGAGCTAAGCAAAAATTTAACAAAATAACTGATCTTATACTCTTTAATGACCTGGTACTTTTTTTGTGGCCATTTGAAAAGCCTGTAAAATCTGTTCTTTATAAAGATTCTGGAGAATTAGGCATAGTAACTTATTTCTTTATTATTAAAATATTGCAATAAAAATTAGAAATGTAGACCAAGAAAATAAAATTGTTAGCAAAAAAGAGGGGCCCTTTCTTCCTTCTCTTTCAGAATATATTTTTTCAGAAAGTGTATCATTTTAAATATTTTTATTATGAAATATAACACTATATAGAAACATAAAATGAATAAGTATAAAGCAGACATTCAGTAACCATAGATCATTACTGACATACCAGAAGTTCTTGGTATAATCTTCCTTTTCCTTAGAGGTAACCAATGTCCTAATTTTTGTGATAACTATTTAGATAATTCTCTATAATTTTATCACTTTTATGTGTATTCCTCAGCAGTGTGTTCACATTTTGCCTCTTTTTAATCTTTATGGACTCATATGTATTCTTTTTTTGGATAAACTTTTTTGTATTTTTGTTGGAAATGTTTTTGTTATTTTTAAGGGGAAGGGTATGAAGAAATAGAGAGCTTAAGGTAAAGTCAGAGGGCTGACTTCACTGTACTAAAGAGCTTAGGGACAGGAGGAGTTGTAAGGAATTTAGATGTAGCTGCAATCAGAATGGGATCAAGATGCCTGGGGACAAGTTTGTAGCCTTTCAGGGTAAGTGAGAGGCTGGAAAGATCGCTAGGAAAGGACAGCATTCTTGAGGAAAGTGTATAGGCTAGGCATGGAAAGCATTATGCTGATGGAACCTATCACAGTGCTGTCAGAGAATAATGGGGGAAGTCAGGTGAGTTATCTAGTCTGCACTGCCTCCAGGTCTCCAAACCTGATGCTGTCACAGTCCTCACAGGGTATCTCTTGGAACGAGTCTGGGGCAGAAGCTCAGAGCCCCTTCTCAGTAGGGATGGAGGGGACCCTGCTGCTGCCACTGTCACTGCTCAGCCTCCTCCACTGCATTGCAAATGGTAGAGGAAATTCCCAGCAACGTGGCTTAGGCCTTGCAGCAGCATCATGGAGGTTCAACTGGATGAGCTCCCTGAGTACTTTCTTTGGGCCAAGTACTTGAAAGTCACAACTCATGGAGTAGATCCTGTAGAGTGTGGCTTTGATGTTCAGGCCAAAGAGGTCTCAAGGGTTTTGCTTGTATATGTTCAAGGTAATGAGGGCGATGTCCTTGCTGTGCTTGGGCTTCTCCCAGCCTAGGCCATATGATAGCACCTACTCCTGCTGGGGCTCCAACTCTGCTTGAACTCCAGCATCATCAGGCATGTATCCTCTTCCAACAATTGGAAGAAGTCCTTGCAGTCCACAGAGGTCCCATCCTTGTCTATCACCAGTGTTAACCACAGGGTCTCCAGTGCTTTGTCTGGTAGTTCCTGGCAGGTGGCAGCTGTGATCACAGACACAGAAAGGTGGCTAGAGTGGTGGAGCTGGGGTCCAGACCCTACAGCCAGTCTTGGAGCTCATATTGGATCCTGACTGAGCTTGGAGACTGTGACGACCTTTGTACTTCCCTTTGGGTTGGTGCTAGATTGCTGCAGTGTGACACTGCTGCAGCTGTGGGGTGCTCCTGTGGGGTAGCATGGGACGCAGATGGGCCTACTGGTGAGCCCCATTGTCTGGAATCATATGCATTCTTTCTTCCTTTACCCAGCATTATGTTTTGAAGGTCATCTACATAGTTGCATGTAGTTTTATTTTATTCATTTTCATTATCATGTGTTATTCCTTTGGAATGAATATGACAGAATTCATCCATTCTGTTTTTGGTGGGTGTTTGGGTTCTTTCTGGTGTTTGGCTATTATAATTAACATTTCCATGAACGTTCTTTTACATATCATATGTTGATTTTTATGTGTCAAGTGGGAAAATGTCATATATTTTCAGGTTAAAGATAATTGATTATAGTGGTATTTTAAATTAATTTAAATGAGTACATGAGGAAGTTGTTGTATCCTGAGAGTGACACATATTAAGTGTTGGAAAAGATTCTGAAGTGATCATAATTTCTTTACTGTAGGCCTTAAATATATGGTAGAGTGCCATGTAACTTGTGACAGTTTAAAAATAGTATATGTGTAGTAGATATACAGATATAGGACCTAATGTAGTAACTCTTTGTTTTACTTTATTAGCACTTTGATTCCATTTACTATTATATCATGTTTTCTATAACTTCTTCACTTTACTGATGAAGAAAATAAGGAAAGCTAAAGAGATTGAGTGAATTGCACAAGGTTGGAGCCAGAAACCAGACCAAACTGTCTACTTAGTGGCAGTCACAATTTAAAGAAAACAAAGTGAAAAGTGAAATCAGGATATATTCTTGAGTGTGTCCAGCCATTGAAGTGGAGAATTTGCATGACTAGCTTTCAGAAATTATCAGGTATTCTTTTGACTCTTAACCAAGAAGTGGCCTTGCACAGAGAATTGTATGTTTAAAGGCCCCCAAAATGTTACTGCACTTTATTACAATTCATCTTCTGAAAGGCAACTGTGGTATATTCTAACTTTGAGAATCTTACTTAGAGTAATTCCTCATTCATTGGCCTGTTATTAACAAGTGGTGTACTATTTCCTCATCTGTTAATTTTGTGAATAATTGAATCTTATCCTTTTGTGTGCCAAAGTTTATTTCATATGAATATTTTTTTATAAAATGTTTTTGAAATATAAAATGTACCCTTCTGTCTTTTTAAACAGAACAAATTGAGTATAATGTAAGTTGTTTTTGTTTTTGTTTTTTTTGATGGGTCAGAGTTGTTATTGTGAACATTAGTCATTTCACAGAATTTATGTGATTTCCTCAGAGACCGTTATGCTGTCTAGGACCGTTTTCCTAAATTGTCTTAGACTGATAACTTTTATGTCCTGGGTGCTGCTTACGATGTGGTTTTTTTGTTGTTGTTTTGTTTTACCTTTGTTAGGTAATTCTTGTTTTTTGCTCTCAGTGCATTATATTAACTCTAATGTAAAAATCAGCATTTACCTAACATATTCATTGGTTAGGTGAGAGCTTAAGTATGGTCTGCCCCATCTACTGATTAAGGGCATAGAAAGTAAATTTAAAATTTACTTTGGGGTCAGCAACTTGTCTTACTGCTTTGTTCCAAGAGACTGAGATTATCTTACAACTGATTTCTGGATGATTGAAATGCAGCCTAGATTTGCATGTATCAATACTATGGTATCCTTATTTGGGGAATAAAAATTATCATGTACATATTTTCTTATAAAACAGTGATATTGAAACTGGATTAACTTAAGGATTCCTTAAATAGGAAGTCCAATGAGCTTAAGTGGTTGTTTTTAATGATAAGATATTTGACAGGATGGACTTTGAAATAAAAACAATGTATTAGGTGACATTGCCTATTGAAAATGTCAGTCATAAAGATTAAACTACCTTTGAAATGATAGCTTTGTAAAGGAAAATATAGAAGTAACATAGATTTGGTTTCCAGAAAACATTTAAGTGCTTCAGGAAAACATTCATTTAAAAGTGAAATGCATTTGACTGCTTTCCCAATTATAAAATACTGAATGTGAATTTAAAGGAAAAAAATTGGGATGGGGGGTGTGTATTTGTTTTTAAATGAAAGGAGATCTCGGGAAGAGAGATAGACAGTTGCTATCCCAGCACATTAGGCATCAATATGATGATTTCCTACATCAGCGATATTTTTCCAACTTGAAAACTAAGTCAGCAATTTTACATATGCATTTGGGGACAAATAAACAAAGAACTTCATATAGTTTTTTCCAATGAGAACATCTTTGAGAATTGCCTAATGAACAAAATATCTTAGAGGCCCAAAGAGAAGAATAGCTTTTTCTGGTATACATCTGAGATGTATATGTGGTGGAAGCAAAATGACACAGCCCCCACAGAAGAAAAATTAGCAATTTCTAGAGAAAGACCAATGCATTTACACACTTGTCTCAACCAATTCTGGGAATTTATTACAGATATACTTACGTACTTATAAAATAACATATGCAGGGCTTCCCTGGTGGCGCGGTGGTTGAGAGTCTGCCTGCCGATGCAGGGGAAACGGGTTCGTGCCCCAGTCCGGGAAGATCCCACGTGCCGCGGAGCGGCTGGGCCCGTGAGCCATGGCCGCTGAGCCTGCGCGTCCGGAGCCTGTGCTCCGCAACGGGAGGGGCCACAACAGTGAGAGGCCCGCATACCGCAAACAAAACAAAACAAAACAAAACATATGCATAAAAGTTTTCATTGTAGCTTCTTTTGTAGCAGCAAAAGATTGGAAACATCCCTACTATCTATCAGTAGGGTACTGGTTGAATGAACTCTGGCATAGCTGTACAGTGAAGTACTCTACAGCTGTAAAAATAGAAAGGTTGTTCTCTATATGAAGATTTGGAAAGTTTTCAAGCATACATTGTTATTTGAAAAGAGCAAAGTTCAAGCAGAGTGTATAGTAAACTACTTTTTGTGTAAAGGAGGAGAGGCATAAGATATATTCATAATTGCTTATATTTGCATAAAGAAAATCTGGACAGGTATACAAAATCTAAATCTTGTATGTGGATGGGTAAGGAAAACAAAGTAGATGGGGCTTTTACTGTATATCTTTTAGATTGTTTTTAATTTTTGAATATGTGACTATGTTACTAGTTAAAAATAGTTTTGTTTTATTTGTTAGTCAAATGAGAGAGAGAAAGAAAGGGATAAACCTACTATATTTCCCACAGAATTAGCCAGTTTTGTTCCTTTATCCCCAGAGCCAGGGAGATAGTAAGAACTGAATAAATATTTATTATACAAGTAAAATGTGAACTATATAATCATTAGGTGATCTCTTTTAGCTTCTTTCTTTTTTTTTTTATAATTTATTTTTGGCTGCGCTGGGTCTTTGTTGCTGTGCGCGGGCTTTCTCTAGTTGCAGAGAGTGGGGGCTACTCTTTGTTGTGGTGCACGGGCTTCTCATTGCGGTGGCTTCTCTTGTTGCAGAGCACAGGCTCTAGGTACACAGGCTTCAGTAGTTGTGGCACATGAGCTCAGTAGTTGTGGCTCGTGGGCTCTAGAGCGCAGGCTCAGTAGTTGTGGCTCATGGGCTTAGTTGCTCCACGGCATGTGGGATCTTCCCAGACCAGGGCTCGAACCCGTGTCCCCTGCATTGGCAGGTAGATTCTTAACCATTGTGCCACCAGGGAAGCCCTTAGCTTATTTCTTAAAGTATCTTTTCAATATGAGAAAAACAGTGTTGTAAATCGTGTGTTGGTTCCAGTATAGAAGTAAGGGAAAATATTTAAGTGGGAAATGAGATGTAAATTGTCAAATTATCATGAAGTTTCATTTAATTTATAGGATATTGATATTAAAGAATTATATTTTAACTTCACTGAAAAGTAAAATAAATGTTTTCAAAAGATTCCCATTAAATTAGGTAATAAGCTTTCATAATAAATAAAAGCTTATGAAATTTGAGGGCAATGGGGAAAACGGCAAACATATTCTTTATACTGCCTTATCTTCTGTGCTACTTTAGTTTCTCACATAAGGGCAATTTTTCAGTACTGAGACTATTTTAGAAGCTCTGTTATAATAGCGGCACCAGCAGCTACTCTGACACAAAGGCCAGTTATCTCTGAAAATATGGTATTGTAGCTTGGGAGCTGGGGAATATAATAGGGTGAATAGCTGTTGCTCCTCCATTTATAAGAGTTCAGGAACTTATCTTACCTATTGGTTTGAAAAATTGATTATTCAAATAAGTAGTATAAGAACCTTTAGTTTTCACCTTTAGGTTATACATACATTAGTTGTTCCTAAATTTCTTATGACAAGGATTTTGACTACCTTTGTATATCTGTATTTGTGTGCAAAATTGCATTTTTAAAGAAAGCTATATATATGGAAAAGTGTACATATTGTAAGTGGATGGCTCAATGAATTTTTTAGAAGCCAAATACAATTATGCAAACAGCACCCAGATACGAAAAAGAACATTATCAGCACTCTAGAAGACACCTTCATGCTCTCTCCCAGCCACTGTCTCCCTCCCTGCACAAGGATTACCACTGCCTTGACTTTTAATAGCATAGATTAGTTTTGCTTGGTTTTGTATTTTATGTATAGAATTATACAGTATAATTTTTTTATGTCTGGTTTCCTTTGTTCAACATTATGTCTTGAGATTCAACTACATTGTTGCATGTAGTTGTAATCTGTTCATTTTCATTGCTGCATTCTATTATATGACTATATCACAGCTATTTTTTATCTATTCTGTTAATGGACATTTGGGTGATTTCCATATAATAAATATAAACATTCTAATACATATCTCCTGATTAATATATTTATGGGTTTCTGCTGAGCATATGTCTAGGAGCAAAATTACTGGATCATAAGTACGTTTATTTCCAGCTTTAATCAAAATTGCCAGTTTTCTGAAATGGTTGTACTAATTTACGTTCATATGAGAGTTCAAGTTGCTCTGCGTCTTTGCTAACGCTCCCTTTTCGCCATCTTTTTCATCTTTCAATTCTGGTGGGTATAAAGTAGTAAATCATTATACTGTTTTAATTTCTAGTTCCCTGATGATTGATGAAATTGAGCACTTTTTCATATGTATATTGACTATTTGTTATTCTCTTTTGTGAAGTGCCTGTTCACTTCTTTTGCCCATTTTTTTGTTGGGCTGCCTTTTTCTTTGATTTGTAGGAGCTCTTTATATATTCAGAATATGAGTCCTTCATTTTTTTAGGTATTGCAAATATTTCTCCAACTCTGAGGTTTGCCTTTTCAATCTATTAATAGTGCTTTTGATGAACAGAAGTTTATGCCTTTAAAGTAGTCTAGTTTGTCATTTATGTTTAGTGCTTTTACATCTTACTTAAGAAATAATTGTCGATGCCAAGGATGTTCTGTGTTCTGTGTTTTTCTCTAAAAGTGTTGTAATTTTACCTTTTGCATCTGTAATTTTTAGCCTGTATTCTCACGTTAGGCAGTTTTGCTTCTCTTTTTAGACTCTAACTATGTCTCTAGACAGAAAAACAAAGTGGACTTTTGTAAATGAACATAATTATGTACCACCTACAAAATACCCCCTTAAGAAAATAGTGTGTAATCTGTGTTTACCTTACGTGCAGCTTTAATGTACTACTTTATTTATTTGTTTGTCTTTAAGGAAAGTTTACTAGAAAATCCAGGAAAGAATTTCTGGGGTGGGAAAATGTTATGATTTTCAATATTTTTAACAATTCTAGTATTCATAAAAATGTTTATCCATGAAATTTTGTGAAGTATTTACAGACGTAATTCCAGTTACCTCATTTGGGTATAGTTTACGCTGTTAAAGTTTAGGATATTTAATTGAGGAGAAAAATTAGGTTTTAACTTTTGTCATCAAAGCGATATGAATGCTGTCTATTGTATTTGCAAATTATTTTTATAAGCTTCTTTTTTTCTAAACATCTTTTTTGGGGTATAATTGCTTTACAATGATGTGTTAGTTTCTGCTTTATAACAAAGTGAATCAGCTATACATATATATATATATCCCCATATCTCCTCCCTCTTGCATCTCCCTCCTACCGTCCCCATCTCACCCCTCTAGGTGGTCACAAAGCACTGAGCTGATCTCCCTGTGCTATGCGGCTGCTTCCTACTATATAAGCTTCTTTTTAATTATTTTGATTTTAAGTAGGATTTCTTGTGAGCATCCATTTGTGTACAAGTTAACATTCATAAGCCCTTCAGTGATACTTTTTATTATTCAAAAATATTTTAGGTATTTGTTCTATGTGCTATTATTTATATTGCAGCAAAGTGTTTTTATATACCCTGGTATTTTAGTTTTTATCTTGTCAATAATGTTTATTGTTAACTTCATGACTATTGTATTACTTAATTTTACATTTATATTTTATGAGAGTAATTGCCTATTTAAAAATATATTTTGTCTTTGATCACAGTGCTGAAATTAAAGAAAGGTGATTGTACTTGACTCTTAACTAAGCACCTAGATATTTTTCACTTGTCATCTTCATTTTTTAGTTTAAAGCATAACATTAAATATAATTTTCTACTGGCTTTTATTTTAATTCATGCATTTGAAAACTGAAATTCAGATAAAAGATATTTTCAAAATAAATTCAGCATATTATTTATGAGTGGAGCAACACATTAGCATTGGGTTCACAATAGATCATATCGCTTTTATTCCATCTTACAAGCTTAGCAGCACAAACAGAATAATCAACATATTATTTGGCTGTCATCTGCTGAACAGAAACCAGAGATCACAAGGAGGTTTTCCCTAGCTGTGGTGATGGCCTTTTTGTTCCAAGCCTCCATCTGGGAGGGCCATGGTGTGTTATCATATGGAACGCGGGGTTTTCTGTAATCTGCTTAGCTGCACTGCAGTTTGAATCTTCATTCCATGTTTGTGTAATTTATAATTTTAATGAGACCATGGCTCTTGTGGGCTTTGAAATATATTAAAAGCTCTTTTGTGCATATGCTTTTGTTCTTGCTTAATAGGCTCAGTGTATTTAAAACTGATGAATTTTTATTCATGAATTTGGATGTCTGGGGATTAGCTTAGACTGAATATCATTGCACTCATATATTGATGACTAGAAAGTTTTTTATTGTTATTATTTTGGGGTTTTTTTTGTGTCTATGTGTGTCTATGTCTGTGTGATACTTGTAACCAGAAAAGAAAAGAACTTAATTTTAAAAGGATAGGAAAAAGTGACATGGCTGGGTCATGAAGAATTGATTTAGAGTTTACCCATCTTATTTATTGATACTCATATTTCATCTTTAGTCTTAGTATTTTAGATACATATTATGAAGGAATAATTATGAAAAAGCAACTTTTAAATGAGTTAATACCTTACATACTATTGTTTATATTGAAATAATATTCCAATGTGTGACAAAGATAGACTGTGTGTTTTAATTGTATGATATCAATTGTCTGTGGTCATACTAAATCAGCCGTTAACTTTCTTGAATTAAATTAGGTATATGTTTTATACTTTAACTATTTACAGTTTGCCTTGTTTCTGTAAAACACTTTTTATTAATGGACTATTTTTTCTTTACCTACATTGATGAAATGATGAGGAGAATAATGAAAAAGCAGTTTTCTAGTAATTTATAAAATTGATCTTTTAAATTTTGCTAAAATTCTGAAATATACTAAATGCTTCAAATCTCTATTATAGTTATTACTTAAAATGTAGTTTTAAAATTTGAATATAAACAATTATATAGCACCTTAGCCAAAAATCACAGCCCTGCCTAGATCCAGACTTTTTTGAAGTTGCTGTTTATTGGACTCATTGAGGGATAACACACAGACCTTACTAGTCTTTTATGAAGTTGCCCAAGCTGTGTTTTTTCTAAAAACCTTTGTTTACTGGGTTAAAGCATTTTTGTAACTATAAAACATTCTTTTTTGGTACATGTTGGTCATTGATTTGGCTGGTCCCTTCTTCTCCCCCACTACCCTTAAGCTAGAGATATGAAATAGAAAATAAATGACAACATTTTGTTTTTCTTTACTAGGCTTTTCTATCAGATTTGATACTGGAATGTTTGTTTTTCCATAATAACCCTCTGCTTTAGTGTTTTTATTAGTAGTACAATTTCAGTTAGCTTAGGAGTATGTTATTGAAATTGTATGATCTGCTAGAGCAGTGCTGTTCCAGAGAAATATAATGCAAGTCATATATATATATTATTTAACCCATTAGATCCAAAATATTATCTTTTCAATATGTAATTAATACAAAATATTTTATTCTCTTTTTGTACTGTCTTCAGAGTCCAGTGTATATTTTATACTTACAGTACATCTCAATTTGGACTAGTCACATTTCAAGTGCTCGATAGCCATATGTAGCTAATGGCTACCTTATTGAACAGTGTAGCTCTAGAGTATTACATATAAAAATCGTAACAGAAATGTGTATTTTTTCATTCTTCATTAATTTTCTTGTAATATTCTAATAAAGATAATCAAACAGTATTCATGTTCTATAAAGTTGAAATTACATATAGTTTTTTATAGCTCTAGCACTAATAATATTGGTGCCTGATTTATACACAAAATCAGAATTATGTTACCTGACTCTGAGTATTTATCAGATATTATGGAGCTATGCTTACAGGTATTGTGATGATAAGGAGATAATAATGGCCAACGTAATGGATGTAGTATGTTCCTCAACAATTGTGGGCAAATCAAACTTGTCAAATAAGTCATATTTCAGGTATACCGAGCATCTTAATTTTATAAGAATCCCATGGCAAATCTTGATACTTCTTTTTTTCTTTAAAGTTGAGAACTCCTTCTTCTCACATTCTTAGAATTTTTCTGGATAGGTATTTGGGTAAATGAATATGAATCTCTTTTTTCATATATGTTTGCTTAGAGTTGGTACAGTTTTCATTTTCTTGGAAGAAAACTAAACATAAAGTATTGTTTTTTAAATATTTCTAGGATTCCATACATTTTAAATGCTCTGTATATATATAAATATAAGGAGAGGTTACTTCACTGTGTACTTTAAAAGTATACAGTTAAGAATTATAAAACTTTGAATTACAATTGATTTGAATTTATTCAAATATTTTAAAGTATAAAATGATCAAGATGATTTGTATAAAATACTGCTACTGTAACTACTTTATAAAAAAGTAGAGGCCTTATTATATGTAACTGACCTTCTTGTTCATGTATGGTTTAGGGAGAAAATCCTGTTTGTGAAACCTCTGAATAATTCACATTTTCTAAATTTTGAGGGAAATGAACTAATTTTTATGTAATCTAACTTTTATGTAGATATTGGCTGATGCCTGTTGTATTCTTTTACTCACTTAAATTTTTATTGACTTCTCTTTGTGACTTATACATTTAAAGTGTTGGCACAAAATGTTGAACTGTTCTTTAAACAATGCCTCTAGTTTCTTGGAGATGATAAATCCATCCATTGATTTCCTAATTTTATTATGTACACAGTCAATTGTAATCCAAGATTACAGCAAACAAGATGTTAATTTCTAGCCATAATCTATGTACATTTCAATTACAGAGCATGATTGTTCTAGAAGCACAGAATGAAAAGGAATAACATTTGTGCTATCCTCACCGGAGCTGTCAATAAAAGATGTAATAGGGGATTTAGGAATCTGGAAATGGCCAACTAATTTATGTGAATCTATTTTATTTCAGCTAGAAAGACCAAGCTCTTTTTCGTCTGCACTGCATATTGCAGAGCACAGGCTGTCTATAGAAAACCAGGCGGCTGCATATGGATAGTCCCTTGATATCATTCACTTGCTGTGTAATCTTATTATGCAAAGTTCTAATCTTCACCTAGAATGAATGCCTCTGGGTCAGAATATAGTCATATCAGGGTTTTTGAGGTCATGTTTTGTGATCCTTAGCTTATTCTTCTAAGTAGGGCTGGGATTTAAATGGTATTCCCCAGACGCCAGCAGATAGACAGCAGAACCTGCTGCCTTTTTGGAAGACAAGACCAACATGAGGTCCCTAGTAGGATTAAACTTGATTTGTAGCTGTAGGATTTTTTAACAGATGTATTATTGGACAGGGAATAGGGGGCCACCAGCACAGCAAAATTGAATCACGACTGGCGTTCTCAGGGAGTTTGCTGTCTGCTAAAGCAGCAGCTGCATGTGGATTTGACTTCTTTCAGGTGAAGCGACTTCCAGTCATTTGGAAAGGATGGGATGAAAAGGAACCTTGGTGATAATTTTGATGTCTGCAAGATTTAGTACCAGTGTAATGGGATTATCCGTAACACCTTCACTGCAGAAAAAGCCACCTGGCACTATAACTGGCAGCAACTGAGAACTAATCCTTTCCCATCTCTTGGATGTCATTCATGAAGCTCAAAGCGATTTCTATCCTGCTAACTATGATTAATTTTATAAACAACAACCAAAAAAATCAGGTGATCAAGGCAAAGAATATGCTTTTTTATTATTTAAAATATGTTGCCTTATTATAAGCTATATGACTCAAAATTATGGAAGACATATATAGACTATAAACTATGTATGACTTAAAATGTATTAAAATGTTCAAATAGAAAAGTTGATTATTGTCTTTTATACTTTTTCTAGTTTGGTGATACAATGTGTTTGCTATTGGTAAAGATTTATATTTGACATTAAATATTAAAGACTTTAGTGTTCTTCTAGATATGAGGCCATTATCAATAAATCCTACTGTCTATAGGTATAAGGAATTGTAGTAATTTGTTTTGTCATACGTTTTACCTGTTTTATGACTGCTTCAATTCCTGCTGATTAAATATTTTTAGTGAATAAAATGTTTAATGATACCAAAATATATCGACATATACTTTTGATAATTAAGGAAATGCTGACTCAAACTGCTGATAAAAAAGCCTCTTTGTGAAAGTGTATGATCTTATGTAAAAGTCATAAAATAGTTTATATCAATACTGAATGACTATTTTTTAAAATCAGAAATTCTTAGTCAAAGTTTTCCTTTAGCAGATGGGGGTTTAGTTACTTGCTCTAGAATCATGTATTAGTTAATTGAGGTTTTCTTTTTTTAAGCATTTTATTTCAACCAAAAACTTTATCAACTACTTTGTTTAGAGGTGTTAATTATTTTAATATTCTTTTCTTACATGGTCCAGAATAAACTGAGAGAAAATGAAGTGAAATTATCCCATCAGTCACCCAAACAGTATGCAACATAACTGCCAAGACTGGAAAAGATAATTAGTGTTGTCAGTGTTATGATCCTGGAATACTTTTAAAATATTTATTCATAGGACTTGATTTTTATCTTATTATGTTTTTTGATTTAGTAGCTTTATATTTGAAAAAATAGATTATATAACGTTAATCTTAATGTTTTTAAACTTAAAAATCTTAAATATAGGTGACTAAAGTCTTTTTGAAATTATAAGAATAACTGAAATATAATCATCCATTATGCATAATATATTGATTTACTTGCAGTCTCTGTTTATGTGTAGTACATTTTACTTTTCTCCATATGAGGTCTTTATCTAAAAAAACAATAATAAAATATAAATTTATGTCGCGATCGTTGGTCAAACCTACCTAGCAAATTTGTTATTCTTAATGAATTTTTTTTAACTGGTTCCAAGCTATTGTATTCCAAAATGTGTTTCTTCATTGCTTGTCCCATTTAAAGTGAATGAATGAGAAAGCTTAATAATATTTCTACTGAACTGCATTATGTTCGTTTTAAAGGACTTCTTTAGCCTTCTGTTTGTATTTTTACTATTTGAAAAGCTGTTTATGTAAAATTCTGTTACACTGAAAAGATCTATTCATGAAATAAGTGGACTAAAAACTTTTCCTTATCCTCGTAATATAATTACTTGTATTTTAAATATACAATATTTGGTTTATGTGTAATTTCAAATTATTTTGTCAGGTAGTGTATTTCTCAGGGTAACTTTCTATGGTAGTTTATATAATAGTATTATATAATTATTTCAAAAGAGTAGCTTTCCTTTCAAAATAAAATTTGTCTAAAAACTTTTATTAAACATGGTCACTGTTTACTTTTCTGTTTTTTAATCAGCTGTTTACTGAGTGGCATTTGAGAGTTAAGTGTTTTTTCCTTCCCTGTCCTAGCCATTATTATTTGACTAGAAATGGTTATCTCCTTTGGAAAGTCCCAAATAAACTCATCTTAATTAAATTCATTGTAAACATATAGGGTCTTCTCAGTGACATACATTCTTTTCAAATAGGTATCCGTTACTTGAATTTAATACCTTGTTGATAACATAAAGTTGACTCATCTTTAAAAGCTACAACTAATAAATTTATTGCACAGGTGACTCATAATGTGTCTTTAATAAAAGTTAAGGGAGTTATTTTTGGAGATAAGAAAAAGGGATATAGGATGGGAGAAATGAAGAAAATTAAAAAAAAAATAAGTCAACTGTAACAGTAGTGCAGGATGGGAATCATAGGACTTATTGATTATTTAAGAGATGATAAACTTTTTTTTCTTTTTTGGTAATTTGTGAGCCTTAGTATTACCCCTAAAGGGCCATGCATGAACTGTAGACTGGCACATAACAGCTAGCCTGTAATAATGCTAAATGATATTTCTTCCATTTGAATGAATATCCTTCAACTATTGCTTGTACAACTTGTATATTGTTCTGAAATAGATGGATTATATAGCCATTGGGGAATTATTGGTAAATGAATGGGGTGGTTTTGGTATTTCACTGTTTGGAAGCTGGTACTTAATTATATTAATAGTGTCAAGTGCTTATGCTTTATAAACGTAGAATGAGTTTTGATTTTGTATATATATGTATAAAAGGTGAACTTCAGAAAATAATATTGGATTTTCAAAATCATTGAAATGTTAGCATTATACAGTTTATTTGATGATGAAAATTTATAGAATGTGATCCCAAAGTTAACATTTAGTTTAAAAATAATGAATGGTTAAATTTTGTCAAGTTTCTGAAAATGGTGAGTATGTCTCAGTGGTCTCAAATGACAGCACAAAGTTCTTTACTGGGTTTCCTTCCTGGGAGCTTACTAAAACTACTGATTCTGCAGCCTTGCTCCCACAAATTCTAATTCATTAGCTCCATGATGGGAGCCTGGAAATTTGGATTTTAATTAGGTTCTTCAGTTATTTTGATGCTGCAGTCAAATTTAAAGCAGTATTCAAGGCTTTAAACCTTAAAGTGCTGTCAGTTATTTCCTCTGAGAATGAATCAAAATAAATAGATTTAAATAAAATTTTCATTGATTATGGGGATAAATGCTCCTTGAATTTGCAGTTCTAGAATGTAAAAAGTATCCTCTGCACATGTCTTACAGTAGGTTTAACATTACAGATTTGAACAATTCATGAGCAGCCTTGAAGGTGATTTTGAAATGGCAGGAATTTGAATTACTTTGATGGAGAGGCTGCTGTGTGAGAGTGAAATATTTAGCTATTGAACAGAGTACACCACTCAACATCCATGTCTTAATGAGTCTTTGTTGTTCTCTTCTTGTCACAGTAACTTCCATTCACGGTCAGAAATGGACATATATCTTTCAGTTACTTTGTATAGATAGATAGATAGATATAATTCTATGGGAAAAGTGTATTTTGTTGTAGATATTCTTGAATTTTAGAAATCATAGAGGTCTCAGGAATGTCATAAGTCTGCTGTTTCTTGTCCAAATGAAGGTAAATGTAGCAAAACTATGATGTTGGGATTTGTCTTCTGCTTCACATCCTACTCTCTTCTCACCTTTTCTTAATGTGAATCCTTCTTTAAATGCTAATATATTCACTAACTATTCCATGTATCAAAACAAAAAGAAGTATGATATTAATCACTTCTTTGATTGACTGCTTATAATTTAAAATAAATGAATTTCTGTAAACTGATAGTTTCAATTAACCCTGACACTTTACCTTTTTTCCTGTTTCTGAAACAAAACGCTTTCTCTTCTTTTCGAAGGAATTCCAGACCTGAACAATCAGGTGGATATTTTCTTTGTGGCTTTGGGTATTCTGAAATCATTGTAAAGCCTACTTTAATGGTTAGATCTAAATCAAGATCTTAGACTTGTACCCCTATTCCCAGAAACTTCAAGGATGGAGAAATGTCTACTTGTTTTTCAGCTTCTAGAGTTCACTCTGCTCCATCTTTTTAGCTAGTTTTAACGTCAGTCCAACCTCTCTCCCATGCCTATTTTATAAATAGTCTCCAACAAAGTTCTTTGATTTTTATTGAGAGGCAGTAGAGCATAGTGGTGGACTTTAGAACCCAACCTCCTTGTTTTGAATTCTGGCTCTGCTGTGTATGAGCTGTGTGATTTTTAATAGTTCCTTAACCTTTCTGTCCCTCAGTTTCTTTATCTGTAAAATGAAATACTTGATAAAATGAGTTCTCATAGAGTTATTGTAAGAATTAAGTGAGTTAATATATGTAACTAGAACAGTGCTTGGCACTCAAGACTACTATTTAAGTATTTGCTGTAATTGTTGTTACTGTTATTTTGGTTGGTATTTGAGGATTTTTTATGTATATTGAAAGAAGCCATTATTACCTACATCCGACAAAGTGTTTTCTAACTTTATGTTATAGGAAGAAAAAATTTTAAAATCTATAATGTAGATATAGAACATTGAAATTAGACAACAACCTTGCTCCCTTATGCCAGTATTATGTGGAGTTTTACTATATATATATATATTTTTTTTGTTTTGTTTTGTTTTGTTTTGTTTTGTTTTGTTTGCGGTACGCGGGGCTCTCACTGTTGTGGCCTCTCCCGTTGCAGAGCACAGGCTCTGGACGTGCAGGCTCACGGGCCCAGCCGCTCCGCGGCATGTGGGGCCTTCCCGGACCGGGGCACGAACCCGTGTCCCCTGCATCGGCAGGCAGACTCTCAACCACCGTGCCACCAGGGAAGCCCGAGTTTTACTATATTTTAATCAGAATCTCTTAAAGGTTTTCTGGGGAGGATTATTGTACGTTTCCTTTCCTGTATTATGTGGCACAGTCACAATTTTAAATTTTCATTTCTTTTTTCCTAGCTTTTCTATTAGTTATGTGATAGAGTACGTAGACTCCCCATTAAAGGAATTGGTTCTCTACATTAATAACTCAGTTTTTTTATTGAAGTATAGTTAATTTACAATGTTGTGTTAGTTTTAAGTGTATAGCAGAGTGATTCAGTTATATATATATACTTTTTCAGATTCTTTTCCATTATAGGTTATTACAAGATATTGAGTATAGTTATCTGTGCTGTACAGTAGGTTCTTGTTGTTTACCTATTTTATATATAGTAGTGTGTAAATGTTAATCCCAAACTCCTGATTTATCTAACTCAGTTTTTTAAAATATAAATGTAATAGGGAATAAAAAGTAGTAAATTCTGTTTCCTAGGTGGATTAAAATTCTATATGCCAAAGCTTTCCAACTTCTCTCACAGCACACATGGAATATGGTACGTTATCTGGCACACAGTAATGAATGACTAGATGAGCAAGGCTGCTCAAGGATAGAAGTGGCCATTGGCCACTTAGAGCAGCTTAGAGCAGTTGTTCTCAAATTCTGTTTCAGAATCACCTGGAGAACTTGTTAAAACACAGACTGCCGAGCAACACTCCCATTCTGATTACATAAATCTTGAGTTTGGCCCAAGAATTTGCACTTCAAACAAATGCCTGCTGATCTGGGGACCACACTTTGATAACTACTGTTTGAGTGTGTCGGTATTTTGATGTGGCTACCAGGTAGAATAATTACACCCCTCACTCCAAGATATCCATGTTTTAATCTCTAGAACATGTGAATATGTTACCTTACATGGCAAAAAGGACTTTGCAGATGTGATTAAATTAAGGAATGTGAATGAGGAGATTATCATGGATTATCTGGGTGGGCTCTATTTAATCACAGGGGTTCTTAAGAGTGGAAGAAGATGGCAAAATAAAGCCAGAGAGTTAGAGGGAGATGGGACCAAGGAAGAATGGTCAGAGAAATGCAGTGCTGCTTACTTTGAAGTCGGAAGAAGGGGACCATGAGCCAAGGAACGTTTGTGCTTCTAGAAGCTGGAAAGGCAAGGAGATGGATTCTTCCCTAGAGCTTCCAGAAGGGAATGCAGCCCTGCCAAACCTTGATTTTTAGTTCAGTGAGGCACATAGTGGACTTCTGACCTACAGACTGTAAGATCATAAATTTGTGTTGTTTTAAACCACTAACTTTATGGTAATTCGTTACAGAAGCAATAGAATACTAATACATCTGTAACCAGTTCTGTTTACCAGCTTGCTTTATGCTGAGAGTTCTCAGTCTCTGCTCTTGACCTCAGCTCATGAGATTGAGAAGATAAAAACCTGAATTAAGAGCTCCTTCATTTTTCTACTATCAAACTAACAAAACTATCAGTGTTTGAACACAGCTTTTACAATTGTATACTTTAAGAGTGAATTTCATGGCATGTGAATTATATCTCAGTTTTGTTTTAAAAAAGGCCTTCCTGGGCTTCCCTGGTGGCGTAGTGGTTGAGAGTCTGCCTGCCGATGCAGGGGACACGGGTTCGTGACTTGGTCCGGGAAGATCCCACGTGCCGCGGAGCGGCTGTCTTCGTGACCTGGTCCGGGAGGATCCCACATGCCGCGGAGCGGCTGGGCCCGTGAGCCATGGCCGCTGAGCCTGCGCATCCAGAGCCTGTGCTCCGCAACGGGAGAGGCCACAACAGTGAGAGGCCCGCGTACCGCAAAAATAAATAAATAAATAAAAATAAAAAAGGCCTTCCCACTCCAACATTATAGAAAATACTGTGGGAGTTCTCATTGATGTATTCTTCCTATGCAAATTCAGAGTTTTTGTTTTGTTTTTCCTCAGCAGCCAGGTAGTGTGTGAACAGGTCACTTTAATCCTGTCAAGGGTGGGTTGTATTCTTTGTCAAGGCTGATCCCTTTCAGTTTTGCCCTCACTCTCAGTGGTAACCCTACTGCAGTCATAACCAGCATGGCCAGCCTTGGAAGGTCTTGAAGTCCAACCCCTGTCTCCCGCACATTGCGTGGTATTCTGTGGTTGCTAACATCTCTGTTTAGGTTTTTAGCCTTTTATTTGCTGCTTTCTACTGAGGTTCTGGAGTCTCACTCTGCTCAGGTAGCAGTTTAGGAGTTGGCTAGCATTTCGTGGCAAAATTGCATGCCAACTTATGGTTCCTACCTGTCTACAGTTTGACCCTCATGTGCCATCTACTTTGATGGCCATAAATTCCAAGCACTTTCTTAACCAAATGGAACTGCCACTTTCTGCTAAAACTTTTATTTTCCTGTGCTGTAAATTGGCAAGTATTCTTGGAGAAAAGGCCAAGTGAATGTGTTTACCTTATGTTCTTCCCTTCTTTCATATATACTTGCCCCTCAAGGCTTGCCTATATTGCTGCCTAATGCCTTTAAACAGCTATTTTGTTTATCCAGATTTTGCAACCAAGAAGTTATTCTGGTATAAGTACTCTGTCAAAACTGGCATTGAAGTCTTCCTCTTGCCTTCTTTATGTCAGTGTTCAGGCATCTCTCTATTTCCGTCTCCTCTTCTCCCTCACTTATCAGTAGTCTCTCTTCATCTCCCTGTGGGATTGTTACCATTGGCTCTCAAGCACATGGTACTGTGTTTCTGTGTTTTAAAAAACTTGCTAAATACCACATTCTTCCTATTACTCTACTGCTGTGGTTCTCAACTGAGGGCCTTTTTACATCCTGGGGACATGTGGCAATGTCTGGAGACATTTTAGTTTGTCACAACTAGGGAAGGGGTCCTCCTGGCATCTGGAGGCCAGGGATGCTGCTAAAATCCTACAATGTAAAAGATAGCTGCCCACAACAAAGAATTGTCTGGCTCCAAATGTCAGTACTGCTGAGAATGAAAAACCCTGCTCTACTGTTTAGCTTGCCTTCATAGCCAGACTTTTCCAAAGATCTGACTGTATATGTTGTCTCCATTTCCATGTCTCCCTTTCATACTTTCTTTAACGTTTTAATTTTTCTCAGGTAATGCTCAGGTGATTTTTCAAGGTCAAATAGTGCTACAAAGCTTATAAAGAGAACAGCAGTGTTCTCTTAGCACCCCTGTACTTAGTTATAAGTACACCTTACTGTACTTAGTTATATAGTTTTGGCCAGTTAGGTGTTGATGGAACAAAGATGGGTTTTTTTTTTTTTTGGCTAAAAAGACAAAAAGATGGGCTTCCCTGGTGGCGCAGTGGTTGAGAATCTGCCTACCAATGCAGGGGACACGGGTTCGAGCCCTGGTAGGGAAGATCCCACATGCCGCGGAGCAACTAAGCCCATGTGCCACAACTACTGAGCCTGCGCTCTAGAGCCTGGGAGCCACAACTACTGAAGCCCATGTGCCTAGAGCCCATGCTCTGCAGCAAGAGAAGCCACCTCAATGGGAAGTCAGCGCACCGCAACGAAGAGTAGCCCCCGCTAGTCACACTAGAGAAAGCCCGTGCACAGCAATGAAGACCCAATGCAGCCAAAAATAAATAAATTTATTAAAAAAAGAAAAAAGTTAATCAGGATACTCTATACTTTTTCTTTCTTCCTGCCTGTAACTTGGATATAGCAACTAGTGTTAATAGAAAATAAATCCCTTACTTTACTGTTATTCTAGTTTTCTCTTGTTTGTAGTAGAATATAGTCCTAAGATAGAAATTTTTTTTAAGACTTCCCATGTATGAAACTTCCTTTAAGTTCCAGAGCGCCAGTCTCTAACATGTCCAGTCGGATAGCTCACAAATACATCAATTTTAACATGACCAAAATCAGACCCTTCATTTTCTATCCCAGTGTGTGTGTTGAGAGGAACCTTGTAAATAGACTTCCATTTACCCAGTTACTCAGTCCAGAAACTTGAGGGTCATCCTGATTCTTTCCTTTTCCTTGCCATTTATTTTGCTCCCAAAGTTTCTCAAATCTGTCCATTTTTCTCCATCTCCTTTGCCACTTCTGTAGTTGGTCCAGCCTAACTACCCTCCCAGCATTTCTAATCTTGCACCCATTCCAGTCCTTTCTCTACATAACAGTGAGAGTGATCTTAAATTCTAAATCAGATCATGTTACTCTCCTGCTTAAATCCTTCAGTGGCTTCCCATTAGTCTTAGAATTAAATCCAAAGTTCTACAAGACTTGAATAATTTTTCATCTTTCTCTAGTCTCATTTAATGTCCTTCACACAGTGCTCCAGTCTTCTTTTAATTCCTTAAGCACATGCTTTCTGTTTCATCTGCTTTTAATGTTCTTTCCACAATTTCCATAGTTATTTCATCTTTCAGGACCTAACTTCAATGGTATTTTCTTAGAGAAATCTTTCCTGATTCATCCTTAAGAAAAATATGTCCCACCAATAATTCTGTATCACTTTACCGTATTTTTTCCTTTATGGAAATTATTTAATATATTTACATGTTTGTCTACTTTGTATGTGTGTGTGACATCTGACCCAGTAATCTATAAGCTCTATAAGGGCAGGCATTGTGTTCATTATTGTATTTCCAGGGCTGAACACAGTATTTGGCATATAGTAGAAGCTCAATAAATATTGGTTGAATGATTGAATGACCTGATGACTATGGGGACACCCTTTTTCCTCCAAGTGTTTCTTCTTTTAAAAATTCTATTATAGAGTTGAAGAAAATGTTATACACATTCATATACACTCCATCTGGATTTACAGTGAACATCTTGCCATATTATCTTTCTCTATTCCTCCATATATATGTGTGTGTGTATATATATATATATATATATACACATATATGTGTGTATGTATATATTTGTATATGTGTGTGTATAAATTTATCTACATATGTCTATCTATATTATTAGTAGCAGAAGTAAACCATGTGAAAGAAAGTTACAGTTACATTCATCTTTAAATCAGTGTTTTTCTTCTGTGAACAAGATCATTCTGCATAGTCGTGATATTGTTAAATATAACATTGAAACGATGATGTGTTTTGATTTACAGGCTATGTTCAAATTTCCCATAATATCTTTTATTGCTTTTCTTTTTCTTTTGCTTCAGGATCCAGTTAAGGATTTCATATTGTATTTGGTTGTCATGTCCTTGTATTTTAAATTATTCTTATAATTTAAAATAATACTCTTATTATTTTATTAAATTTATATTTTAAGTGTTCAAGTTGTTTATGGATTATGATACAGATGTGTCTGATTGTTCATAATTAGATTTAGGTTATACACTTCTGGCAAGAATAGTGCAAAGATGTTGATGTACTGTGTGTCACTGCATCATGTCAGGAAGCTACATATCAGTTTTTACCATTATTTATGCAGCTAAATTTGATCACATAGTTAATATGTACTTGATCTCTTCATGTAAAGGTAATATTTACTTGATCTCTTCATGTAAAGGTATTCTGTTCCCTTTGTAAATAATAAACTACTTACTTTAATACTTTGCACATGTCCTGTTTACCAACAACCTTTTACCCAGTATTTTTTTAAATTGAACTACAGTTGATTTACAATGTTGTGTTTCCTGTGTATAGAAAAGTGGTTCAGTTTATCTATCTATCTATCTATCTATCTATCTATCTATCTATCTATCTATCTCTTCTTTTTCAGATTCTTTTTCATTATGGTTTATTACAGGATATTGAATACAGTTCCCTGTGCTATACAGTAGGACCTTGTTGTTTATCTATTTTACATAAAGTAGTGTGCGTCTGTTAATCCAAAGCTCCTAATTTATCCTTCCCCTTGCCTTTCCCTTTTGGTAACCATAAGTTTGCTTTCTATGTCTGTGAGTCTATTTCTGTTTTGTAAATAAGTTCATTTGTATCACTTTTTTAGATTCCACATATAAGTGATATCATGTTATTTGTCTTTCTCTTTCTGACTTTATTTAGTATGATAATCTCTGGGTCCATCCATATTGCTGCAAATGGCAATATTTCATTCTTTTTTGTGGCTGAGTAATAGTCCATTGTGTATATATATATCTCTCTCTCTCTATATATATATATATATGTACCACATCTTATTTATCCATTCATCTGTTGATGGACACTTAGGTTGTTTCCATGTCTTGGCTATTGTAAATAGTGCTGCTGTGAACATTGGAGTGCATGTATCTTTTTTTTTTTTTTTTTTTGCATGTATCTTTTTGAATTAGAGTTTTCTCTGGATATATGCCTAGGAGTGGGATTGCAGGATCATATGGTAACTCTATTTTTAGCTTTTTAAGGAACCTCCATACTATTCTCCATAGTGGCTGCACCAATTTACATTTACACCAACAGTGTAAAAGGGTTCCCTTTTCTCCACACCCTCTCCAGCATTTATTATTTGTAGACTTTTTGATGAGGGCCATTCTGACCCGTGTGAGGTTATATATTATTGTAGTTTTGATTTGCATTTCTCTAATAATTAGCGATATTGAGCATCTTTTCATGTGCCTGTTGTATGTCTTCTTTGGAGAAATGTCTGTTAAGGTGTTCGGCCCATTTTTTGATTGGGTTGTTTGTTTTCTATATTGAGCTGTATGATCTGTTTGTATATTTTGGAAATTAAGCCCTGTTGGTCACATCGTTTGCAAATAATTTCTCCCATTCTGTAGGTTGTCTTTTCATTTTGTTTATGGTTTTCTTTGCTGTGCAAAAGCTTCAAGTTTCATTAGGTCCCATTTGTTTATTTTTGCTTTCATTTCCATTACTCTAGGAGACAGATTCAAAAATTGTTGCTGCGATTTATGTCAAAGAGTGTTCTGCCTATGTTTTCCTCTAGGAGTTTTATAGTATCTGGTCTTACATTTAGGTCTTTAATCCATTTTGAGTTTGTTTTTGTGTATGGTGTTAGAGAATGTTCTAATTTCATTCTTTTACATGTAGCTGTCCAGTTTTCCCAATACCACTTATTGAAGAGACTGTCTTTTTTCCATTGTATATTCTTGCCTCCTTTGTTGAAGATTAATTGACCGTAGGTGTGTGGGCTTATTTCTGGGCTCTCTATTTCATTGACCTGTATGTCTGTTTTTGTGCCAATACCATGCTGTTTTGATTACTGTAGCTTTGTAGTATTGTCTGAAGTCTGGGAGGGTTATGTCTCCAGCTTTGTTCTTTTTCCTCAGGATTGCTTTGGCAGTTCTGGGTCTTTTGTGGTTCCATATAAATTTTAGCGTTATTTGTTCTAGTTCTTTGAAAAATGTCATGGGTAATTTGATAGGGATAACATTAAATCTGTAAATTGCTTTGGGTAGTATGGCCATTTTAATAATGTTAATTCTTCTAATCCAAGAACATCATCCAGTAATTTTAAACATCTATTAATGGCCCTTGCCTGAATGAATTATTACATTGGTAATAATTTCATTATTCCCTCTCTCTCTCTATATATATATTAGCTGCCATTTTTTTGATAAAGAACTTTCCTTGTCCCCAACACATACTTCTATTTAAAAAAATGTCCTCAGTAGATTTCATTTTTATTCTAATATATTATTTATTACTGTTATTATTTTTTTTAAATCTCAAATTTGGCCAATAGGAAACCCCTCAAAGTGGCTCCTCTGCCTTTGGAGACAATGACCTTTCGTCCAAAGACATAGCCAGCCTGAGAAGACTCTAGAGGGAGGGAGCCAGGAAAATACATAACCGTTCCTTCCTCTGACTTCCTGCTGGAAGTCGAAGCTTGACTGAAGTGCCTTGATGTAGTTCATATAGGTCAGTTTTCCAAGTGCAGAGAGCAGTATGGAGAAAGGTAGAGAGTGAGTCCAAAGGGACAAACAAGATATCTGGCAAATGTATGCATATATAGAGTCATGGACCCCTTGAAATCACTATGTAAACCAGAGGTTTGAAACCTCTGTGTTATTTAATCCCTTTTGCTAGTAGATCTACGGAGTGCTAGCAGTGTATGTGGTTTATTTATGTCTTATATGAATGTTACTTTCTACTCTGAGATTTCTCTTAAAAAAAAATTCATCAGCTCTTATTCTCAATTTCAGTATTTCTCAACAGTGCTCCTCATTGCACTTTTAAATATAAGACCAAGTAGTCTTGATCCTCAGAGTCCTCCATAAATAGCTCCATCACTCTTTTCATCTAGGAGATTAAGATCCAAAATAGTTTCAGACACTTCAGACACCATTCTGTTGCTAATATCTCTAGGGAAGAAACAATGTCTGTTAACTTCTTTTTTCTGATCACTCATCTGTTTTATTATTTTATGAGACAGTTTCATCACAAACATTGTATTTGGGATCGAGCATTTACTGAGTAATAAAAAAAGGCTTTATGGCCCCAATTACTTCTGAATGGGAGTTAATTACAGGGCCTCTCAGTGAATCAGAACCATTGTATTGTTATAGCATCTTTGTATTTTTTTAGTATGTTTTTTAGCCAAATGCATAATCTATTGCATAATCCAAATTATTTAAATTTTGGTAGATTGCTATTAATTTCCCCTCTAAATTTCACCTTTTATCTGTGTTAACAATATCTTCTTGCTGAGGGCCACGTGTTTCTTCTTGTTTGATAATATATCCCCTCTCTAACATCAAGTAAGCTCATTTCTATTTTAGTTTTTAAATGTAATATTCATTTCACTACTTTTTAGGATTTGTTTTCATAGATCACATTTTCAAAGCTAAGCTTTCGGACTTAACCCCTACTTTTTTCCCTAGTTTTATAGTGGGAGCAAAGTAGTGTTTACACAACCTAATTAACTTTACAAATAATGTTCTATTATTGTTATTCCTCTTCAGTCTTTTCTGAATTAATTGAACCTCAGTTATGAAGTGTTTTTAAATATCACTTCTTATTTATGAAATTCTAAATATCAGTATTTTTTAAAGCGCATCAGTTATTACTGTAAGCCAGATTCCTAAGATGGGATATTTCATATTACTTAAAAGATTTAATGAGAACACTTTTTAATATGTTACTGACAGTTTTTTTCTTTCTTCAATGAGTATGACATTAACATGTCTCCTCATTAACCAAAAATCTTAGTGGTCTTCTGATAATCATTTTGAACCTTATAACCATTTTTATCATACTAAAGATGTTGAAATTATAGGAGATTTGGGTTCAATATTTATTCATTAATTCAGTCAGGCAAGCATTCTTTGGTAGGCCCTAAGGACCCAAAGATGAATACTACACAGTCACTGCCCACAGACATATAAGCAAATATAGTATGTAATAAGGGAAAAGATATGAATAATACAGTGTGGTAAGTATTATAATCAGTGTATGCTTAAGGTAGGTGAGTGACACAAAGCATAAGTAACATTTCTTGGGGTGCTGCCGGAGAAGACATAATAAATGTTTAATAGATGAATAAACACTAATAAGTAATAAAACACTAATAAAGGACATAGTTCTATGCTGTGGGCTCTAAAATTCTATTATTGGGAATTCCCTGGCAGTCCAGTGGTTAGAACTCTGCACTTTCACTGCCGAGGGCCTGGGTTCAATCCCTGGTTGGGGAACTAAGATCCTGCAAGCCATGTGGTGAAGCCAAAAAAAAAAAATTCTATTATTTTATTTAAACATAAGTTAGGGAGAAACTTAGACACTTGAAAATGCAACTAATGTTATGAGGTTATACAGCACATGCTGATTGCCAAGTGAATGATATAGTAACTAGAATTTATTGATATATTCTGCTACACAGACTGTGTATCTGATTACATGTAATCCTCACTAACTCTCTGAGATAGGTACTGATACTAAGGCCATTTTACAGGGAAAGGCACTTGAGGTTTACAGAGGTAAAATAACCTCCTAAGATCACACAGCTAAAATATGGTAGAGCCAGGATACCTGCTCAAGACAAGATCAGCTTTAGAAACAGTGTTCTTAATCATTACAAAATGAACATAAGGAACCATAGGAACCCAGAGGAGAAGGAAAAACTTGCCTGTTGAGAGCATTTGGAGAAGAGTTAAAAATTAGATACATGATGGGTATCATGATGGGTATATTCCAGGCATGGGTATTGGCATACATAAGTGTTGGTTGGGCAGTATACCCTAAGTAAACTGGACCAGTATGATGGAGTAGTTCATTCATGTAGGAGCATCAGGGAAGATCAGGTTGGAATCTGAGGATGGAATGGGAACCATCTGTCAAAGATTCTGAAAATGAGTAATCTGTACTTGATCTGATAGAGAGCCATTGAGGTTATGGGAGCAAGGGAGTAATATGGAAGTCACTGTAACATAATGGTTAAGTTCTTGAGTATCATTTTCAGATTTTGTGATGTTTAGCATGCAAGTTTACTACTCTTAGGTTCCTTTGTCTTATCTATAAAATGATAATGGTAATACTATCTATCTCACAGAGATTAATTTGTAAAACCTGACATATCCAAGCATTGAGCAAATGTTACATATTATTATTGTTGATGTGTTTTAGCAAATTTAATCTGAGAACAGTGCATAGGAGTCTTAGCCTAAGCATTAGGCTGTTAGTTGAGAAATGCTTGAAACATAGTTTTATCAGGTAAATGGAAAGGAAGGGACAAATACTAGGACTGTTTTAAATGAGTAATATCAGTATGTTAAGGTATATAGCTTTCTAAAAATACATGTTTCTTTGTGCTGTTTCATAATATTCATGTGTTCATTGTTATATCAATAGTTAATAACTGAAAACTGAATTAACTTTATAATTTACAAAGCCACTTTGACATGTTATTGAATTTGATTCTCAGAACCATTCTGTGAGATACTGTTATTTCCATTTTATTAAGGCCCAGAGAGGTTAAGTGATTCATTGAAGATCATGCAAATTAATAAAGGAAGCAGTTTAAAACTTGCGTTTTCATACACCTATTCTAGTGCTTTCCCCTTTATTCCTATATTATGTTATGACGAGAACTGATGTACTATAGCAGGCAACACTATGAAAAACTATTATTAGTATTTGAAAGAGTTAATATCATTTCTTAGACATCTGCCTTAATACCAAGAAATAACCAAGGCATGAAAGGAGAGAGACAAGTTCAGAGTCTACTAGTTATGTAATTCATATATAAACCCAGTGATATTTGAATATAATCTGTTTAGAAGATCACAATATTAAGTGGCTATAATTTGCCATTTTAATAAACCTTCGGCAAAAATGAAAATAAACTCTTGATTTTCTGCACCAAACCATATTAGGCATTTAATACACTCTGGGTGATTGTAAAATATTTTACAATAGAGCTATTTCTTAAGTGTTTTTAAATAGTATTGATCATGAAACTTTTTGAAATTTACCATCAGGCCAATGGTGGCAGAGTCTACATAGAACTATGCTTCGTGGTGTTCTGGGAAAAACCTTTCGGCTTGTTGGCTATACTATTCAGTATGGCTGTATAGCTCATTGTGCTTTTGAATACGTTGGTGGTGTTGTCATGGTAAGTTTTTACATTCAAGAAAATAATCATTTAAAATACGTGTTTTTTTTTTAATTGAAGGAAGAGAGTGTTTGAATTGGCACTGATATAAAATATAAGAACTGTAACTTTAAATATGGTCCTGCATTGTTTCTTGCAGGGGCACAAAGGCCCTATTAATCTAATAATACTAGTTTTTACCATTTATTGAATGCTACTTACTGTGTTCTAGGATGTGTTTGATGTTTTACATTTATTAACTCATTTAATCTTTTACACTCTATGAGATACTTACTAGAAATCTATTATACACATGAGGAAACTGAGGCTCAGAAAGCTTAAGTAACTTTCTGCAGGTCCCACAATTCCAAGTAGACTTGGAATTTCAGCACAGATTTCTCTGATTTTCAAAACCCCTACTTTTAACCACTGTGAAGAGTATCAGTAACTGTCCTGAAAATAAATGATTATTCTGCCTTGTGTCAACACTAAAATGTTAAGGCTGTCCTCCTACCAATGCATTTTCTTAATATTGCATCATAAATCTATCAACCATGACAATACTAACCTTTTGTCATATAAATGAAAGAATAAATTGATTGATTGTTCAGTCAGTAAGTTTTGCTGTTGGTGTTGCTATTTTTATCAGGTTTACCCTAAGATAGTCACAGTCATATAATCTCAAGCTGAGCTGGAGTAATACAAATAAATATATTTAACTGAAACTCCCCTCTTTGATTTTTTTAAATTTACATTGGTATTTCCAGTAGGCTACAGAGTTAGCAAAAAACTTGCATTGTGGTCTTTGTTTTTTCTGCCCAAGTAGGAAGTTTTGAGTAAAAAGTTTTATTTACATGTAAGTGGAGTGAATGGAGACTGTTATGTTTAGATTTTTCAAGTTGCAATGATCATTTATTACAGTTTTGAGATATATATGAAGATAATTGTTTTACCTACTAATATGAAAATCTTTAAAGTACATCTCATTATGCCAATATTTTTCAGTAGAAAATATAAGTTGCAGCCCCATCAAATGAGTAAGCTGTTCTCTTGGAAGAAAAGGAAAGGCATCAACTCATTGAGAATAGTATGATACCACTTGGTAAATAACTGTCATGGGCACTGGATGATAGCTGACAGTAGCAAGAAAAAAAAATCATTAATTTATTCATTCAACAAGTATATATTGAGTATCAACCTTATGCCAAGCACTGTTCTTGACCTTGGTTACACAATTGGGAACATGAGAGACAAAGTCCCTGCCCTCATAATGCTTAAATTTTACGAGATGGCCAAAATTTGGAAACATAGATAATGTTATTTTATTTCTCTATTATAATATAATATTAACAAACCATTTTAAATATATTTTGCCTGTTTTTCCAGACTTGCTGGCTACTCTGTAGAGTTGAACTTATCTTGGAGCTTCCAGCTTATTATGAATCATCCTCCAAGCTTGAAGAACATTTGCTTGATTTTCTTTCTTTTAAGCCTGCTCAGATGATTTATATTTTAAAAGGTTTTCAACTTAAATTTTAAAATTGCCTTTCTTTCAGTGTTCTGGACCATCAATGGAGCCTACAATTCAAAATTCAGATATTGTTTTTGCAGAAAATCTTAGTCGACATTTTTATGGTATCCAAAGGTAAATTCTGCCACAGGTATATTAAACTGATGGTGAAAACACACATACACATATTGTGTCTTTTCTGCAGTTTCTTAACTTTAGCTTTAAAAACTTTTGTAAATAACCAAATTAATGACCAACTGGATGAAATTTTGGCTCAAATTTTTTCTCTCAGTTTGAGAAATTTTAATAGTTTCTTTAAACATGCAGTTCCTTGTATCATTGTGCAAAGTAGATAGCAGTCCCTTTTATAATGTGCATTCAAGAAGCCTTCTTTACTTTTCTTTTGCGGTGGGGGTGGGGGGTGGGTTTGTCTTTATGTTTTGAATAAAGAACCAGGGACTTAGGTTACATTACATTACATATCCAAATCAGTGATTTGATTTTTTAATTTTTAAAATAATCCTGCATTTCTGTTGATGACTGTCTTATTCTCTATAGTCTATGATGAGCAGTTGGTGATTTTTAGACTATAGCACTGTATATAGCTGGGAGCCAGGAATCTTATCTATTATAAGTCTCCTGATTAATTATATTAAGTTAAAAAACTCCTTGGGAAATATTGTTTGCCACTACATCTTTTAAAATCCTAGTCTAAGTGGTGTTTCCAATCCTTGAGATACTGTTTATTCTACTTAACTCCCTGATTATTATTCCTTCTGAATGGATGTGAAGTATTAGTAATTTAGTGTATTTTCTAAAGGACACCCCTTTGATTCCCTAAAATTTGGGGTCCATTAGTTTTTCATAATTCTGAAAAAATAGATCTGTATCACATTTCATCTTCATAAAATACAAATTTTACTCACTTGAGCTGGTATTTAGCTTATAACATAAGTAGGTTTAGGCATTCCTCTTTCATTATTGTCCTTTTTAATAGTCTACTTTACATTACTGAAAAATCACCAAGAATAGTGTAAAGCTGTTCTTTGTGTTTACTCGTTCTTCTACTATCTTAGATTCTGTAAATAGAAACTCTCTCTTGCTCAAGCTGTATGGTCTAGCATGGTCTGTGGGTAATTCCTCAGATCTTTTATCCGTAACAACTTCAAGATAATACCTAATTGATAGATATGAGGTTATAAAATAAAACTTATATAACAGGTTATGTTCTAGCTTCCTTTTCTTTTTAACTTGTATCAAAATAACTTATTACAGTCTTTGGATTAACTGGAGACCTAGCTTCGCTGCAACATGAAGACAAGCTTCTGTTTTCCATGCTAATCACATGATTTCACTCTCATAGTCCTTGAGCATCCTTAACAAGGAGCTGGACTCATTGGCTAAATAGTGTTTGAATGGACAGCTCAATATTGTCTTTTTTTTTTTTTTGGATAGATACTCTTTGCATTCAGATGGTAATACAAATAACTATATTTAGTAAATTAAGATTCTTTAGAGGTTTTATTTTGTATTCTGCTCCTTCAGGGGGCCCATTAGGTGGAAGGACAGTTCAAACTTTGGCATTTATAGGAGACATACCAAAGTAACTTTTACAGCCAAGGTAGTCAGTTGGTAACTCCTATTTTAAAAACATTACTGTCCTGAGTATTTTTTTCTTTTATCTGTAGCACAGAACTCTTGAGATTTCAGGGGAATCTCTGACCCCTGGCAAGAGATCCTCTTGCTAGCTGTTTCTAAAGATAGAGTAGCCATTCATTTAGGGAAAATGAAAGTATGCATATCTGGTATCTAAAGGACATAGATTTTTCAGTCCAGTGGACCGAACACTCATACTTGAGACAACCATAGTCTCTTATTACTACTTATTCTTTCAACAAATAGTTAATGAGCACCTCACTTATAAGATGTGCTGTACCTGATAGAGAATGTTAGGCTTAGCAAAATACTAACCCTTGTTTTCAAAAGCTTACAATCTAGGAGGGGATAATAAGGATATTTATAAATGATACAGGAAAATTTCAGTCTTAGTTCTATTAAGTTTCTTTTAAAATCCTATTTGAAAGAGTTGAGAGTCCAAGGTTATATATTTTGATTTAAGCTCTGTGCCTATAATATCTGGTCAGACCACCAGAAATACAGTATACAGTAATGACGCTTTTTATTAAAACACCTTGACTGAATTATGATTTTTTACGTTGCCATTCAAGTGCAGAGTTTGTTTTGAGGATCATATTGATTATTTTGTCAAAACACTTAAGCCGAGGGCTTCCCTGGTGGTGCAGTGGTTGAGAGTCGGCCTGCTGATGCAGGGGACACGGGTTCGTGCCCCGGTCCGGGAAGATCCCACATGCCGCGGAGCGGCTGGGCCCGTGAGCCATGGCCGCTGAGCCTGCGCGTCCGGAACCTGTGCTCCGCAACGGGAGAGGCCACAACAGTGAGAGGCCCATGTACCGCAAAAAACAAACAAACAAAAAAAACAAGATGAATAAAACTCCCATGGAAAACATTTCTTTCCCCAAAGCTAGCCAAAATCAACTTTGTTAGTATGTTACATAGGTTACAATATTTGTAAACTTATTCATCTGAACAGTTCCATTGACATGGTTCCAGTTGGTTGGAAAGAGATACTTTATAACATTTTCAAACAAGTGTAAGCCTTATATTGCACTCCAACTTATAGAATTTAGTGTTTTAATAGCATTAAACTCTTATCAAGAATAACCTCAAGAAATGACTGTTCTGAATACTGTTGCTGTATTTTCTGTAAAGTTCTGATGAAGATGGTATCTTTACTTTCCTTACATAAGTATCCTTCTTGTATATTCCTCTTTAACTTAGTTGTTAAGGAAAATTTTGTCATACCTCCCAAACTAAACTTTATTTTATTAGGTAATGATTGCCATGTAATTAATCATAATTTATTTTTTGACCTGACTACCAAAAGTTTTGAACTCATAGTAATACTTATATATAGCAATAACTAGGTTTCTGATTTAACCATCATCTTCCTTTTATTTTTGTGACTTTTGATATTGTTTTGATATATGCATCTTTTATTACAAGCAACATCAAATTATTTCCTGAACCTGGTACAGATAATAAGTAAATATATTAAATCCTTTCGATTGTGAGCAACAGAATTCACTTATTGCTCATTTCATGCAGAAAGAGCATTGTATTCTCTTTGGTTGAGGCATTAGTCATATTTTTTTATCTCCTTCTTCCTTTCCAATTTTCAATATCTTCTTAGTCTTCTAGTACATGTAGATTGTTATTTCTTCCATGAATCCTGTCTTCCATATGTAATCATATCCATATTGGTTCTATATGTTTGATTTGCCAGTTTATTTTTTGTAATATATGTTTGGACAGCTTTTAGCATTTTATTTGGCTGAGTCTTCTGATATTTTTTCTCAAATATATGTCTTTTTTGACTGTACTGTAAACTATCCAGGTTGTATAATTTATATGCTGCAATTCCTCAGTTCTTTAAGCTCTAGGGAAACACAGATGATGTTTCTACCTTTTTATGTGCTCTAGAGTCAATCAGTGCTACTGCTGGGCAGTCAAATTTGCTTGGTTAATTTGGTGGTATTTACACGGAATTGTTTTTTCATAGTTTTGGTTCTAAAATTTGGACACAGAAGTAACACTGAGTGGGTATGGTGCAAGAAGATAATTCTCATGGAATTATCAGAAATTTTAGAATCTTCTAATAGCTTTTCCATCACTCTCATTGTTAGATTCTGACCCATAAAGTTAGTCACAAAGGTTCTCAAAGCTGGTAAATGTATGGGAGGGTCAGTATGTCAGAGGATAAAAGGTGTGGCTTTGTTTAAGTTGCTTTATAAAAGTATTGTAGCAGTGCCATGCATGTGTTTATGCTAATAATAACACTGACATTTCTTTGACTTTTTCCCCTCAGAGGTGACATTGTGATTGCAAAAAGCCCAAGTGATCCAAAATCAAATATTTGTAAAAGAGTAATTGGTTTGGAAGGAGACAAAATTCTCAGCAATAGTCCATCAGTTTTCTTTAAAAGCCATAGTTATGTAAGTAACATTTCAATTATGTTATTGATTGGTATCATAGTTGATTAACATTAACTGAACACACTGACAAATGATTATAACTTTTATTCATATTTTGAATATAAGTTAGAATAATGCATTCATTAGAATTTAAGTATGTTTGTATCAAGAACAACATGGCCATTATAGTTTATATATTTTATTTCTTTTTATATTTATAAAATATTTATATTTTATTTCTTTTATTTTCTTTTAAAATTTAATTTCTTTTCTTTAATTTCTTTTAAAATTTAAAATTATTTTCTTTTAAAACCCTGTATAAACATCTCAGTATTAGTTGTTGCAGGCAAGATTCACCAATGAATGTCAAAATAATGGGCAGACGTTTGAGGAAAAATAGTGTATTTGCATAGTCTCAAAGTATCTTTCCCGGGCTTCCCTGGTGGCGCAGTGGTTGGGAGTCCACCTGCCGATGCAGGGGACACGGGTTCGTGCCCTGGTCCGGGAAGATCCCACATGCCGCGGAGCGACTGGGCCCGTGAGCCATGGCCGCTGAGCCTGCGCGTCCGGAGCCTGTGCTCCGCAACGGGAGAGGCCACAACAGTGAGAGGCCCGCGTACGGGGGAAAAAAAAAAAAGTATCTTTCCCAAGAAATTTTTACAAAGGGAAAAACAGTAGCTTCGTAGAGGAGAAACCTGACAAACACCACCTTAACTGAGTGATCAAGGTTAACTTTACCTGTAACAAGACGTCAACATAATGTGACCCCTGAATTCAAGGACTGAGAAGGGCACATCACCTTTGTGGTACTCTTGTTAAAAGGTATAGCCTCATGAGAAAACATCAGACAAACCCTAACTGAGGGTCATTCTGTCACATAATTGACCAATACTCTTCAAAAATGTCAAGGTCTTTAAAAAAAGGAAAGTCAGGAATTGTCATAGACTGGAGGAGACAAAGGAGACATGACAAGTAAATGCAGTCTGGAATTCTGGCTTAGATTGTTTCTCCACTGACTTGTTAGTGGAAAATCTGGTAAAACCAAACACAGTCTTGTAGTTTAGTTTTTTAAAATCCTATTTAAATGTTTAGGATAGATATTTTGGTGTAGTCAACTTGCCAACTCAGTTAGGAAGAAGAGCAAGAGCAGTAGAACGGAAGAGTGAAGAGCAAATGTAACATGTGAGCCCCTTTCACCAGTCACATGGCTGCTGAGACAGCTTGTGGCAGGGGAGGGCAGCCTTCTGTTTACTCAGCATATACTCTTCTTTAATTATAATTTAATTTTCTATTTTTGTTTAAATTTTCTGTGTCACTGTCAGATTATTAATAGAGCTGTTACATCTGTTAAGTAACTTTATCTTCATCCCCAGTGTAAACATATAATTAAGAGTTAAATGGTCTTCATTGTTGTAAATTTATTTTGACCTACAATAGCCTCTGATTGCCCTATAAGTTTGATCAGTAGACTATTAAATAATCTGTTATTTATTTACCGTTCTTAATAGACTATGGTTCAGCTGTGCAAATGTTTATTACACTTTTGATGTTTATTACTACAGTGCTAAACATCCTAGGAATCCGTAGCTGATGGTGATAATGTTAAAGTTGAGAATGTGGTATCAGGTAACCTATTTTTCTGTGGCCTTCATCATGGATACTTATCCTTTTATTTTTCAAAAATGTCACTTATTTACGTAATGGTTTCACCTTCACATGACTATTTTCATTTCTTGAGGCATTCTAGTCACTTCTAAGTTGCTTTAGCAACAAGCATATACTTCAGACCAGAAATAGTTTTATCAACAGAAAGAATAACAAAATATATAAATGATAGCATCTACTATCTGTGTACAGTGTGTACACTGCTGTTGTTTTCTTTTAAAATTATTAGAGGAGGAATATTAGGATGAAAAGATTTAGATAAAATCTCTGCTAAGTAATCAGAGAAAATAACCAGAGGACTATAAGACGTACATTTTTTGAATATTCTATTTAAAGAAGACATTCATCGAATTTTTATGTTTGTTGAGAGGATAAATTAGGGGACACTGCCATTTTGTTCCAGGTGTATTCCATTCACTTTGGTTTGCATGTTTATAAGTGTACAAACAATTGTAATAATATTGGCCAGCACTTAACTGTGTACTTACTCTGTACCTGACACTGTTGAAACTCTTTCCAAGGGTTAATTTATTTAATCATCAAAACAGTAACCCAGTGAAGGTGGTAGTAGCATTTGACAGATGGGAAAGCTGAACAACAGGGAGGTTAAATAAATTGTCCAATTTCAAACAGTAAGAGAAACAGTTGGAATTCAAACGCAGGCAGCCTGGCTCTGTCCAGAATCTATATTCTTTACCATGCCACTACTTTTCATCCCAAAATATCCTCTACTTACTATTATTATTTCTACTCCCATCTCATAAATTGTATTTCCCTTAAAATGTATTTGTCTTTATTATTTTTAAAAAGAAAGGCAACTGTTTCTAATCAGGGCCAGTATTAGTTCTGAAAGACAAGCCAGTGATTTTTGAAGGCTTCCTGGCTCCACCAGTTTTACTAGGCTGCGTTTTTTAAGCCATAAGAATTGTGTAGCTATTACAGAACCACTTTAGCAAATGTGTTCCATTAATCAAGGTGACTTATAACAAAAATTCATCCAAGTTTGGAGCACTGAAGAGATATCCAAACTGTTTGCATTCTGCCCCTCCAGAGTGTTCCCTTTTCCAGCTATCTCAGAAGCACACTGGTGCTGCATGCTATGAAAGGGGTTTCTTCCCCTTATCTGTGCATCCTTTCAGAAAAATCATTGTTGTTTATAGGTTATGAAGACATTACTATTCAGATCTTGATTGAGATGCATAATAAGCATGATATATATTAAACGTGTTTTGAATTTCAGGCAAAAAACATTTATTCTCCTAAGTAGGTGCTTCAGAAAGCAAAACACCAAAATTGTCATTTGGAACCTAGAACATAGAGTTTAGCATATGAAAGAAATAGCATTGTTTGTAAGTTGGCAAACAAGAATATAAACAGATCATTGGTTAAGTGATATGAAACCATTTTATTCATTCCAGAGTTCTAAAAGTTCATGTGGCAAGCAGCACTTACGAAAGGTGATTTATTTTTTGCATTAAGCATTTGGAAACGAAGCAGTCCCTATCAAGGTCCTATTGCAGTGGGTTTTGCTTATTTTCATGGTATTGAGGCCAGTAATTTTTTCCCTTGGGTTATGGGCTGAGCATTGGCTACTAGGAAATGAGCTTAATTTGTGACTCTCAAAAGAAACAAATTGTACTCAGCTCAAACATCTTGAATAACTTGCCTTTCTATACTAAAGGAATTCCTCAGTTTGCTGCTAGAAGCCACTAATTTGCCAAAAATAATTTAGTTGGAAGAAGCATTTAGCAGGTAGGAAGTACATTAAATGAATAGGCATTCTCCTGTTGATCTGCACAGCAGGCGATTTAACGTAGTCTCCATTCCCCTAGGGAATATAGGGCCAGGACTCAGGAAATACAGTAAAATTTTCTTATAAAGCTAATCAAGAAACTATAACACTTTATAATCTTTCTCAGGATAACATTGTGTGATAGTTCAGGGCTGTGATTTTAATCCATAATGTAACTGTGGTATATAGTTAGTCATTTTGGAATACAGTAAGTTCCTATCAGCAAACAAACATGCTATAAAATCTCCCATCTAAACAAACAAACTCCTTTGGCACCACATCCTCCTATAGGAAAGAGTCGTGCATACTTACTGACTCGACTCTGAACTTTATATTCTCTTTTGAACTCATTCCACTTAGACTTTGGTCCCCAGCACTTTATTGAAAAGGTTCTTGTTAAGAGTCACTGATGACTTCTCTGTTGTCGATCCAGTGGTCAGCTTTCGGTCCTCGTTTTACTTGACCTATTCTTAGTATTTGAAGTAGTTGTTCTTAAAGCCTGGTTTCACTTAGTTTTGGGGATACCACTCTCTTTAGGTTTTCTTCCTCTCTTTCTGCTTCTTCTGAGTGTCCTTTGTTGGTTCCTCCAAATATTGGAGTAACTCAGGGTTTGTATTTTAAACTTCTTTTGTTTATATACGTGCACTTAAGGTGACCTCTTCCTGTCTCATGGTTTTAAATACTATCTAACTCAAGACCTAAATTTATATCAACCACAGCTTCTTTCCTGAACTCCAGAATCATATATCTGATAGTCTGTTTAATATCTCCACCTTAGTATATAATGTTCACCTTGAACTTAATATGTCCAAAACTAAACTGATTTTCCTTCCAAAACTGGCTTGTCCCACATGTATTTCCCAATCATGGTAAAGGTGCCTCCATTCTTCTGCTCACTCAGGTCATAAACCTTGGAGTCATCCTTGCCTCTCTTCCTCTTTCACCCTCCCATCCAATCCACTAGCAAATCATGTTTACAAGATTGTATCTTGTAAATATAATCAGAATTAGACGACATCTTGCCCCCATCACTGCTACCATCCTGGTGCAAGTCAAATTCATCTCACTCTTGTTTTCTTGCAGTAACTTCTGAACTTCTCTCTGAGCTTATACCTTTCCCATCTTCTTGCCTCCTTACCCCTCTACTGACTACTCTTCACACAGTAACTGAAATGAACCTTTTTAATAATGATGCTTTTTCATAAAAATAATGTTACTCTTCTACCCAAAGAGCTCAGTGGCCTCCCATCTCATAATTAAAGCCATGGTCCTTTTGATGGCCTACTAGACCCTACACTCTTCCTGCTGCCTGTTGTTGTAATTAAAGTTTCATTGGAACATGGCCACACTCATTTATTTACATATTGTCTGTGACTGCTTTCAGTAAAACAGCAGAGTTGAGTCATTGTAACAGAGACTCTATGGTCTGCAAAGCTTAGCTATTTACTATCTGGCCTTTTACAGAAAAAGTTTGCTGACCCTTGCTCTACAATGTAAGGTTCTTAATGGCAGAGATTTGTTTTGATCTCTGCTGATTCCTCAACACCTAAACTTTTATTTGGCATCTAGTAGATACTTTAAAAATACTTAAAGGGTGGACAAATGGATATATGACTAGAGTCTGACAGTGTTTTATTTTAGTTTCTATTCTACTCAGTTTCTTCTAGTTTCTACTGCAAACTCGCTCTGGAGTAAAGTGCATGATGTTCTATTTTTCAGTAATATAGATGTTCCTGTAGCTCACCACACTGTATGCTAATGCTGAACTGGCCAATCTGTGTTTATTCTAGTCTTCATAGAAGACTTGAAAGATCTTTCTTCCATGGTAGGGCTACTTGACCATTTTCCATAACTGCAGGTAAATGTTATAGAAAATATTGGAATGCCCCTGTTACTTTGTACCAGCATAGCATTGTGCTGATTAAACGTTTCTTTCCCCAAGTGACTTCTATTTGGACTGAATGATAGTTTTCAGCCCTTTTATTAAAGCAGATTAAACATTTACCTGGCTTTGAATAATTAGTTTGGAGTACTCTGAACTTGGTCTCATCTAAATCTTCTGAAGGACTGGTGGAATTGAGGTACCCTGGACTTACCTTGTTCTCATTTTGAGGGAAGATTTGGTTCCCTAGAAATGGTGTGGTGGTTTTGTTACTATGAAGGCTAAGTCGCCCTTGCAACATGCAGTACCTACTAATTAGTTTGTGTGGTAATGAGAGTTTTCTACATTTCAGTAGAAATGATGTGCCTTTGGACATATGTAACAACTCTACAGGTATTTTGTTCTTTTGATTCTTTTATTGGTTGGCAGATTAAGGATGGATAAGTTGTTATCTGAAGCTGGTAAACTGTTCCTTTAAGTGTAAACTTCTGCTTTCCAGTGGTTATTATAAAACGAAGGATCTTTTTTCTAAATCTTTCAAATAATTAAAACTCTGTTTATTGAATTTTAGTTTCTCAGCCATAGCAGCCACCTTGTTGAAGATGAGCATGTTAACAGAAATATTATGGAGATTTCAGTATTTTCCTGTAGTTAAAGCGTAGCATCTTTTGCTATTGTTAAAGGAAATGTATCTGTGCTTATTAGAAAAATTATGTTTTTGCTTTTATATTTGACCTATCAAAATATCCAGTTATATAAAGCTTTTCGGTTCTTGATACCACAGATTCCAGAATCATACACAAAAGGTGAAATGTTCATCAAATGCTAGTCTGTTACCACAGTAGAGTGATGGTAGGTGTATAAGAAATGTAGTATTTCTTACATTTTTCTTTTTGAATTGTAGAGTATGTTAATAACAACATCATTATTGTTATTGGCAGAAATGTAAGAAATAGAGACATTTTCACATTTCAGAAAGAACTGATTAAATGTTCTCAGGATGCCCTGGTGGTATAGTGTTCTTAAAAGGAGAACTTGGAAATGGGATAATATGCTAGTAATAAATCTGTTTTACTGTGTATTGAAAAATATTTAAACAAAACTGATTGGCCAACTGAAAAACAATCTCACTAATTGCGAAACATTAGAAAATGGTCACTTTATAAACACTGATAGCCCCCAACGTGTACTGTGTATTTACGTTATAGTTCAAATCCTTGAATATCCTAATGCTGTTTTTCTGTTTGTTTAAATGTCATTTACTTTAGCTAAAAGTCACAACCATATGGTCTTCTATTACCACTTGTATTATAAACAGAAAAAGTACTTCTCTGTAGGGAAAGGAATCATCAGATTGAAAGGGTTTGTTTATTATAAGCTGCTGATACACTAAATCCTTATGTCATTTAAATAGAAGAACTACCTAATAATGTCACTTATTACAACTAGGATATCTAAACAAGGGACTTGCTTTTTGCAGACTATAGTGATAAAAACCTGTGCTTCACATCCATTTCTCAGCAACGGCTCCCAGGGTGATCAGTCACGGCACACTGCTAATGCCTTGATTGCAGCTCATGCACAGGAAATATGTTTACTCTTTTGCTAAAGTGAAGTTGACTGCGGAGATGACGTGACTTTTTCATCCTATAGCTAACAATTCTGAAGATAAATTTGACTTAGTGTTTACAATTCTGAGCTGTTTTTCTTCTGATGTTAACACTAAAGAATCATCTTTGAGGCTCCCACTACTTAAGCATTTTCTGATGTGTTCCCTGAACATTTTCAGAATAATTTGGTCTTAGTTTAACAAAAATATGAAGTTTATAAAATATTATTTTGTAGAAATGTATTTTATCTTAATATATGTTTGAGTATGTATATGTATTTATGAAATCAACATTTCTACTGAAAGGGTAGTAACTCTTCCTGAAACTAACATGTTTTGCTCACCTGAAAATATTTTAACCACTCAAAGTTGGAAAGTCAGTGCCATGGGTGGGATTCTGGGGAGGCATTTATGCAATTCAGTAAAATGCCATATTACGTATAGTTTTATCTGCAAGTTATATGAGACCTCTATACTTTTAGGTTGCTTAAAAGTAGGTGGTGCAGTAGTTAAGAATCCGCCTGCCAGTGCAGGGGACGTGGGTTCGAGGCCTGGTCTGGGAAGATCCCACATGCTGCGGAGCAACTAAGCCTGTGCGCCACAACTACTGAGCCTGTGTTCTAGAGCCCGTGAGCCACAGCTACTGAGCCCACATGCCACAACTATTGAAGCCCGCGCACCTAGAGCCCATGCTCCACAACAAGAGAAACCACAATGAAGAGTAGACCCTGCTCGCTGCAACTAGAGAAAGCCCGCACGCAGCAACAAATACGCAACGCAGCCAACATAAATAAATAGATTTATAAAAAAAGTAATTGGGAAAAATTACTAAGACTGAAATTGTAATGCTGCTGTTCAGTGTAAGCATCTGAGGCAGACTCCCACTCTGATGGTCGGTTGTAAAGAGAATGTGTTCCAAGTGTCCTGTGGCTTCCTAACCTGATACAGTGGTCTGCTGGACTAAGTGGAATATGTTCAAATGTCTTCTGAAATAAGCAACTAAATGAAGTTCTTCTATTACCACTTTGGGCAATCAAAATTCTACAGATTTCTGTGACCCACTTAATCTTAGTCTATAAAAGCATTCTCATTCTAGTAAACTATTTTCTACCTTAAATAAGAAAGGAAAAGAGAAATTACAGATTTAAAAGCAAGTATGCATATTATAAAACAGTTGAAGATAGTAAAATAGCCGAAAAATATTGACATTACAAGCCATTATACTGCTAACCTAGATATGCGAGAGTGCTTCCTCCTGGGTTGGAATTTTCATAACTATTTTAAGAAAATTTAGGAATCGTTTAGTTTGGCATAGCTAGTGCTTGCCTGTCTACTACACAGACATACAGAGCCAACAGGGAAGGGAGATAAAGCACCTAAAACTATAGGGTGAGTAATTTAAAATTCTAAGATGCAACTTAAGATTCTGATCTACTCCCTGTACATTGTGTGTATGAATCTCTAAATCAGGAAGGATTAGAAAAACCTCCTGTCATCTGAAGAGACTTGAAATTTGACCTGACTTCCCTATGTAAAGAAAGTCAGAGTAGGTCTGGGGACATAGACTGATATGCACTTCTGACCGTAACTGCAAATGCACCTAACCCCAAACCAATCCCAGCATCAGGCATCTTCCTGAATGAGACTGTGTCCCAGGAACAGTGGAAACCGCTGGACTTGGGGGGAGGGAGAGAAAACTTAAAAAGCCTTCAGGAGGTTATAGGGTGGGCAAATTTGCCAGACAATAACGTCACAAATTTCCTATTATTTATTCATGCATTCATTAATCCCATTAATTCCAGATATTACTGAATACTTACCTGAGGGCCACCACCATGTTAAAGTAGATCAAGTCCCTGCCTGCAGGCTGTCCAATAGAACTTTCTGCAAAAATGGAATAGTCTATATCTGCCCTGTCCAGTATGGTAGCCACTAGGTTCATGTGGCTGTTGAGCACAGGAAGCGTGGCTAGTGTGTCTGAGGAACTGAATTTTTAGTTTTATATAATTTGTAAGATTGAATAGTCATATATGTTACTAGTGGCGACCATGTTGGACAGTACAGCTTCAGGAGTTTGTAGTCCAGTTGGGGGACTGGACAAGGAATTACAAAATGCTGTAATAGAGGACACTTATCTAGACTGGGGTGAATAGGATTACTACAGAATGGGGAGGTAAAACCTGAGTTGAAGTTCTCAAGGCTAAGTGGGAGCTAGCCAATGCAGCATATGCAGAAGATCTAAAAGTGAGGGTGCAGCACTGTGTTTTGGGTAGCTGCCAAAAGTAAGTTCCTATGTCTGGGACATATAGTGGGGAGGGGTGGGTAGTGAACAGAGATAAAAATGAAAAGGTGATTAGGGCTCAGTTCCTTGTAAGTCTCAAGCAGGGGAGTAACTGTGTGTGTGTGTGTGTGTGTGTGTGTGTGTGTGTGTGTGTCCGTCCACATCACGCGTTGTGCCCCCTGCAGTGGAAATGTGGAGTCCTAACCACTGGACCCCCAGGGAATTCCTGGGAGTAAGATTATCATACTTAGCTTTTAAAAGATCACCCTGATATTTAGTATAGAATAGTAGAGGATGGTTGGAGTAGGAGAGGCCAGAGGCAGGGAGACCAGTTAATAAATAGGCTGTAAGACATAATTGAGATAATAACATGAAGAATGGAAAGCAGTACAAAGTTTGCAGAAAGATTAAGGGGATATCTAGACAGGATTGGATGTTGGAAGAAATGGAATTGAAAGGCTTAAAACTGACCCAAGTTTCTGGCTCTAGCAATAGGGGTAGGTGGTGCATTAAAATAAGGGGTCTGGACTTCCCTGATGGAGCAGTGGTTAAGAGCCCACCTGCTAGTGCAGGGGACACAGGTTCGACCCCTGGTCCGGGAAGATCCCACGTGCTGCAGAACAACTGAGCCCGTGTCCCACAACTACTGAGCCTGAGCTCTAGAGCCTGCGAGCCACAACTACTGAGCCCACGTGCCACAACTACTGAAGCCCACGTGCTCTAGGGCCCGTGTGCCACAACTGCTGAGCCTGTGTGCTGCAACTGCTGAAGCCCGCATGCTTAGAGCCCATGCTCCGCAACAAGAGAAGTCACCACAATGAGAGAAGCCTGCGCACCGCAACAAAGAGTAGCCCCCACTCGCCACAACTAGAGAAAGCCCACGCACAGCAACGAAGACCCAACGCACCCAAAAATAAATAAAATTTAAAAAATATATATAAAGGGTTCTGAGGGAGATGTTAATTTGGGAAATGGAGAGAAGATATACTCAGTTTTGGAGTAGTCTAGAAGCCTGTATAAGTCTATGATAGATTGTACTTTAAATGAATACAATGGCAGTGAAATTATAGGAAGTGGAAAGAAAACACATTCTTTCCCAGAATGACGTTTGGGTGCTATACTATTCCCTCCTTGATGTCCACAGTATATTTTCATGATCTCTTAGTCAAAACAGTGTTTTGATGCTCTCAGCCCCCTGAGATCAAACTCACTTTTTAAAGGTCTTCAGCTATTCTCTTCGTATCTTACATCATCACAAAAAATGTCGTCTGTCATCTACCTGCCTAATCTGCAACTTTGTATTCACAAAGCTAGACATCATTCTAAATAATTTCCAGGGTATGGGACATTAGAGTTCTGGTTTTGATAAATAAAATGCAAGTAGAAGTGTCTATCAAAGAAAATCATGCAATACAATGCTTTTTTTTTTTAAGATACTAGTAATATCAGGTACAAAAAGATCCACATATTTTATTTTAATCCTTCATTTTTTGGAGTATGGACTCTTGCTCTACTACTGATCTTTTATTTCTAGTACCATTTCAGGTATAAATCCGTTTTTTAGCCAATCTCTATATGATGCAGTTATGCACTGGTCCATAAGAAACTGAAAAGCGCTACAGAGATTCATCTATAGGAATAAATCCAAATAGGGATGAGTTTTGACTGGGAAGAATTATTTGAAGTCTCAGGAATCAAAAATTTGGTGGAAACCTATTAGCACATATTCTGTATAGTAGGCATCTGATTTACTATTTTAGACTTTTTCTGAGAACATGAGAAAACTCATTATTTACATATTTACTGCCATTTTCTACTACTCTTTCAGATACCTGTGTTTCATTAAGTTAGGCTCATCTTTTGGAATATGAGAACCAGAGTGTACATCAGGCTATATTAAAATGAGAGTACAGACAGTCTTGAAATGAGAATATAAGGAACTGCTCTTAAATACTAATCCAAAAAAAGCAGGTAACCTTGTTACAAATAGAACAAAAAAGAAGTCAGAGACCAAATAATCCATTGTCCTAGGGAAAAAAAATCTGTAGGATTGAGATGTTAGCATTAGATCGCTGGGATGGAAAGGCCTATTTACTAGCTTCAATCCCAACACTTTTTCCCCTTCCTCTGCCTTCTGACAAGTTGGTAGACGGTCCTGAAGGAGTAAATGCTCCATAAGGAAGTGCTTAGGCATTTGATATTTAATAAACATTGCTTGAAAAAGATGCCTGTTAAAAGAATAAAAATGTTAGTCTTTGCTACATTTGGATGATTTGGTCTTAAAAACTGAATTTCATTAAATCACTTGGCATAATTAATATGGCATCTATTCACAATTAATGTACATTTTTAATTATACTGGATTTAATTCAAAGTCTTGGCTAGTACCAGAACTATATAATTGAATATAATGTAAAAGAAAAAGACCAAAAACATAACTGAAGTGAAATTGCAAAGCACAGTTCACTTTGCAGAGAACTGGATAGACTGCATAAGAAACCAGGAACAAAGAAAGCCCGGCAGGCATCATTCATCCAGCAGCTGGAGCAACTGTTAATAACAATAGTGAGTGCTTACTGGGTGCCAGGAGCCTTATGTGTTATTTGGTTTTCAGAATGTTTCTGTAAGGCATTCATTAGTCCCAGTTTTTTAGATGAGGTTTAAATAACCTCTCCAAGGTGTTTAACTAGTAAGTGACAGAGCTACAATTTGAACTCAGAACTATGACTCTGTGGACTGTAACTTTAACCACCATACTAACAACCCATCAGAAATTCCTGTTCAGGCTGGATGGAGGTATTGAGTACTTAAGGAGAAGATGAAGGAGCTTAGCTTGCTTGCAATAGCTATGAGAATGAGCAAGTCAAGTCTTAGCCTAAGCTCTAAACCCACGCAGCAGGGAGATGCTCAGTAATAAAAGAGAACCTTTAGTTAAAAGCATCCCTCATCACACACACCCTCACCACAACGCTGTAGGTGTAGCTTACTAGAACTCTGGTGTAAATTCCTCTTTAATGATAATTGGCTATGAACCTAAAGTGGCACCATTTTTAAGTAGGGAAAGGCAATAACAGTCCCCGGGAATGATGTGGGATAGGTTAGTAATAAGTCAGAATTTAAATGGGAAGAAAAAGAAGCAGGACTGCATAGAGATAGTATCTACTGAAATAATAAGTGTGTTAACTGTTCCTTGCCTGGTCCTTATAAATGTTAATCCCTTTGTCATGCATCTAGCCTTTGGGAGCACCTCCCTTATGACTCCAGATATTCTACTCAGGGAGACAAATGTAGGCAAAAAGTTCTGGCAAGAAGAATGTCAGTAAAAATAGAGCATTAGTGAGACTGTTGCTTGAGTTTTGCTTTCAAAGTTACCCATAACTGACGCTTGAGACAGCCCCATTTTACAAAATTAAAGATTAATAATGTTTTCTCAGCTTTGTGTTCTTAAAAACCTTTCTACATGATTTTCTCTCGGGATTTAATGCTTCACTTTTTGACATATACATCTTTATCTATAGTTTTGTTGGTGTGTATAGGAAGATAAACTCCAACAATTATTTACTGCCATTGCAGGAGTCATACAAATACTGGGCATTATGAAGTTCTTTTAGGACTATATAATTAATAAATGATCTCATTTTGCAAGTATTCTCTCCAGTAGTTTGTGTGCATAGCATCTTACCATGACTATGTTTTGGTTATATAAGCCATGATTAAGCAGAATATGCATTAACCACATAGTGGTATACTAATTTGACTCGATTCTGCTTACCTGAAAGATAGTAACATAAATAACAATTATTTGGGTATTGTTAAACTAAAATGACATGTCATGAATGTACATTCATCATATGGACTTTTTTCCTGGGCAGGGAAATTATGCATTTTATATTTTACATTCATCATTCTGTGAGACACAAGACAAAATCTTTAAAATACATGTGGAAAATGAAATACTTTACAGTGTTGTTGATATACCACTTCCATTTGCTTTTGCCAAAAAAAAAAAAAAAACAACCCACAAAAAACAAAACAAAAAAGCCCAAGTCTTTATCTGATTGCTTTCCTAAGGTGTGTATGCCTCTCCTTTTCCTATATATTTCAGGAAAAGGAAAAAATAATCATGTCAGAAAAGGATTCCAAAAACTTTGCCCTCTCCGATTACCTTTATGATTTTTGTTTGTTTCTTTAATATTATTATTTCCTTTACATTCAATCATTTTAGAAGACCCATTAAGGAGGCATGAGCAATAATAGGGCCAGTGCATATACCCTGCCTTTGCTGATTATACATTTTAAAATATCTGGCAAACAAATAGTTAAAAATCCGTCTGTTATTAGGATTTTCTGTTTTTTGAAACTTTTGAAAGGTCAAACGTACAAATATCTTACTCTTCAGTCAGAACTTTTTCTTAATTAGATAATCTTTGCTTAATCAAATAATAAGTGAGTTTGATTAGTTTAGTAAATGTGTTATTGTGGACTCTTTCATCAGATTTCACTTGAATCAAGAAAGGTAACACCTGTGGGTTGGTTCCCCAAAGCTGCTTTTGTTAAATGGACACCCGCAGGCCATGAGGCAATTACGTTTGTTGCTTGTACTATAAAGGAGGCACTTAACTAGGCTTCAGCAAGTATGGCTGAGAACTAGAGGCTTGATTCTTTTGTCCTGCCCTGAGATTAGGTTTTATCATAGCTCAGGAAGTAAACCTCTGACGTAGAAAGGAAAAACCAAGAATGATTTAAGGGTTCTTTTACTGCTTTAAAAGTTATTCCTAAAGCTAGTTATATCTGAGACCCTGGGAAAATTCAGATTTGAGCAAAAGTAAACATTTCTAGGTGGCATTCATTGTAAACATATATTCATACATTCTTATTCAGTCTCATACATTCATTCAAGTTGGCATGGCATATTTCCAAAAATACAGAGATGAAAAGTAATTAACTTTTTAAAAGTTTTGGTTATGAGAAGTAATGAACAAAGACATGGAATTAGGACTTCCATTTTGGGGCATTTGTAAAGCATTTATTATAATTTTTTTAAGTGTTTATTTGAGTTCTTTTCTACTTTAATTGGAAAGTTATAACAGCTTTTTAAAAATACATTTTAAAAATATATTTTAATCTATTTTATTATAATATTGCTATAGAATTGTTTTATCTGGTTTGAATTTTGAATTTAGTGATAACCAGTAGGTTAATCCAACAGACAATAACTGTTTTGAGTTAGAAAGGAAATTTTTGTTTTGTTCCTTGCTTTACTCCACTCCACTCACCTGACCAGAAAGGTCAGGTTTTAAGTTTTGGACCCATACCAAAAATGTGTTGTACTTTATATTTATTTAAATAAATGAGTTCTTAGCTAGACTAATATTTTAGTTATCCCGAGGTCTGGTGACAGTGCTGTAATTGCAGTCATTTACTTGTACTGTACAAAGAAGCAGAGCCTGCTATACGGATTGGAAGTTAGGTCACTCTCTTACCACATTACCACAGACAAAAAAAAAAAATTTTTTTTTACTTCAATAAAGCTCTTCCTAACCTGCATTGTGATGGACAATGTTCCATTTTTAAAAAGTACAAGTATTACTGAAAGGGCTAGTCATATTAAGACACACATGTATGTGTATGTGCATATATATATTTTAAAATTATTTAATACATACTGTTCACAAAAATGTAAATTTTGAAATACATAAAATTTTGTGGTTTTTTTAAAAAATTAATTATACCTAAGTAAGCCCTGTAACTTATTTTTTTCACTGACTGTATTCATGTCAGTCTATTAGCTGTCTACTATTCTGTAAATAAACTGTTTAACATCTGCCTACTGACGAATATTTATACTGTCGCCAATTTTGAGATACAAGCAATACCATACTGAACTTATCTGCTTATACATAATTGCATGCTGAGTTTGGCAAATCTTTTCTAGAGATTTTGATAGGGAAAGGGTAAAATGAGGACACACAGGGCATGCCACTGAAGGGGATGCAAGGCAGAGATGCCAAAGACACACTTTACTTACATCAAGAACTTTAGTTCTCACCAAAAGGATTTTCTTCATACTGTTATGAGGTATGCTAAAAAATAAGACTTTAAATATTAGATACTTTGAACATCTGGCAATTATGGAGTAACTGCGGCTGAACTTGCCCTCCTGCCATAAAGAACTAGAAAACTGGACAAACTATGTAAAACAGTTTTCAGACAATGCACAGCAGGCAGTACAAGACGGATTCCTGAGAGCAGGGAAACAAACAAGGCAAGCCTTATACTTTCCCTAACTTCTGCCTTAAAGCAGTTTTCAGAAGGTGCAAGGAGGAAAATTCAAACAAAGGACAGTGGTCTTGCTGAGTTGAAGAGACAGAGATTAGGGTATAGGGAAGTTTAAGTGGTTGGAATTTATGCATCAAACCACCGGGGAGAAAAGAGCTACAGAATGATCTCCAGCAATCTATGTAGAGTATTGTCTTGGTTTTGGGGCTGAACACTAAACTGTGCCTGCTTATGGTGAAATTTAGAGACTGAGCACCAAACAGCTATTGGCAGCAGCCAAGCAATTCCCAGAGCTCACACAGGGCTGTCAGTTGAGTTCTGACCAACCACAGTGGACAGATCTCATTAAATATCTAGAGCATTCCATAGAGACCCTGGAATATCATGCCTTAGGAGTGAGCTAGACTAGCCCTTACAGTGTGAGAGAGACCCAACGCTTAAAAACAAGGCTTGACAGGAATAAGCTGTTCCACAGCTAACTTAACCACCTTCCAAAAACCAAACAGACCTCTTCAACATTCAGTGCTCTCTAAAAAGAGAACAAAATCCACTCAACAAATGAATGTTCAGCTCAATAACAAATTATTAGATATGTGAAGAAGTAGGAAAATGTAACCCACAACTAGAAGAAAAACAGATCCAGAAATGAGACATAATGGAATTAACAGTCATGTGCTCTAAAACACCAATTATAAATATTTTCAGGGATCTAGAGGATGAACATAATGAGGGAGAAATGGTAAATATAAAAAAGAACCAAGTGAAATTTCTAGAGCCTAAAAATATATCGTCTTTACAGCAGATTAAAAATTGCAAAAGAAAAGATCCCAGACTGGGAAGAAGTATTTGCAATACCTGTCAAAGGACCTGTACTCAAGATACATAAAGGGCTCTTAAAATGAATAAGAATAATCCATTTTAAAAATGGGCAAAATATTTAAATAGACATTTCACAAAAGATACACTAATAGGTACAAGAAAAAATACTTATCAGAGAAATGCAAATGAAAACCACAATGTGACACCAATAGCCTACTAGAATGGCAAAAAAATTTTTAATTGAAAATACCAAGGTTGTGAAGCAACAGAAACACTCATACATTGCTGTTGGGAGTGTAAAATGGTATAATTACTTTGGAAAAGTTTAAGATTAAGCGTACACTTATGACCCAGAAATTCTACCCCTACATATTTACTGAAAAGAAACAGACTTATACATGAACGTTCATAGTGCTTTATTTGTAACAGCCCAAAATTGCAGACAACACAAACATCCATCAACAGGTTCATGGAAAGAAATTGTGATTTACAATGGGATATACTCAGCAGTAAAAAGCAATGAATGACTGATACATACAACATGTATTAATCGTTTAAAAACTGCTGAACAAAAGCCTGACACAAAATACTATGTAGTGTGCAATCTCACTTATATGAACTTTAGTAAAACTAGTCTCTAGTAAACAGGAAACATCACTAGTTGCCTGGGACGAGGTGTAGGGGTGGGAGGTGGACTGGAAAAGGAGGGAATTTTTGGGCATAGTAGTAATGTTCTACATCTTGATTGTGGTTGGTGGTTACACAGGAATGCACATTTTTCAAAACTAGTGTCGAAACAAAATGAGCACATTTTACTGTAAAGTATACCTCTAAAATTGATTTTAAAGTGTACACCCTTACCCCATATCAAAAATTAGTATGTGTTTCAAAAGTGGAGTAACTGCAAACATAATGAATTTTTTACTGGGAAAATATGTGACAGAGGGGTAGATCAGCAAAGGTGACTGCTTTGATTTTAAGACTCAAACTCAGAGGTTTTCCCATTTATAGAGAAGCTCTTATTAAAGGTACCATCAGTGATGAGGTTGTTTCCTTGTGTCTGTACTTTATATCAAACATTGAAGTCTTAAGATGTAAAGGTTATTCCTTTGCTATGAATGGATGCATGGGTATTAGCATATATGGGCTTCAGGTAAGTAAGAGGTAGCATGTTCCATATTTGAACCTACTTCTGTTAAATGTCAGTAACTGTACTTCACAGGTTGTTTTAAGGATCAAATGTGTGTGTGTGTTTAAAATGACCAGAAAAGTATGTATAAACACTAGTTTGTGTTACTATTCCTCCCTTTTGTTCCACCCCTTGTAGTCAAGGACTAGGTGTGAACAGCCTGGGTCACACTCCTCCAAAGGTTTCTGGTGGTATGTTCTGGGTCTCTCTTAGCAGATTCCTTTCTGTTCTTGTTAACTTTACTATACCAGAGATAATACTTCATCACTGTGTTTATCTAAACTTGGAAGAAACTTAGGTCATAACTGCCACAAAAGTGATTGTGCTTTACAAGAATTTCTACTTAACTAATACTAATCACCAACAAATATTTGCGTTCCAACATCAGTTTAGGTGTTGTAAAGATTTAAGATCATGACATGATTATTGTCTGTTGGCTTTTTCAGTCATAAAATAGTAGACATACACAAAAGCCAAGCATGTAAGAGGATGTTATGTTCCAGAGCCCCATGTAGGGCAGACTTTAAGTGTTTTAAACAATCTAGAGTATTTGGTATGTGCAGGCAACATAGGGAAAAGCTTCATGGAGAAAGGAAATGTATATTGGATCAATCGGACAGGCAAAAAAAGATCTTGCTGGATCGTTAGTATCTTTATTCGTTTTTTGATTTTTGTTCTCCTTTGCTTTTATTGGTGTCCCTAACTTTATAATTGTATTTAAGTATTCGTATATGTTACCTATTTTTAGAACTCAGGAACAAACACATACTAAGGAAAAACTATGGAAATTTAGACACCCAAGATGTTCACATTGTAGTTTCTCCCAAGGCAGTACTTCAGAATATATTTAATGACTTATTTTACCTTTTCCAAATACACTATTTTGTTCTTCTTTTCATCTGTAACCTGAGATGTACTCATTCTTCTATTTGAGCAGCCTTATGCTTCACTACATATAAATCTACTTATTATATAGGTAGGAATGAACCTTGCTATTAGCCCTAGAACCTACAACTAGTTCCACTAGTAGAAGTTAATGATCTTACAATATCTGATATTCTTTCAAAAAACTTTATCCTTACTCTACAAATAGATTTAACATTTAAGTGTATCTAAATGAAAATAAGTAACTTGATTCATTTTTGGCTAATATTTCTACATGATATAAGACATTCCAAAATTATATATTTCAAAATTATATAATCTCTAAATTGTAATTCAAATTTTACATGCTTGTATAAATTTATTTTTCCAAAAGGTAATTCAGGGGTGATGGGGGGGAGAATGAATAGGCAGATCACAGAGGATTTGGGGGGCAGTGAAAATACTGTGTATGGTACTGTGATGTGGATACATGTCATACATTTGTCCAAATTCATAGAATGTACAACACCAAGAGTGAACCCTAAGGTAAACCATGGGACTTCGGGTGATGATGATGTCAGTGTACCAGACATGCCACTCTAGTGGGGATGTAATGGGGAGGCCGTGCATGAGTGGGGGCAGGAGGTATATGGGAGATCTCTGTACCTTCCTCTCAGCTGTGCTGTGAACCTAAAACTGCTCTAAAAGTCATTTTTAAAAATTTTGTGACATTTTAAAACACTGGTCATTTCTTATTAAACCTAATATGAATATTTTTCTTCACATAAGGTTCCCAAGTAATAATCAGTCAAAAGAATAGTGAAAATTAATTCCTTTCCATAGATCATTTTGGTCTGGTCAATAATTCAACTTTCTTGGGTAACAAAACCTATAAAAAAGAAACTTTAAAATGCAATTTTGAAGATTGTTACTGAAGAGTAATTTTTAAAGTTTATATTGAAGAGACATTAACGGGCAAATATCTCATATCACAGTGGGCATTTTTGTAAGTAATGTGTTCTGTCCTAAATATACTTAGGATTGTCACTGAGTAAAAATTTAAATTTATGTTATATCCCAGTTAATAACAAGACATATAGAAGATGGGATCTTTTCATTTAGTAGAAGGTCACCATCATTAATTTTACAACTGATGATTTTATAATAGGTCCTTCTAGTTCTTGATGGTCATTATTGAAGTATAATGCATTGAAGATATGGCCTGTACAAAGGCAGAACAAGGATCTTAATTAGAATTCTGACAAGCCCACTCCAATAAAATGATGAGATTATTTGTAATTGATGTCACAATCAATTACCATTTAGTTCATCATGAGCATTCTAATAGGTCTGGCCTTGGTATTGGCCCCAGGATGTTGCTGAGTGAGTGGCTGCCCTGCTTATGCTGTTATTGAGACAGGAGGGCACATTTTCAGTCAGCATCCTAATGACCTCTTTTGAAGTCTATTAAATTAATGACCCTGTCACACTGTTTTGATCTCTTATAACCTCAGTTTGGGGTTTGCATAACAAATTAATGTTTGGGAACCATACGGCAAAAAAGGTCTTTTTAAAAGTTGAAATATTAATACTACTTATTAATATTTAGTAAAAGTTATTTTATTATGCAAGAAATAACAGCAAAAATGCAAATTATAGGGTTTGAATGTATTTTGTAAAAGAGAACTTTAGGACATTTCTCCCTACCTCCAAAAGACATGATTTTTTATTTATAGTACCCAGATTTGTTTTTCTTTTTTAAAGGGGCTGCTTTCTTCTATAATTCTAGGTGCCAACAGGTCATGTGTGGTTAGAAGGTGATAATCTACAGAATTCTACAGATTCCAGGTACTATGGACCTGTTCCATATGGACTAATAAGAGGACGTATCTTCTTTAAGGTACTACTGTTTTCTGCTTAAAATGCAGGCTTTCTTCTCTGAGCTGGGAAAAAAAACAAAACCAAAAAAAAAAAAGTTCCTTTCAGAAGAACTGAAATCTTTAGGCTGTCAGTGGATATAAAACTGTTGCAATGACTACTACACTTTATGAACATGTTGGCCTTCATAGCTATAAACATTACCACTCCCCCATTATGACAGGTAATTGAGAATAATTTTTGTTCGAAAAATAAAGTTCAGATTAGTTGTAGCATAAGAAGCTTTTAATTTGACTCTCCAAAAATTTACTTTTCTCTCATACAACTTTTCCAACCATACTCATACCCAGGGCGTATGTTAATATATATGCATTTGCAGAAGAGCAATCTAGCAACTAGCTGGAATGCAGGGATATCCCAGTTAAGTATAGTGAGTAATGCACTTATCATGGTTGTAGTAAATGTAATAGTAAAGATTATTGTTTTCACTGGCTTTTCCTTTTTGCCACAAGCAGTCAGGAGAAAAACAGACATGAGTATTTGGGGCTGTTGGATAATTTACAGGATTTTTTACACTTAAGCAGATGTTATATTCAAGTACGTAGGTTTACAGTTAACTCTGACGATAGTGAAAGAAAAAACAAACATATACACACTACACACGTATTATTTTCTAGTATAATGTTTGAATGTTCCAAACTTTAGAGGTTAAATACATACACATACAGATTTCTTTCTACAGTCTTATTTTGAAGTAGAAAATTTGTTCTTGATTGAATAAGGAGAAAGCATTTAATTATACGGCATAGAGAAAGGGATGAATGAAAAAAAGAAGGGAATGTGATGACGCTATAATATCACTTTACTAATTGTCTTCAGTCACATTTTGATTTTACAGATTTGGCCTCTGAGTGATTTTGGATTTCTACGTGACAGCCCTAATGGCCACAGATTCTCTGATGATTAGCAAGCATTTATTCTTTTGATTTGATTATTGTCTTCTGCTAAAGTGAATTTATTGTCACTGAAACCATGTACTTACTAATAAACTATTTGCTATTCAGTTTGAGTTATTTTTAATTGTTAAATGTAAAGAATAAGCAACACACACTCTTGCAAGCTATATTTGTTCAAAATATATGGATAAAAGTGTAATCCAAAATAAGTCATCTAAATTCTGATACGAAAATATTTTTAGGGAAAACCTGGAACAACCTCACTTTCAAATTTTTGGTTGTACAGGTATAAGGAAAGTAATTTACTCCTCTTGAATATGCCTCATACTTTAGCTACATTTACAAGGCAGAGTACTAACTAGTCTTATAAGTCCACACCAACAATAAACCAAGAGTCTGACGTAATGAAAAGCTGCTAAATCACATGCTTGGCTTACTCATTTGAAATTAAGGAAGAATGTTTCAATGATCCCATAAAGGATTCCTTAAAATTTTTTAAATGAGTTCTGACTCATACGGTCCATAGAATATTAAATATATAGAAAAATAAAAGCTTTACTATAATCAATAATAACACATTAAAAAAGTCCACTTCACCATACCAGCAACGCAGTGGCCACGGTTTTCTGACTCCAAGGCTCTCCTCCTTTCTCCGGTTGCCAGTTCACTTTACTAACTTTGAAATAACTCATGAATATCCATATCCAGCCTTCATCATGGGAGAGCCAGGCTCACATGTTATTCACGAAGATTCTAACTTAATTCTAATGACCTGAGATTTGAAATAGTTGTACAAAAGGCCTATAACTTTAGCAGCTAGAAATATGTTACTTCAAAAACTTAGCAACTATAAAGGAATATGATGATACTGTGACCCATTAAAAGATGAGACACATATGAAGAAAGGAAAATTCTTATATTTTGTACCAAGGAGAAAATGCACCAATAATAAACTTCTCAGATGGGAATTCACTAAATATAATTTTTAATTCAAGCCCCCTTTCTTAGCGATCTGTAAATATAAAATGTAAATACATATGAATAATGAAATTAATTTTCTATTAATCTAGGTGGACTTCGACAGTCTTATATTTTTTCTGCAAATAATAGAGCTGACAAAAAAGAATCCTTTTTTTTTTAATCAGCTTTATACATTTGCCTGAGTGGACAGAGGTGGAGTAGATTTTCCTCCATGTGTCTGAATACACTAAAGAATTCCACTTAGTGAACAATCTCAGCGATAATGAAGGAGTTCTATAACTAGTGAACACATATCACAAGAAATCAGCGTCACTTCTTCTGCTTCATCCTTGGAAACACTGTATTTTCCACCACATCGACAACTCAGAGAAAAAGAATGATCATCTGCAAAGAAAACAAAATGCTTACATGTAACTACTTTGTTAATACCTTTTTTAAAAATGCAGCTATTCCACAGAAACTGCAAAAGAAAAAAGATCAGTCAATATAAAATATATTTAAATGAGAACTTGAAAAAATTTCTCATATAGGGGGCAGTGTTTCTAAAAATTATCTACTAAAAAATCTTTATCTGTGGAGGAAATGTATTGAGGGTATGAAACAATAGACCAAAGATCCTGTAGGGGAGAGCAGATGCTCAGAAGTGACCAATGAAATTTATTTGAAGTCTTCTGTTTTCTTAAGATTCATGTAAATTTTACATTCTTCTGAACAATGTGGTTGTCAAAATATTACTGTGAAGGAAGAAGAGAAACAGCCCTAGCTATCTTATTGTTAAGGAGCATGCCTTTGCCAGTAGTATATCCTTTCAGAGAAAACCGCTGACTTGACTGTTTATCAGGTTCAGCATTTGAATCCTGTCTGTTCGGGTATCACACTATTTCAAGAATCCTGCCTTAAATGTATAGACATATACTATGGTGTCCTTTCTGTGGGGGCTATGTGTGTGTACCTGTTTGTTTGGTGTTTACAAATGATTTAGGAACCAAAAGGACAATCACTGAAGTGAGATGCCCAAAGGAGGCAATATGGTGCAACGTTCTGCCTACGAATGGGGGAAATTTTATAAGTTTCCTCTTCCTAGGAAGTTGAAATACTTTGTCTTTTAGCTGAAAGAATCTCTGATCCACTGGTTATTCCATTTTACTGTCACTGAGGAGTGACTGTCAAAGAAAAGTAATTACTGATCTCATTATTTTACTACTGTCATAAAAAAAATTAGAGATAAATGAACTAAATCTCTAAAGATATAATTTCTTACAATCAAATATCTTCATTCAATTCTCAAACTTCATTTTTTAACACTTAGATCTCATCATATGCCATGAAAAGAAGAAAAAGAAAAGAAAAAGAAAAAATATTCAACTGCCTTGGATTTGTTCTCTAATCAACTTTGGTCTTGGAAAAACAAGCAATTAAATAAGCCAGCTTTACATGTTTATTTTATCAGTAAGGAAAACATTAATTCACAATCCTGCTTTTCATTTTTCACCACAATGTCTTTTTTCTCTATAAAGAAAAATAACTTAATCTTGAATTTTAAAACACTAACATCTTCCCTATCTGAGCCAACATATATGTGTAATAGAGCATGCTTTCAAAGTGAACTATTTTATTATTAAATTGTCTAAAAATACATATTCTAACCATTGGTTTTCTGGAGCTAAATCTCCCTCTTGTTTTTTCACCACCTCAGTGAACACTGAGAAACAATTTGAGGTGACATGTGCTTGGTAGATGATGCAGAGGCCACCATGGGCTACTGTGGAGTTTTGTCATAGATGATTCCAAATGTTAATGCTCACTAAAACTCACATATTTTTAAATTTCTTCTTAAATTATTCTACTATCACTTAAAGTGATATCTTCACAGAAATCATAATTTTAAATACACTGAATGAAGACAAAACAACCAAGCTGTATAAGAGACTAACTGTAAGGGGAATGGCTAACTTCAGTCTCTCAATAGTTCTTCAGGTATGCCTTTTAAGCATAGTAAAATGCATCATTTCCTACTGTTCCTGGACCCAGAAGCTGATAATTTGGCTATGTTTTTCATGTAGGATTTCATCCACTTTTCCCCTATTCTGGATCTTCACCTTCCAAGGTTATTCTGAAAGCGCCCATGAAGGAATCATCAAATGCTTTTGCTAGTCCAGTTGATCACACTTTTTATGTACTTTCATCTGCCAAGGCTGCTCTTTGCAATCGCACGGAACAATTCCAAATTGCAAATTCAACTGCAAAACTCACATGACCAGTTTTTAAACATTCCTGCAAAAATAATAGCTTCATGTAGCTGTTACTCACTATTTTCTCTCATAAGGATAAGGACTATTTCTATCTTTGCAGTGATAAAAAACCCTTAATTTAAATAAGTATCTAAGAACATCCTGTACTTTTAAGATGAACTGTATCTGCTTATAACTGATTCATTGGCTGTAGCTGGGATGCTTCTTTATTGTCTTCACTGTCAAGTTTACTTTAGGGAGTACCAAGGACAATAACATTTATGATAATTCTTGATTTCATGTTGTATATGTCTTTCAATGTCTTGGCATTTTCACTTGTTATCAAAAAGCCCATATATTTGCTGACTGAACAGATGCTTGAACCACACTAATCCACAGTCTTAATTTAAAATAAAATCTTAAATTGATATTTTTAAAATTTTACTAAAGAAGTAAAAATTACAAAAACCAGTTTTCACTGTTTTAATATTATCAGGAATTATTAGTAACAAAACATATTAGTCATATCAACTACAACAAGAAGAACTAATTTGTCCAATAAGAGATGGACACACACGCACATATACTGGTTGATAAGCTGGCAATACTGTATTTTCAAAAAATATTATTTAGCTGGGCAAGTCTCCCTGATAAACATGTTCTAATCTATCCCCTTCACAAAGTAGCAGTGAAATCAGTGTCACTAGTGTATTCTATTTTCACAGCAGTAGCTCTTCCTGTTTACTCTGATGAAACTATCATGAACCCCGGGAGCCCCAGTTACACAAAATCTCAAGTTTTCCAATCATTCACTGCAAATAAGAATTTCTACTCCAGGATTTCATTTGGCAGTTTAGGAGCAGAGTGGCTCATAGGCAAAAACATGATTCCCCTTCTAAGTCAATATAGCTTTGTGGCCCAACTTCCTAAGAGCACTAAGCTAAGAATTTGCCATTAAAAAATATTCCAGTAAACTTGGTTTCGGAAAGGACAGGCTGTTTATCTTCTACTTATCCACACTTACTAATAAATTTTTATAAACACCCAGGGAATCTGTACCCCAGGCTGAATAATACAGTTATAGGACTAAGAGTATATAAAATTCTAGAAAACAGTAAGACTTCTTCATTTGCCCAGAGAAACATGGAATTGTGGTATTCATGGCTTCCATTTTTAAAAAAAGGAACTTAATAAAACCTAACCAGAGCAATTCACAGAACTAATCTGAAGAATGGAAAATTAAGTTAGATTTAAGTTTTTAAATTCTATTAATAGGAAAGGGGAAAAAGATATGACTTCATGGTAGGTAAAAGGGAGTGACAGATTTTTCTTTTCCACTTAAGACACAATCAAAAAAGGAGGTTAAACATCAAGCTCCAAGTAGAAGAGTATAACATGTATAACATTAAAATCCTTGCTCTGACAATTTATCATTCCATATAAAGAAACAAAAATAAACATATATTCTAATAGGAATTCATCTTAAGTGTCAACATAGGATGGAAAAAATTATCTCCTTTGACTATATTCCCTGTTATACAGATGGAGAGTAAACAAAAAATCAAAGTAGTTTAAAAAAGAAAACCATACGAAATCTTAAGTACCTAACATCTAATTAGGATAGGAAAATAACTGGAAATGAGTCACATAAGTGGACATCAATAATTGAAGTTTAGAATGAAACAAGAAGATTCCAAACAAAAACACCCACATATATATAGAAAGCCAAGCTGTTATTTCCGAACATCCTATGGCTTTTTTCTTATAGGAGGTCCCTAATATTTTTCCTGATTGTAACCAAGAGAAAAAAATAATTCCAACCTTCATTCCAAGACATTTCTTCAAGATATACTCGAGCATCTACTGGTCCCATATTTCTTAGATCATCTTCTGTAAAATACAGAATGAGACACTTAATTTTGATACTTAAATCATAACCATGAAGAATGCTAAGAAGGCAAGTCCAGCCTGGTCACTACAATTCTAATTATATAAAAACTTAGCTTACTATATTTGTGACTAAGAAAGACTGTGGAGTCAGGTAAAAAATAACTACATTTGAACCTCAGTTATAATATTTTACTAGCTTTTTAACCTTATGTATATCAAATTATCTACTTTAGAAGGGTCACTCTGGACTGAATTATGTCCCACCTCCCAAATTCTTATGTTGAAGCCCTAACTCCCAACATACTGTATTTGGAAATAAGCCTTTTAGAAGGTAATTAAGGTTAAATGAGGTCATAAGAGTGGGGTCCTAATCTGATAGAATTGATGGCCTTACAAGAGGACAAAGAGAGAGGTCTCTCCCCACTCACATGCACAGAGGAAAGTATCATATGAAGACACAGCAAGAAAGTGGTCCTTTGCAAGCCAGAAAGAGACCTGACCAGGATCCTCATCAACTTGCCCCTCAATCTTGGATTTTTCAGCCTCCAGCACTGTGAGAAATAAATTTCTGTTGTTTAAACCACCCAGTCTATGGCATTTTGTTATGGCAGACGGAGCAAACTAATACAGGGGTGTTCTTCCAATCAACTGAGATCAGGCTAAAAGTGCCTTAAAGAATAAGGCTCTAACCAAATTTAAGGGGGCTTTTAGTCATCTGATTTTTAATTCCTCACAACAGAGTAATAGGTAACTTAAAGGATAATTATTTTAAAATATTTTAATAGCCACGCAACACAACCTTTCTGTGTTGATGTTCCACTGCTGTTTCCTGGGCCACAGTTTTCCCTACGGAGGGAAGGTCCAAAGAAACCGGGAATGCCACCTAAATTTAGTAGGAATATGGTCTAGGTAGTATAAGCATGCACTCTTACTTAAAGCAAGTGTACTGTAGGACAAAGAAAGCAACTGTATATGAGAATCACTTGTCTTTGTTTTTAAAGGCACGCTGTACTTCCTGTATGCTTGTATTGTTCTTCTAGAAGTCAACGCTTAAAAGAAACTACTAAAATCCACCCCCCACCCCAATGAAATTTTCTTTAGCTGTCTCACTAGTCTCTTGTTCACTTGCTGAGAATGCTTCCCTTTGTTCCGTTGTGTGAATGCCTGCGATTTAATTATATTTAATAACTGCCTGTTCAAAATTTATTGGTGAGTTACACAATTTTAAAATAGATGAAAAGATTATACAATATTTTGAACTCACCATGCTTTTCTATTAAGGTATGTCAAATATTATATCACTTCATATTTACTGGGTACTAAGTCTATTAAACTGTTCTAAAACCCAAAGATAAAGACTTCTGCGAAGTGGTCAGGGGTGGTTCTTCCATCTCTGTGTGTCCACTGAATAGCCTATGCAAAGTGTATCAGTACGCGAGGTAGTTTCTGAACAAAACAATTTAATTTCCACATTCTATATAAAGTTTACTTGGTTATAGATTATTCAGTATTCCAAATTAAAAAAAATTCTATCTAAAAGTCTCATGGACTTTTATCGCATGTTTCAATTTCTTACTCAGAAGGACCAAGATAATCTGCTTGAATGCAGAAATGAAACACTGTTTTAGAATTGAAGAATGGGGGTAATTGGCACTTAATAGAGCTTGGTTGGGGGAAATACATTCCAGGGTATCTTACAGATATCTTAAGTAATTTTGAAATCAGAGCAAATCAGACAAGGCAGAGGTAATGACAAGATGAATAAACCTTAATCTAACGTATCTTGGACACCTGTAATACATTAATTGTTAAAAAAGACAACCCATTCATAAGTATCCATTATGCCATGTTTATTTTAAAATAATTAATGAGAAATAACTGGCAAATATAACTGCCAAGCAAGTCAGGTTTGTATTGTTCTGCTTCTCTACTAGGAAGCTATTGTTATTCTCCCTAGTTACTATTTCATGTGGAACCCCTTCTATTATTCCACCTACTCCAAAAAGTGGCTTTTACATTTTTATTATTTTTTTTCCTCTTTCTGTACAGGAACTTTATTGTAGCTAACTACTTCTTAGCTGAAAGATCAGTTTAGACCATATCTCATGGTAAAAGGGAAAGAAAACAGAACATAAAAATGGTTAGTACTTTACCCAAGGTCAGAGTTAAAAGGAGTATATTAAAATTTCTCCTGTTCTGTGCCTATCTAAACATCTACATATTGACCTGATTATTCAATACTACATGCACACAGTCCAAGTTTTGTGGGGATTCTGGTTTTAAAAGTCAGTATCTGGGCTTCCCTGGTGGCGCAGTGGTTGAGAGTCCGCCTGCCGATGCAGGGGACACGGGTTCGTGCCGGTCCAGGAGGATCCCACGTGCCGCGGAGCGGCTGGGCCCGTAAGCCATGGCCACTGAGCCTGCGCGTCCGGAGCCCGTGCTCCGCAATGGGAGAGGCCACAGTGGTGATAGGGCCGCGTACCGGATAAAAAAAAAAAAAAAGTCAGTATCTGACACAAGAGTGAACACAGGCTTCCCCTGCTATCTGAAAGTAGAGCTTTCCTATGAAACCTTTTGTAAGGCAAAATAGGTAAAGCAAAGAAGAAATTACCTCAAGACATATCTTGCTAACGGATGCACAAAATAATTCAAGATAAAGCACAGATGCTCACAGACACAGTTCAAAGCTATGGTGGCTTGATGCTGAATGTAGTTCCCAGGGAGAGAGGTTGGCAGTGCCACTCTGGCCGCTTGGGGCTCTCCGCAAAGCAAATGCTGAACACTGTTTTCACTTTTCACCTCTTTTCATAAAGGTGAACATCCACTTAGGGTTTCTTTCCATTAAGTGAAAGCAGGTACTAATGTAGGTCTTTCATGAAAGCGAAGTGGAGTAAAGCAAGTTTTTGAAAAGCGGAGGACACCTGCGTACTGTATGATATCCCCATTATGTGAAGTGTAACAGGCAAAACTATCCTGTGATGTTGGGCGTGGGAGAGTGAGTAGTGACTGGAAAAAGTTACAGGGGCCTGCTGGGGTGCTGGTTAGTTAGATGGGTGTGTTTACTGTGAAAATCCGTCAGGCTGTACACTTAGGATTGGTGCATTCCTCTGTATGTATGCTATACTTCAATAAAAAGGTTTAGGTATAGTGTTGAAACTCTAATGGCTATATTTTTAAATAGAAATAAGGAAAGAAAAGTTAGGGGAACGAAGTAAAGAGCTCCATAAGAAAGTGTGTATCCTCTGAAAGGACCATAATCTAACAGCTTCTGCAAAAGGCTGAGGGTGATTAAGTCAGGGGGAAATTGGATCCCTGGAGAACTGTATGATGAGCGGAGAGGGTACTCACAAGGAAAAGGTGAATCTAAATGCGCGGGGGCGGGGGGCAGGGAGGAGACCACCATCTTTTGTTGAGAGGCAGGTGTCCAGCGAATGGGGCAACAGCAACTCCCCGCCCCCCACTACCATTACAAGGAAGGAGCACAAACTAATGTTTCTTTTTTTTCTTTTTAAACAATGATCTCTGCTTGTCCACCACTGTAGATATAATTAGAAAACTTAATTCCTCCCTAGTCCTTAAAGTAACGCACAGGAACCCTGTAATTAGCTTTATTATCTACTAATCAGGCACTGCATCTGTAAAAGACATAAGTTCGTTTTCTTTTGAGTTTTACATATTATAAATATTTTTGCTCATTATAATACTGTAATAGGCATCTGAAAATGTAAACCCTATCTTAAAGTCCTCCTTAATATACTACCAAAAATCATGAGAAAACAGAAACTGACTTAGAAAGTGATTTAATTAAATAAACAGATCCAAGATTTAAATCTGGAATCTTAGCTACAGAATGGTAGTAATTTTTTAAAAAACCTAAAAACTGCCCTTTGGAAAGAAGAGCACTGCCTGGCATTTGGTAAATTCCATTTTGAGTCCAATGTCACTACATGATTCCTAATTCTTTTGAAGTGAATGGGTTCAGCTTTTTCTAAGATATCTAGGAACGTTAAGGTCTGTGCACAACCTGTACTGTGCTCACAAGCTTAAGCAAATATGGAGACAAGAAAAACTTCCAGATTTACTTACATGTAGAAAGCAATGCACTATCGTTAAAGAGAGATTCCCAACCAATATAATGATAAAATCAAATAATTTATGTGGTTACTTGAAAAAGAATCTTTCAACCTTTAGAAGTATAGGCCCTTCTGACCTTGTGTTCTATTGGATTTGTCTGACAACAAGAAGTGAAAGAATTCTGTGGCTCCATTGTCTCAACAGTGGGATCTAAGAAAACACTGGCAGGACTCATCAGAGAGGTTTATGAGCCTGCAATTCAAAGAGATTAAAAGGAAAATCTACGGAGATTCTTTCACACTGAAGAATAACATTAAATAACTATTAGCAGCTTGGTTCAGTAAAGCTTACTAGAGCTCTCGCTGGGTCATTCACAACTTTCTAAAAGAGGAAAGGTTTTTTTCAGCTCCATTTGGGAATCAATAAATATTCCTTACTTCTTACCAGACAATGGAATTCCAGTCTTTTAAAACTTCCTCCTAATGACAGTAAAATTTCTAAAACAGCTCTTTGTTTGCTGCCTATATAATTACACTTCCTAATCCCAGGAAACCTTTTCTAACTGTAGCTACAATTCAAATAAATAAGTAAAAATAAATAAATAACAGCAACAAAAAGCTACCAAGAAGAGGAATTAAACTTTATTCTTTATGGATACCTAAAAGTCTCATTCAACCCACTACTGGCCAAAAGATCTAGTCTATCTGCAGCTCTGTCCCTACTATTCAAGAGTGGCAATGTTGTGTGTTACTCAAGTGATCAAGTCCCCAGAACGCTCTCATTTAGCAGTTAGTGCATTGTATTTATTTTTATGCCATTTAAAACAAAATTCATTTCAAACTTACAGAAGTCATCTATGTGTGTTAAAAGCAATCGCGGTATTTTCCTTTAGGTCTAAATTATATCTTGCTGCTTTAAAACCATGTAATTTAATTTTAAACAATCACCTCCTTCTTAAAAATCATTTCAGTATACATAATTAAGTCTTTCATATAGGAAATAACTTGAAGGAAATCAGTTCCTTGTCCTTAATAGTCTCTGTTCTTAGAACAGTCTCTACCTTGATAAGAGATTCAGAATCAGGCAACATTTAGCTTGAAACCTATTCATTAAATCATAAAGCTCTATAATTCTTCCCCAGATGAAATTAAAGAGTCACAACTGCAAGGCTTTCCATACTGCAGAAAAACTACAAACTTGGAGCTTAATTATGGACTTGAAGAACTACGGTTCTTTCATAAGCTGCACAGAAACCCAGTGCTCATGAAAGGTACCAAATGAAACCCGGAAATTGAATTTCATGTTTCACTGCAGAAAGGCAGAACACAGTAGCAGAAGTAAGCCTGGCCTCTCACTCTGACCCTCAAATATGCCTCATTCCTGACTATCTGGAACTAAAATAGTAGGTTGTACACACCTATTCAAAACTTGGCAGCCTAGCACAGTGATTAAGAGTCAGAGAACGGCTTTGAGTTTCCCCTCTTATCAATTACTAGCTATGTGCCCTTAGTCAAATTACTTAAACGCTCTGGGCCTCAGACTCCTTCTCTGGAAAACAGATATTAAAATCTTCCTTACAAGGTTGTTAAACAATGATTAAAAGACAATTGCCATAGTTCTAGTGCTCAACAAATGGCAGCTATTTTAACTGTTGTTATTAACTCATAATGTTTGTGTTGACCTGTCTATAACAGACCACAGGAAAATGACTCAATTATTGCATGGTTGGGGAGTGGGGGGAGCCTCGAGTACCACAGTGTAGGACGGCAGCAACTTTCACCTTGTCTGGATTTGTAACAGGGTTAAGAAGTTTGATGTACTTTACTATTGTCAGTCCCATTAAAATTGATCTATTATTATCAAAGCCATAGTCCATATTATTATTTAGTCCTTCCAAAGTATCAAACAGAACTGAAAGATGGGGAAAAAAATCAAAATAATTTATGGATTAAATTCAGAGGTTAGACGTAATGACAGTAGATTAGAAAGTCAGGGGAGGCTTTCTTTTGTTGGGGGTGGAGCTAGGAGGACCAGAGTTGGAACTTGAACAAAGAATAAGCTGTGAAGAATCAGAACGCAAGGGTATTCTGAGTAACAACAAACAGTATAAGCAGATGTGTTTGGGAACCCCTAAATGAATGGGGAGAAGATTCACATTAGGTTTGTGATTGGTGATAAGGCTGGAAGAAGTAATTAGGGACAAACTTAAGAGCTTCTGTCGCATTTAAATTCCATGTGAATGGGTAAATGTTGTGTTAGGGAGTGGGTAGTTATATAAGTTCTTAAACAAGAGTAAGAATAAAGAAAGCTAGACCAATCAAAATGTAAATGACTATGGGAGAAGGCCAATTAGCAGCTGTGGAAGTAACCTGAGTCTGTGTTATAATCTGGGTGTGGTCTATTGTGGTAGCTGTGAGAATAAAAAGATCACTTAGAGGGAAAAAAACACATTGAAGAAGAAATGCCAACACTCATTTTTAGTTCATTGGCTATATATTGAGCAAACCAGAAGTAATCAGAGTGTAATATGAAAGAAAGATTTCAAGTCTGAGGGTTAAAAACAAGCAATGAGAAAGGTGGACCCAGTCTTGGTTTTGAACCCATTGATTTCAGTCGGGTCAAGTACCCGAGTAGAAATTGGGCAACAGGATAAAGATGGAGACACAAACTTCCTAAAATCCTACATTTTCTCTGTTATTAAATCAAAACTTCCAATTATGTCCAAGTATTACAGGATTATAACTATAATCTTGCCCGTAGGTTTCTATAGCATTATTTGAAACTAGCCAAATTTTTATTCAAAATCATTGAGAAATGATCTTAAAATACATTGTCATTGCAAAAGCAGTCATTTGTATTCAAGTAAAAGTAACAAATAATGCGAGCAGTCACCTTCTTATGCAAAGAAGATGAAGCAAGAGGACCCTCACAGAAAGTTTTATCTATATTATCTTCCCTCTCTGAAGAAATGCAAGTCCCTAACTGTCTAGATGGATTTTCTGCATCATTTCACATACTTACTTTTCCCAGAAACAGTCACCAAAAAAACATGCCCCCTGATGCTTATCTTCAAGTTTTACCTGAAGCACATTTTTATAGCCAATTTTCAAATTCCTAAAATCAAATGGAAAAACGGATATGACCATAAATGGAAACCCTAATCTGACTAATACAAGTATTTTATAAGGGTCAGTTTTAGCACATAATTTACACAAACATCCACTGGCCTTAAGTCATTATTTGAAACAGATAACCCAAATTCATATTATCTACATTTAAAAGTACTAATTCGCTTTTTATGGAGTTAATCAGTCTTTAGTGTTAACTTGCTTTTCAGCAAGTACTTTTATTTTAAATTTAAGAAATTACATGTTGATTCAGTTCTCTGACACATAAATGTTGGTGGGGTTTTAAGGTACGTTCCTCATCTGGTCCAAGATTTACTTATTTATCTCCCATTCTCAAATATTTATCCTAATAAAGGGATGGAGTGAACTGTATAATACAACAACTGAAACGACCTTTTGTATCTAGGTAAGGAGAGTATAGCTGATTAGCTTTAAGTAAAGACACTAACTTTACAACGTTTGGCTCAATCCTCTTCAGAGCCCAGCTGTCTTGGGTATCCAAGCACTTGGCCAATTGTGTAGCATGAAGGCGCCACATCACCAAAATAATTCACTAACAGAGAAACAAGGTACATCTTAATATAAGACAATATACCAGCAAGGACTCCAGACACAATCCACTTATGTTTTTACAACATAATTTAATTTGACTGACTTCATTTGAAGGTCTGTTCCTCTTCAGATCACAGTGAAGTAACCTAACTCATAAGCTGTGTCACTCCATACAGCCACCTAGACATCAGAGATCTGTATGACTCACACTACAAAGCTATTGAATCACGATTCCTATTCTTTTCATGATATACTTCTGACATGTTTTTAAATGCACTTAATGTATGAGAAAACTCCCCACAAGAATTATAAAGGCACAAAAATCTATTCAATAGATATTATTCATATGAACATTTTATAAATCCTAAAAAGAATTTCCAAAGTGTTCATCTGGTTGTCTGAAGTGCAAAGCCTAACCTTGAAAAACTACATGCCTTTCAAGGGAACATGGGAAGCAGTCTGGAAGCATCCTTACAAACAATAAGGTAAATATGTCCAACTGGAACTTACTGATTAAATTCACTAGTTAACATTGCTTTCAAAATGTATAATACCTAGAAACTGAATAATACTAATCTTTTATTAGGTTTGCTTTTCTAATGAGCCTGGCCAACACTGCCCTAAAATGTCAACCAGGAATACAGAAGTGTAAATGAGGGAGAAAAAACACAAGTACTTTACTTTAGGTCACCTATCCTAGAATATTTCTTTTGATAATTCTTTTGTGAAGCAAAAAATATGGATTTCAAGGGCTCCTTTAAACGATCTTTTACAGAAATAAATGGTTGTAGGTAATATTATGAGGCTTTCCTTACAAAAGAGCACCAACTTTGAGCTGTGAAATATGAGAAAGTGTTCAACATCCGCCAATAAAACATCTCCTGCCTCCTTTCCAAGTATACAGAACGCAAACTTATTTTATACTATACGTTAATGCAGGGCAGGAAACAATCATATTTAAAGCACACACCATGAAAAGAAAGTTCTATAATGAACTATCACCACATGCAAAAAGGGTTCTGTATAACAAAGCTATTTCCATGTCCCCAGGGGTTGACCCAGAAAAAAAGAGTGCTTTGACCTGGTTATAACAACTCTCTCTCTTGGTAACCTATCCTGGTCTTCAACAAATTATCACTCTCAAAGTTTTTCCTTCTATCAAATCTAAATCCTCAGTGTTAGAAGTTCAAGTTCATTTCCTTCTTTCAAGGAGCTATTTATTGAAGATGGGTAAAGAAGTAAAAATTAATGTCGGTAATCAAGAGAAATGACAATACAAAACCAGGTTTATTATGAGATTTTTGAAATAGCTCTAGTATGAAAGGCTTAAAACCAGCAAGTTGTATCTGGATAAGAAACTGCTATTCCTTATCTAAACAGCAAGCCAATTTCAATTTAAAACTGAAACAGAGCATTCTCACTATTTGGAGCCTCTGGTAATGAAGGAAATATTTAGTACTTAGATCTGAGGTACTAAAATGTCATGAAAATTTGTATTTCTACTGTCCTTCTAGAAAAGCTCACCCGCCTGAAAAACATGCAAAGCAGACAGACATCATATAAATTCCCAGAAGATCTGCCTATTTATTGGAATCATGAATCAAGCCCAATCTCACTGTATTTGGTTTGTCTAAACTTTGTTGTGACCTCGTCAATGAGTTATAAGAATCTCCTGAGATGCAGCAGACTAGAGCTCCTTCCATTAAAACCTCTAAACCAAGGATTCAAAGCTCAAAAGAAATCCACATTTCCAAAGACTTCTCAAAGGCAATGAGAAAGGCTTGAAGATGTTGGTTATTTGTTCTTCTAACATCTCTTAAACCTCCTTCATGTAATTCTACTGCTCACTTTTAACCCTGCTTCCTATTTCTCCCATTTCTGGTCTTACTCACCCAATACCCTAGCAAGGGAGAATATTTTTTGATTCCTGATCTCTCCCTACCTCTTTTCTCTGTCTGACAGTAGGTTTCTAGTCAGTTTCACTGATAAGTTCTTTTTTTTTTTTTTTTTTTGCCATAAGCGGGCCTCTCACTGTTGTGGCCTCTCCCGTTGCGGAGCACAGGCTCCGGAGGCGCAGGCTCAGCGGCCATGGCTCACGAGCCCAGCCGCTCCGCGACATGTGGGATCCTCCCGGACCAGGGCACGAACCCGCGTCCGCTGCATCGGCAAGCGGACTCCCAACCACTGCGCCACCAGGGAAGCCCACTGATAAGTTCTTAATAGTACCAAGCTGTGGAGTGGCAAAAATGCAGAGTGACAGTGCAAGTACACACCCTACACTCCTTAAGATACAGTTTTGTGGATTATCCTCACCTTAAGCAAATCAACACCCCAGAATAAACACTGGTAAAGACGTGCAAAGCACCATGAGAGACTGTCATCGACAGTAGAACTTGGTCACTTTAGAAACATAGGTAACTTCTCACACACAATACATCCATGTTTATTAGTTTCTACACTTTCACAGAAATTTTACCATGTGAAGCAAGGTCAGAAAGATGTATCTATGGATAGAATTCATCCTCAAATGAAACCACCTCCACATTCTTTTGCCGGAAGTGCAAGAATTTACAGAAGAAATACAACATTGGAAAGATGCACATAAATGCACCAAATAGAAGGAGGACCCAATATTCAAGCCATATTTGAAAATTAATCCAAATTCATTGCAAATTTATATTTATTGGTTTCTTAACATTTTTTAAAAAGTACTGTTAAGTTCATCAGTCTTAAAAAAGTAGAAGGGCTTTAGAGATCATTAGTATTATGAAAGTGACTATTAAAAACTAATACCCCAGGACATAAGCAAATTGCTTATGAAGTCTTTCCACAAAGGAATCACACACTAACTGTAAGAAACACTTAATTTTACTGATACAACTCCCTCTGAAAACAGATATGGATATTCTATATATATTGTTGGCTTTAACCTATAATGTTGTATCTTAGAAACAAAGCCTTATTTCTCAAATCAAATTTTCATAACCTTAGTAGTAGGAGCCTTACAATCATTTTGTTAGGTTTGATCGTGTACTGGTGCAAGGCATGGGAGGAGATTCAATAATCAAGTACAGAGACAGTGAGCTTTTATCAACACATGTGAGTCAATGCTGAGCCTGGTGCTCTATGGCAGAGTGCAATTGAGTGTTTTCCCCACAGGCTGTGGCTGATTATCGACTCCCCCCATTAGCATGTAGGGTGCATATTGAAGGTTCAGATAGAAGGCTGAGGGACTGTTATCCCAAGGCCAGGGCTGAAAGACAGCCTATCACTTCGCGTAACTGCAGTCCATGTGTGACAAACCTGACCTACATTTGTCCCTTTCTTTCTCACAAGAGCTTGTCACTGTTTTAAGAAGCTATTTTCTAAAATGCATAAAAGAAATGACTTTTAAAATTGCTTAGGAAATGTGCGTTCCTAAGGTATCATTTATAACAATCTTACAAAGAATATAGTTTATCCAGGAGATAATCATGAAAACCTAGCCTAAAACAAGTCCAGAGACAGCAAAGAGTGCTTTAAGATGTTATCCTTTATAGTATCTTCCTATAGATTGTCATTTATACAGTATATAGCCTTAGAAGTACTCAATGAAAATTTTAATCAGTACATAATTAAATTTAATAAAAAGAAGTTTTTAAACATAAAAAACATATTAATTAGGAATGTGTAATTAAGCATTTTTCATTAGTTATAAAAAGTAGCTTTCACGGCTTCACAAGAAGCCACATCCTAGTAGTTTTGCTGACTTCTCAATGGATACATAGTAATCACTACTAAGAATAGGGCATAATTAAAAACAGTGACGGGAGGGAAGGAGTAAAGGAGGCAATAACAACTTGGTGCAAATGCTGAAAAGCGTCCCCCAGAAATGGCTGCAGACTGTGCTTCACAGAGCTGCCAATGTGCTGGGGCTCCTCACCACAAGTACCTACCATGCCGCTGCAGGTCATACTCTTTTTTTGTTTCTTCATTCCCTAGAATTTTCCATGCCTGATCAACTTCGATGAACTTCTGTATACATTCCTCCACTGTTCCTGCTGGTACATCTGCACTTTGTTTATCCGGATGATACTGCCAATCAAAAACAAGGGGGGGTGGGGTGATGAGTAGAGAGGGTGGGGGGATAGGTTAAAAAAAACCCTCTAAATCTGAGATTTCGTTAAGAGAGAAGGTAATGAGAAGATGAAAACTAAGATGCCAAGCAACGAAACAACAGTGTTGGGCACCGGAGACAACTGCCAGGTTAATTAGAGCACTGGAGTAGCTATAAATCCACCAGTGACATGATCTGCCACAATGTGCAAAAACAGCATTTTCTGGATAATTTGCTGATGGAATCACTGGTCTCATGGACAATTTACCCAGAGAGGATGACTAACACAAACAGAAATAGGTACATGCAGACGAGCAGGACCTGATAGAGGAAGAGTACAAACTCTGTACAGAGTATGAAGCTCTCCTTATACAATATGCTTGGCTGTAGATATCATAACAATGGACTACTACTAGCTTTTCTTTTGAAATTACACAATTATTACTTTAAATTAAAACACTTCTCATCTTCTGGCTCAGCCCTGAAGATTTTCAAGTTATAAATCCCCAAACACAAATTTGTATTGAAAAATGGTTATTTCAGAGCAGATTTGTAAGAAACAATTTTAAAGAACTCAACAAAACATTTGAATACAAATTAATTGGTTAGTAAATCTTTCTTACATTTGTTTTCATGCTAAACTTTCTCCACACTGCTGGTGATGCTCACTGGCAGAGCAAAGGCTACTGTGATATTTGGTTGCCCAGAAGAACTAATGAACATCATGTATGCTGGGAGAAAGATTACAGGGCAAACAAAGAGAATCAGGCTTCCATTTTCCCTCTGGGAAACTATTTCTTTTCTTCTCCTCCTATGCCCAAATCTATCAGCTATTAATATTTAAATATTTAAGCTAATTAATATAATGACTGAAGAAAAGGAAACTTAGGCTTTATTGTTTCATCTTTTTTAGGCCATGATTTATCAAATGATGCTCATGAAAGTTATTCCCATACTGAGGTTTAAGCAATCCTTAAAGCTAGGATATTACGTAATGTACCAAAGCCAAAATAGAGTAGGCTACATTAAGTTCTCTACCTAACCCATCTTCTAACACTATGTGAAGAAGTTCTGTACAACAAGTTTGGTATGAATCAATGTTATTTCATGCAACATGCTCAAATACACCACTAGTATACATTTAAGATGTATCAATACTTACATGTGAAAACACAATCTCAGTATGCTGCTAACATTGAGTAAGGCCCTAGAGAAACCATTCTAATCTAGCAGCTGTATCACGGAAGTACAGACTAGAAGATAGGTAATTTCTAATAGGCCACTACAGAAACCAGTAGTGGTTGGTACAATGAACAGAACACAATGGACTAATCATACACCAACCAGACCAAGAAAGCCCTACAAAACCAAGAATTAGTTCCTGGCTGCCCCAAACTAAAAGCTATCACTAAATTTTGAGTCATATATCAGTTCTATGGTAGTCAAAGCACAATTCAATCATTTTCCCTAATTTGGTATTTTCCTATTATTTTAAATAAGTAATTCACCATCTGAGGCTTTTAGATCTATTCTGTTGTGCTAATAGAATGCAATAAATTTTATGCTGTGATATAGGTTTTAATTAAAAAATGAAAGTTATAGCAAGAAAATAAGTATGTCATTTGGGGTACCAAAATCCTCAGTCCAATCTGCTTTGACAGAAAGTTCCAGAACAAAATGAAGGTCTAAAAAAGATAATATTCTGTGGTAGGCTGATAATAGCCCCCCAAAATATCAGGTCCTAATCCCTAGTTCCTGTAAATGTTACCTCATTTGGAAAAGGGGTCTTTGCAGATGTGAATTAAGTTAAAGATTGGGAAGATTATCCTGAACTGTGCAGGTGGGTCCTAAATATAATCAAAGAATTTTTATAAGAAAGAGGCAGAGGGAGATGTGACACACAGAGGGGAAGGTGATGTGAAGACTGTGCAGAGAGATTTTAAATATTGGCCTTAAAGACTGGAGTGATGAGACCATAAGCCAAGGAATGCTGGCAGCCACCAGATGCTAAAAGAGACAAGGAATGGACTCTCCCCCTAGAGCCTCTAGAGGAATGGTGGCCCAGCCAATACTTTGATTTTGGCCCAGTTATACTGATTTTGGACTTCTAGCCTCCAGAATTGTGAAAGAATAAATTTCTGTTGTTTTAAGCCACCAAGTTTGTGGTAATTTATTCCAGCAGCTACAAGAAATTATACACAATCTAAATACATCTACAGTTTAAAACTAGAATATAACAGACACAACTTCTAAAGATATTTCAATTAAAGGTCTATTAATAAAATGGTGTCATTATTATGTACATTTATATATATATATATATATATATATATATATATATATTTGGCCAAGTTGGGTCTTCATTGCTGCACACAGGCTTTCTCTAGTTGCAGTGAGCGGGGGATACTCTTCGTTGCGATGCGCAGGCTTCTCACTGTGGTGGCTTCTCTTGTTGCGGAGCACGGGCTCTAGGCGTGCGGGCTTCAGTAGTTGTGGCACAAGGGCTCAGTAGTTGTGGCTCACGGGCTCTGGAGCACAGGCTCAGTGGTTGTGGCACACGGGCTTAGTTGCTCCACGGCATGTGGGATCTTCCCAGACAAGGGCTCCAACCCGTGACCCCTGCATGGCATATGGATTCTTAACCACTGCGCCACCAGGGAAGGCCATTATGCACATTCTTAACTTAAAATATGCAAAGATTCTTTATTGCACACAAAAATCAAGCCTCTAATACTAGGTTCCAAGACTCTCTGATCCCAATGAACGTTAATTTTTCCTACTATTTCTATATTGGAGCCCTCCCATGAGAGGCAGGCTCAAGCATTCACTAGCACCACAAGGACCACAGTCATTTTCCTCTGTTGTCAAGGCTTATTTTATTTTATTTTTTAAGGTTTTTTTTTCAGGGGGCTGTGTTGGGTCTTCATTGCTCCACGCAGGCTTTCTCTAGTTGCGGCGAGCGGGGGGCTACTCTCCGTTGCAGCGCGGGCTTCTCATTGCAGTGACTTCTCTTGTTGCAGAGCACGGGCTCTAGGCGCGCAGGCTCAGTAGTTGTGGCGCACGGGCTTAGATGCTCCACGGCACGTGGAATCTTCCCGGACCAGGGCTCGAACCCGTGTCCCCTGCACTGGCAGGAGGATTCTTATCCACTGCACCACCAGCAAGTCCCATCAAGGCTTATTCTTTGCTCTTCTTCACTTTGAATCCCACTAGCCAAACTTTCCCACTGTTGAGAGCCCAAAGCTATTCCTACTTCATTCACTCAATGACCAAATGAAAGACAGAAAATCTATAGCATCCTGTGTTCCAGGGTCTGACTTACTAACTGAGGAGCCAGAAACAGCCACAAAAAGACAGCATAAGCTTTCTTACTTTAGAAAAATGCCAGTTAAATCATACAAACAGCAGGGAGTTCTGAGGAAAACACTCACCAATCAAATATAGAAAATATTGATACTCTTAATTAACAGAATAGGTATATACTAAAATCAATGTTGCAAAGTTCATTTATTTTAACTTCTATTTGCTACCAGTACTAAACTGAAATGCATTTTGCTGGAATTGGAAGAACTTAAGTCACCTAGAAGCAAGGAACTCAAAATTAAGAAATCAGCAAATCTTTCAACAAACAACTGGAAAATTAAAGTTTAAGAAATTACCAATTGCAATAGCCTCAAGGTCAAAAAAATGGAAAGAAATGGAAAGAAATAATATGTTCATGATGGGAAGATCATGTCCATCTTTCCTAAACTGATACACAAATTTTATGCAATTCCTATAGAATTCCAGTGAGTCACTCTGAAGAAGTAGACAAGATGATGATAATATTTACATGGAAAAACAAAGGATCTAGAACAGGCAAAAGAAACTTCAAAAAGTACATAGTTGAAGGACTTACATAATTTCATGACTTAATATAAAGCTATGGTAATCAAGACTGTAGTACTGGCATAAATATATAAAAATAGACAGTGGAACAGAAGAGTCTAGAACTAGAACATATGTATACAGTCACTTGATTTTCAACAAAGGTGCCAAGGCAGTTCAACTGGGAAAGGACAATCTAGAACAAATGATGTTGAAACAACTGGATGTCCATGTGGAAAAAAATTAACCTCAATCCCAATCTCATTACATACACAAAAATCAATTCAAGATGAATCATAGATATAAATGTAAAACACAGAACCACAAAGCTTCTAGAAGGGAACACGAGAATATCTTTGTCCCTTGGCAGGGACTGCTTTGACAAAAAGCACAAACTATAATGAAACAAAATGGATAAACTGAACTTCATCAAATTTTAAAATTTTCTGCTCATCAAAGATACCATTAAGAGAGTAAACAGACAAGCCACAGTCTGGGAAAAAAAATACTGGCTAAATAATTATCTAACAGAGGACTGATATCCAGAATAAACAAACAAACAAACAAACAAAAATCCTATAAATTGATGGTAAAAAGACATACTAATTAAAAATCAGGGGGAAAAACTTGAACAGACGTTTTTCAAAAGAAGACATGAATAGACAATTACACACGAATGTACATTCAAACCTTTTCATTAATTATCAGGGAAATGTAAATTAAATCATGAGATACTTTTAAACACCTAATAGAATAGCTCAAATAAAAAAGACTGATGACACCAAATGCTGATGAGAATATGGAATAACTGGAACACTCATATGTTGCTGGCAGGGAACAATTTGGCAATTTGTTATAAACAAACACACATATCTACTCTGTGGTCAAGCAATTCCACTTCTGGATAGTTACCTAAGAGAAATCAAACATAAAAATGTATGTCCACAAAGAGACTTATCAAAGAATGTACTAACACTCTTATTCATAACAACCACAGCCTGGAACCATAAATGTCTATCAACAGGAGAATGGATAAACTATAGTATATCCATAGGGAAATACTATTCAACAACATAAAAGAAAAAAACTATGATACACTCAATAATAACCCAGATGAATATCTAAAACATTATGTTGGGACTTCCCTGGTGGTCCAGTGGTTAAGACTTCACGTTTCCACTGTAGGGGGCATGGGTTCAATCCCTTGTTGGGGAACTAATATCTCACATGCCCTGGTGTGGCCTAAATAAATTAATTAATTAAATATTATGTTGAGCAAAAGAAGCAAGAACAAAGGGTGCATAGTATATGATTACATTGATATGAAATCCAAATTCAGGCAAAATTAAATCTATACAGTTGGCCCTCCATATCTCTGGATATGCCATTCTATATAAAGGACTTGAACATCCTTGGTTTTTGGTATCCTCAGGATGTCCTGAACCAATCCCCCAAGAATACCTAGGGATGACTATAGTGATAAAAGTTAAACGTTGGTTTCCAGGTTGGAACAGGGCATAGGGGATATAAGTTAACTAGAAAGGGACATAAGAGAATTTTCTGGAAAAACAGAAATGTTCTGTATCTTGTTTGGGGTGGTAGCAACATGGTATCAAATTTCACCAAACTGAACACTTAAGATCCATGCATTTTTCAGTGTATGTTGACCATATCTCATAGAAAAATACCTTCAAATATGTCTAAATGTTTTAAAAGGAATTTAATGAATCTTTCTAAGCCACAAAGGAAAATGAGAAATTTCTTTCAATATTAAACAGAGAAAAGTAAAATAAAAACATAGAAAACTAATGAAAAGACAGATATGAATTAGTGAAAAGTTTGAATTACAGCCTAGTTTATGGAAATATAGTTTTACTTACTTTCAAGTACATACGCCAACCTCCAAAAACTTTAAAACATTTAAAAAAGTTTAGTGTTGCTGAGTAGAGGACTACAGTACATTCAAAATTAAAATATGATAAATATGTCACAATACTAAAAATACCAAGAGAGTCTCTCTGTGATTCTTTACTATAATAGGACAAAGCTGTCTATCTCCAAAGTTTTAGCAAAGTGCTATTTTACTATTCTTAATTGACTTGACATTCACAACTTTACGGTCTATGTAACTTCCTCACATGAGGGGAAAACTATTCAATTATATAGACCTATGGTTTTCAAATCCCCAAGCCACTTATTGATGAGAAAAATGAACACAAACAAAAGAGTAAAAAACTGTCTTGATACAAAAATAAAGGATCACTCATGACACTACAAAAGATATACAGAAAATAATTTTTTAACAGAATTGGTATGTGCTATCTACTTACTATCTAATTGATAACTAATATTTTAATTATGGACTCTTAATTCTGACTAGCTGAGATTTTATGGCAACGGGTTGTTCAATATGGAACATTTTATTTTGACTTTAGATTTTCTCCATAGAGTAAATCCAAGTGCTTTCAAAATTCCTAATTCTGGAGTGACTGTCACATTGTGTCAGCTCAGTGCAACTCAAAATGCGGTCATCAGATTTGCAGCATCAGCATTATCTGAGAGTTCGTTAGAAGATGGCCCCATCTCAAACCTACAGAGCGGGACCCCAGAATCCGTTTCACCAAACTCTCCAGGCAATTATTATGCATGCTAAAGTCTGAGAAGCACACTGTTAGCCTCTACTGCTTAAAACAAAGAATTATTTGCAAGTTAGAAAATGAGTGCTTGATAAAAATTTCCCCTTGACAGATGCATTCCTCCAAATACTAAAAAAAAAAGTGAGTGACACTCCGCAACTGTTAACCTATAACACCACAAAGAAAATTACATTAAGTGTACCAAGTCAGAAATTTTTCAATATTTGATACCTTTTGTTCAGTAATCATAAATGCCAACCTCTTTATTTCATTGTTTGCACAAATGCCAACTTACTTCAGTGATGAAGAAGCTGATGAAATCTGAACAATATGCAAGTGGTATTTTAACCTGTTGAATTTTTTTAAAGAGGGGGGTATAATTTGTATGAGTCTTCAGCTACTGAAGACTGCAATGGTGTCCACTGATAGGTTTAACACAGGTGCCAAGTGTTTTTCTATTAGAAAACACAGAGACAAGTGTTTTTCTACTAGAAGGGGGAAGAAAATTGAAGTATGTGTAAATTGTGAAAAGAGTATATAATACAATACATTGTGAAAATTCTAGCAACTTCTAAAAGTTTTTAGTGAAAATTAATATATTCATTATATTACCAAATGAATCATACTTCCAAATAACCTTTTCTATTCACTAAGCAACGTAAAGTTGAAATGAAATGGTATTTCTTTACAGTGAATGCGTAAGACAGTTTTATGGTAAATTAACCACTACACAATAAGGTAATATTGGACCTAAACAGAGGTCGATATGCTTAAATGCCTTTCTTACCTTCCTTTTTAAAAGGAAATATTGCTTTATTTTACCAATAACTTGCTACTTAAACGTTAAATCAAACAAAAAGTTAAGGAGGTCGTATATTAAGCCTTTACTACACATTTGTGATTATACTGTTTGATTAAAAAAATACTGACTGCAAAAAAAAAATAACAACTATGAAAAGGACTTCGGGCAAATTTGATTAAACAAAAATTCCCACATCATCATGCTGATATTATTTGATCTACCAAGGTGGCCCCTAAGCATATAGCACTTTGATTTTTCTCTATACATTAACAATGAGTTTAGTACCATTAACAGAATGCTAGCTCTCATCACTAGTTTCACACTTTCTTGAATTCCAGAACCAAATTTCAAATATCTTCTAAGAGCTATCTTATTAGCACTACAAGTTCAACACATCTAAAACCCAATTTATCATCCAGACTCTAAAATTAGTTCCTTCTCCTGCTGAATTCCTTGTCTGTTAAGATCACCACCGAGCTTAATAAATGCTGAATGAATGCATGAAAGAAAAATACATTTCCTAATAATCCAAGCTACAATATCAGGGTAACCTCCCTTTTTCTCATCCCATTAAGCACCAAATTTTGTAGATTCTACCTACATAATGTTCTTTGTATTCCTAATGACAAACCTAGTTCAAACCAACAGTAGCTCCTACCTAGTCTCCAGCATTCATCTTCTAACAGCTCTCCAGTGCATCTACCTGCTTCCAAATTCACTCGCCTTAACTTAAAACCCTGACCATGTTATTCTCCACCTCAAAAATTTTAATTGTCCACATATTTCATAATAAATGAGTCATATTTAATCCTTACAAGTAAAGTCCTCCAATAAAAGAACCCAACCTACCATTCAAGCTTTATCTATTACAAGTATTATAGATATGCCATCTATGTCAGTCTAGTCGTTCTACACATTCTAGACTAGACCTTCAGATATCACCCTTGAACATTCATACCTCTCTGTTTCCATGTCTTACTTATGCTGCTGTCTCCAATGGAACATCCTCCACTAGTTCAAATGTACCTCTTCCATGAGGATGTGTTTACTATCCCTAGTCAGAGGGCATCACACTAGTTTTGTATATGTGCAACACTGTATCTTAACCGTGTCTGTATCTCTTGCCAAGCCCCAATAGGACCAATGCTGAATTTCCATAATATCACAGTAGATACACATTTCCAAACAGATTATAATGCAGAATACTACTGAGGAACTTCAAAATGCAGCAAACATATAAACACTGAATAAAGGCTTATTGTGGGTCATTTTTATTTAGACTTCCCATGCTTTTGTGAGTCCAGTCATCACTACATTCTGAGGCACTCATCACCTCTAAAGATAATAAAAACTCATTTCTTTGGACCTCAGTTGTGAAATAAAATTGAAAAGGTCAAGTTGACAGAATTATGCAATAGGCATTAGTAAATATGACCACAGTAATATGTGACAACTAAAATAGCATTCCCCAACATTTTTACTGGTGAAGAACTGCTTTTGATTTATCAAAGTATTAAATATAGGCTCCATTAAAATATTTCATGAAAATTAGATTCTTAATCTTTGATAATTTTATAAAAACCAAGGACCTTTTCCCTAAAGTGCTTATCACATCATTGTCTCTCCTCTCAAAAGAACTACAGTTCAGTCAATAAAAGTTAATTCCAAAGCAACTATACCCCAATTAAAAAAGAAAAGTTAATTCCAAATAACTCCATCTCTTTGCTCTTATTCTTTAAACACTATGACAGGTGGCCCTCACCAACACTGCCAAAGCCTTTCCCCACAACTCTACCTTTTCATCTCCTTCTCTCACATAGCACCGTCTTATGCTCGTCTCTCTTCCAATCTCCCCTCAAAACTCCTCCAAAATATGCCCCAGATCCTAAGAGGTCCTGTAGTGTAACACCCGCCGCCCCACCTGAAGTGAACTGGTAGAGTCCTGATTACCTGCTGCAGAGACCAAGGCTCATATCTGAGACCTCACTTTCCTTCCACATCTGACACAAGTGGGATGCCTGAATTTCTGCCTGTAAACCCCATTCTGCCACCACCCACCAGAAAAGAAGAATCAAGTGTGGCTGGAAGGAAAGAGGCCAAGGGCATGAGTGCTCCCCACCACTGGGCCTCTGAGGTTTCTAGAAGTTAAGGATGGAGACAACGGGGTCTCTTAGGCAACTAGTAAAGAACTAGGGTTGTAGGAGAGCAGTTTCTCTCTGCCATTTTGCAACACAACAAACTTCCATAATAGCCTTCTACAGAAGGGTCTACCTGGGAAGAAAATAGATGAGGAAACCAGGAAGGAGTACAGAATCACCTTATCTAATTCTCCTCAGGTTCAAGAAAGTCTTCCTACTACACTTCTTGGTCTTGCTTGCCATAACTGGCAATGGTTATTAACCTCTCAAACGCACTATACAACAAGGGGGAAAAAGACTGTCCTTGGATCATCAATCAGAACAGATAGTACAATTATACATATTAAACCCTAACTTTCCATCACTTTGAAAAACTAGAAATTCCTAAGTTGATATATTTAAAACACAAAACCAAAACAAACAACGCCCCCCCACAAGGACATCTCCTCTCCCAAAATAATCTTCCCTGGTTCATTGCTATCCCCACCTCCCCTCAAAGTATGTATCTTTCTATACCTGTTTTTTTTTAAATGCTGAATTACCTATGTTTATTGATAGCTTGTAATTAGCAGACCTCTTAAAAAGTTGTTTTATATTTGAAGAAACTGAAAGACAAAATATCAAGTAATATTATTCAAATGAATAATATGTTGAAGTATAGATTTTAAGGGTCAGACACAAGAATTTGTGTGACTAAGGCACAGCTAATCTTACAGAGTAGGACTGTATTATTATAATTAATTTATGTGAAATTATTAGGATTCAAAGTTAATATAGCCACTCTCCTTTTCAAAAATTATTGGTTTTTCAGATATAAACTTGTGATTTTAATTTTCTCCCATTCTACCAAACCCTGGCTTTTTTTTTTAATTTTATTGAAGTATACTTGATTTACAATGTTATGTTAGTTTCAGGTGTACAGCAAAGTGATTCAGATATATATATACACACACACACACATATATATTCTTTTTCAGATTCTTCTCCATTATAGGTTATTACAAGATATGGAACATAGTTTCCTGTGCTATATAGTAGGTTCTTGTTGTTTATCTATTTTATATATAGTAGTGTGTATGTGTTAATCCCAAACTCCTAATTTATCACCCCTACCCTGTCCCCTTTGGTAACCACAAGTTTGTTTTCTATGTCTGTGAGTCTATTTCTGCTTGCAAATAAGTTCATTTGTATCATTCTTTTAGATTCCACATATAAGTTATATCATATTATACTTGTCTTTCTCTGTCTGACTTACTTCACTTAGTATGATAATCTCTAGGTCCATCCATGTTGCTTCAAATGGCATTATTTCATTCTTTTTCATGGCTCAGTAATATTCCATGTTACATATATATATATATATATATATATATATATATATAACATCTTCTTTATCCATTCCTCTGTCAATGGACATTTAGGTTGTTTTCCATGTCTTGGCTACTGTGAATAGTGCTGCTATGAACATAGGGGTGCATGTATCTTTTCCAATTACAGTTTTCATCTTTTCTGGATATATGCCCAGGAGTGAAATAGCTGGTTCATATGGTTCACTTTATTTTTAGTTTTTTAAGGAACCTCCCTACTGTTCTCCATAGTGGCTGTACCAACTTACTTTCCCATCAACAGTGTAGGAGGGTTCCTTTTTCTCCACACCCTCTCCAGCATTTATTATTTGTAGACTTTTTGATGATGGCCATTCTGACCAGTGTGAGGTGATACTTCATTGTGGGTTTTTTTTTTAAATAAATTTATTTTATTTTATTTATTTGTTTTTGGCTGCGTTGGGTCTTCATTGCTGCACACGGGCTTTTGTCTGGCTGCAGCAAGCAGGGGCTACTCTTTGTTGCGGTGCATGGGCTTCTCATAGCGGTGGCTTCTCTTGTTGCGGAGCATGGGCTCTAGGCACGCAGCCTTCAGTAGTTGTGGCACACGGGCTTAGTTGCTCCGTGGCATGTGAGATCTTTCCAGACCAGGGCTTGAACCTGTGTCCCCTGCCTTGGCAGGTGGATTCTTAACCACTGCACTACCAGGGAAGCCCTTCACTGTGGTCCTGATTCACATTTCTGTAATAATTAGCGATGTTGATAGAGCACCTTTTCATGTGCCTGTTGGCCATCTGGACGTCTTCTTTGGAGAAATGTCTACTTACGTCTCCTGCCCATGTTTTGATTGGGCTGTTTGATTTTTTGATATTGAGCTGTATGAGGTGTTTATATATTTTGGAAATTAATCCCTTGTCAGTTGCATCATTTGCAAATATTTTCTCCCATTCCATAGGTTGTCTTTTCATTTTGTTTATGGTTTTCTTTGCTGTGCAGAAGCATTTAAGTTTAATTAAGTCCCATTTGTTTATTTTGCTTTTGTTTCCATTACTCTAGAAGACAGATCCAAAAAAATATTGCTGCAATTTATGTCAGAGTGTTCTGCCTATGTTTTCCTCTAGGAGTTTTATAGTACCCAATTTTACATTAGGTGTTTAATCCATTTTGAGTTTAGTTCTGTATATGGTGTTAAAGAATGTTCTTATTTCATTCTTTTACATGTAGCTGTCCAGTTTTCCCAGCACCACTTATTGAAGAAACTGTCTTTTCTCCATTGTATATTCTTGCCTCCTTGGTCATAAATTAATTGACTGTAAATGAGTGGGTAAATGCAGAAAAAGCTTTTGATAAAATTCAGCATCCATTTTATGATGAACAAAAAACTCTTTGGAAAGTGGGCGTAGAGGTAACATACCTCAACATAATAAAGTCCACATATGACAAACCCACAGCTAACATCATACTGAAAGGTGAAAAGCTGAAAGCATTCCCTCCTAAGATCAGGAACAAGACAAGGATGCCCACTCTTGCCACTTTTATTCAACGTAGTTTTGGAAGTCCTAGCCACGGCAATCAGAGAAGAAAAACAAATAAAAGAAATCCAAACTGGAAAGGAAGAAGTACAACTGTCACTGTTTGCAGATGACATTATACTATACATAGAAAATCCAAAAGATGCCACCAGAAAACTACTAGAGCTCATCAGTGAATTTGGTAAAGTTGCAGGACACAAAATTAATACACAGAAATCTGTTTCATTTCTATATACTAACAATGAACTATCAGAAAGAGAAATTTAAACAATCAAATTTACCATCACATCAAAAAGAATAAAATATCTAGGAGGGGCTTCCCTGGTGGCGCAGTGGTTGAGAGTCGGCCTGCTGATGCGGGGGACACGGGTTCGTGCCCCAGTCCGGGAGGGTCCCGCATGCTGCGGAGCGGCTGGGCCCGTGAGCCATGGCCGCTGAGCCTGCGCGTCCGGAGCCTGTGCTCCGCAATGGGAGAGGCCATAACAGTGAAAGGCCCGCGTACAGCAAAAAAAAAAAAATCTAGGAATAAACCTACCTAAGGATGCAAAAGACCTGTACACTGAAAACTGTAAAACACTGATGAAAGAAACTGAAAAGGACACAAACAGATGAAAAGATATTCTTGGATTGGAAGAATCAATATTGTTAAAATGACCATACTACCCAAGGCAATCTGCAATCTACAGATTCAATGCAATCCCTAACGAATTACCAATGGCATTTTTCACAGAACTGACTTTCTAAAAAAAAAAAAACTCTATTGAGCTATAATTCATATACCAAAAGATTCACCCATTAAATGTCTACAATTCAGTGGTTTTAGAATATTCACAGAATTGTTTGTGCAACTATATCACTAATTGCAGAACATTTTCACCACCCACTAAAGAAATCCTGCATCCATTAGCAGTCATTCGCTATTTCTCTTTCCTCCTATCCCCCAACTAATCAACTTTCTGTGTCTGTGGATTTGCTTATTCTGGACAGGTATGATAGACACACTCATGCATAGCATATATATATACACACATATTAATTAATTTTAAAACACATTTGTGATTTTTAAGTATCTATAAAAATGAACCTTCCTCAGTTACTTTGGGAATGTTGGTGAATAGCTAAGAATGTGAAAGAGTATATAAACAAAAAGAATATGCTCTTCTTGAGCTCAAAATTTAGTTCCATAACATAACAGACCTTACTAAGGCATTCATTGTGAAAAGTCCTCTGAATTTATTTATTGATATAATAGGATCCTACATATAACATAGTCCCATAGTCCCCAGAGAAAGCCTTACTGTAAAGCTTCAGTGTGATTATGTAGCAGCCAAATTGACAGAACAGTATGAGGAAGTGTACATCTACCAGACTTGCTAATGATTGCCTCTAATCTTCAAAAGAGTTATTTTAACACCATTAATATTTTTTAAGAGACCTTTTGGTCTGATCATAGCTGCTTTAAAATCTCTGCTAAATGTCACTATAACAATGATTTCCCTTGAAACCACGTTAAGAGACTCATTCTGAGATTATTGGCAGTTCCAAGAAAATGGGGTAAAAAAGGAGGAAAAAGAAGAAGAGGAAGGAGGAGGGGAGTAGGAGGATAGGGAAAGGCAGGGGAAGGGGAAGAGAGGGGGTGGTGGAGAAAGAAGTGCCGGCGAAGGGGGAGGGAGACAGAAGAGGAGCAGAAGGAATGAGAAGAGGAAAAGCAAGCATAAGCGAGGGAAGAGACTGAAGAACACTGAAGGGAAGCAAAGCCATGAAATATTTACAGGAGGTACTGATGTTTTTCAGATAAAAGAATTGAGAGGTAGACTGCAGGAACTGGATTCACAGAAATGAAGAAATGTAAGAAGTAGGATGATACGTGGCTGGGTAATTTAATTCATGGCAAAACCTTTCATTACCAAGATCAACCTCTGTAATATACTTTGAAATGTGAGATTTACTAACTCTAATACAATCTTGAATCAAATCGTTTGCTAGTCACATGCCTTTTCTTTTGTTGGCTATATGCAAGTGTAATACAACCTCTTCCTCTTTGTACATAAGATTTTTAATCTTAAGCAATAGGTTACATTATATCCAATTTAAGTGTAAACCAGATTGCTCCCACCCCCCAAAAATCGTATCAAACAAGTTTTTGATGACGTACTCAACATGAGCTACACAGAGAATTCCAAGCTTAACACTCTGCCTCCAATATCGCCCGATGACATAGAAGCAGTGTGCTGGCTAACTTCATCTACCCTCTGGGGTCAGGGAAGACACAGTTTTTGTATAATTAAGGACTTAAAGAACCAATGCCAAACTAATTCTTGCTAAATAAGAATGGTCACATACACCTACAGATCCTACAGAGCCGCTTTCCTGCAGCAACTCTGAGCCCCACTCTGTAGCCATCAAGGCCATCAGGTACTAATTAGGTAGTGTGTTCTGTCAACGCTTTCATGCTCTTCTTTTATTAATTGATCATTCTGCCACATTAACGATACTAGTACACCTGCATTGAATTCCCTCAAGTACTTTACCCCTGAGATAGAAAAGAAAGCAAAGAAGATATGAGAATGTCACAGATTTACATTACCTACCTCATATTTGAATCAACACTAAGACTGTTTCCTCTAAAAGTTATCTATTTTTTACTTACAGAAATGCTCCCCTAAACTTAAAATGTACAGATTTTCCTTTAATAAAATGTAACTTCCATTGATTTAACCCTTATAAACTACAATGGGAATAAAATTCCCATTTTCATAAAGAAGTGTTCACTCACACTTAAACGCATAAAGGCTGGAGAGGTAGTGGCAATTCTTCTTAATTCTAACCACCTAATGGCGAGGGAAATTTGCCTAAAATGAAACTCCATAAACAAGAGAAGTGACCTTAGTCTGATAAAAACTGATGAGTAAAAAAGAAAAAGAAAGCATTTAATAACTGTAGTTAAATTCAATGAATATAATATAGTATTTCTGAGATAAAGGTCTAAGTAAGCTTCTTGGGACACTGAGAAAACACATATCCTCTGAGATACTTTTTGGTTTTCCTTATTGCAAATCACTGTTATTGTGAAGCAGCCATTAAAGAGTTGGTGAGGAAGTGCCGTTAAGATGGTGCAGTAGTGGTTCTCTAATGAATCTGCGTACAGTTTAGGTACCAAGAGAGATACACACTGACTGACATGGCTGAGTTTTGTTTTGTTTCATTTTCTGTATGACACTTACTAGCTTAAAACAAGATTATGTTACAAAAAGTTAGGTATAAAATTACTACAATTGTGTCCTTTACACTTTGACAATATATTAAAATTATGAAGGATTGAAAAAAACAATTACAAAGGTAAAGTCAAGTACAACTCACTACTGCCACCTAATGCTTAGTAAAATATTGCCTAAAGAAGCAGTCAACACCTCATGTACCACTTTATGCAACCGTAAACAGTTGAAACATGATTTTAAAAACATCTTCATGGTTTTCTAATTCAGATAGGGAAAATATAATCCATGTTCAAGACTGGCAGCCCAAAAGTGTGTTTATCCATTCAAAAAAGGCTCATTAACCACCTTACTACAAATCAGATACCGTGCTAGCCAATGAGGATCCATGATGGACAAAAACCAGGATCCCTGCCCTTGATGGACTCAGAGTCTAGCAGGGGAGTGCAGATAGGTAAACAATTAATTATAATGGGAAGGATGAGGTGCTAAGAAAAGATGACAGCATGAAAAAGTTGTTAACTTAGAATAAATTTCGGGAGGTTTCTTAATAAAGACACTTGACTAGGTTTTGAAGGATGCATAGGAGTCGGCCTGTGGAGGAACTGTGGAAGGGTGGAAGGGGAAAGGCATTACGTGCAGAGAGAAACAGCAAATACAAGACAGGAAAGTACTAAGATGGATATTAGAGTTACGAATAGCAGAACTGTAAGCTACGGTGGGAATGAGTAAAAGAACCAGTGAGTAGGGAAAGTTATGAGATGAAGTTGAAAAGCCAGATTGAGCTTAGACCATAAAGGAACTTTTTAGTATGCTAAAAAAAACATGGACTTTTCCCTACTTAAAACTTTACTTACTTGTTTCAAAGACAAAAAAATCTAACCTGATGGTGGGATGGAAGGGGTATGGAGAATAGGTAGGCTGAACTGCAAAAAGGAAACTACTGCAGTCCTCCTGCAACACTTCTGAGGAACTATGTGAACAATGCTGAGGAGGAAGACAGGAGACAGACAAGGGGAAAGGTGGGAGCCTGGGGACGTAGACTTGGAAGGCACCTGTGAAGCAGATAAAGCTACAGGAATACGCAGAGAGCAGTCCTTCTCAACTTTTTGAGTTCTGAACTCCTCCATGAATCTGATAAAAAGCTGGGGGAAAGGAAATACACACACAATTTTGTGTACAACTGAGGGATTAAAACCTCTAAAAGAACCTAAGCCTTAGATTAAGACAAGAGTTGGTGATAGAGGAAGAAAGATAAAACTCTGAAGGACAGTAACATTTACATCAGATAAAGGAAAAGATGCTAGAAAAGAAAACAGAGCAGTGAGCAAGAAAGTAACCGGGAAACAGGATCCAGAGAAGCCCAGGGAAGAAAGTTCTAAGGCAGATAAAAGACCTGCGACAGTAGTAAACCCACAGAATATGGTAAGTAGGGGGACATGGGCCATTTTAGTAGGCACCATTGAGAAGAAGGGCAGTAGTGAAAGAGAGGGGTGAGAAGCAAGTGGATGGTAGTCAAGGAATGTTTGGCAAGGTAGAAGAGCGGAGTGACAGAGTAGCCAAGGCCAAAGGGGAATGTTTTTAGAAGACGTTTTACTGGATGAGTGAGAAAAGCTAGTGAAAAGGGAGAATTCAAGACAGAGGAAAAAAGGGAACTGGAGCAGGCCTAACCATAAAATATGAAAAACTGAACTCTCATTCTGGGTTTGTTATTGCTAGTCATGTGACCCTAGAAAAGTTATTCAGTTGTACAAGATTTCTTCACCTGAAAAATGGAGAGAAAGCTTGCTAAACTACAAGCTACTTATGAAAGTAAGAACCTTTGTCCATCATATTACCATGAACTATATCTGCAGCATCTAGCACAGTGCCTGTAAGACCCTCCATAAATCTTTAATGAATAAATTATCTGTCCATACACCTCACAGTGTTTTGCTAAACTCAAATGACATAATGTGAGTGAACATATTCTGAATACAATTTAATTTTTTTTAAATGAGGGTGGCATGAGAAGAAGGTCATTGTAAGACCTCCAACGTAAATTAATAAATGCAAGAGATGTTCATTATTCAAGGATTCTATATTTGCAAATTCACCTACTTGCTAAAATTTACTTGTAACCCCCAAAACAACACTTATAATGCTCTCACAGTCATTCACAGAGATGCACAGAGTGGTAAAAATTTTGAATCATCTAACATGCACGTTCCCAGCTGAGGTCAAACAAGGATTTCATGTTTCAGCTCTCATACTGCATGTAAATAAGTGACCTTTTTACAGATTATTTAGTGCCACATTTTTCATACTTTGTTTTTCGTTGTCATTTTTTATTGTTTAAAATGATCCTCAAGCATAGAGCATTAAGGGCTGTCTAGTGTTCCTATGTACCAGAAACCTATGATGTGCCTTACGGGGGGAAATACATATTTTAGATAAGCTGCTTCTTTCAGGCATGAGTTACAGTGCTGTTGGCCCTGAGTTCAACATTAATGAATCAACAACGTATATTAAAGTGTCTTTAAGCAGAAGCATACATAAAACAAGGTTATGTACTGATCACTTGCTGAAAATATTGTGACCAGAGGCTCACAGGAACCTAACCCTGTATTTCCCCTATGAGCAATGTTTCAGTGTTTGCTAATTCTGTGTTTGTGGCAACTTTAAAGAACATAACCACAGCAAATAAGAAGAACTGACTGTATAATAATATATATATTACAATTAATTTACACCCATCACTTTTGAGAGCTCTCTCTCCTCTCCTTCTCTCCTGCCACACCCCAGGAAATCCTTAGCTAAGAATATCGGCCATGAGGATTCTACGCCCTTCTTCCAACCATAGCCATGCCTTACCCCCCTCCTTCCAGGGGCTGAGGACACAGGAATTCACTGCCCAAACAGCCTCAAGTCATAGGAGCGTAGACCACAGTAAGGACCCTGGGCGGGTGTGGGAAGAGAAGGAGGCAGGACAGTGGTGGCTTCCTCTGCCCTGCTGCATTAAGGCACGGAACTCCAAGCACTCTACATGCAATCCTGGCTTTCCAGGTCAATATGAAGGGATATTTGTCATGAAAATGTATTTTTCAAGATAAAAGAACTTATTTAATATTATGTTAGCTTGGCTTGTAGCTTTTAAATATTTAAGCATCTGTCACATAGACCCCCATTTCTAATCTTTTTCTAAGCCTAAGTAAATATTAATATTTACTTGTTAATAAATAAGTAAATATTAAATGGGCCTTATTAATATTATGTTACGGCTATCACCTTTTCATAACCTTATCAAAAGAGGAAGGGGAAAAAACCAGTTCAAGAAACGTCCTCAGATTTTTAGTGACCTTAGTGGTAGTTTACTTAGCTTGAAAAAGGAACAACTCTTTCAACAATAATTAAATTTATAAGATTTACTTAGCTTCCAGGGAGATCACAGTCAATCATATGGCAGACCATGAGTGATTTAACCTTTACATTTCTGGTATCTTCACACATTTTAACACAAGACAACAAAGCAACAGGTATATCTTAATATATAATTTATTTCAGATTTTTAGTGGCTCAGTATGTGTGTAAGTAGTATGTGTGTAAGATGGCATTCGCAGTTCAGTCAGGGATATCTAGATAGTCATAGAATTTGAGGGAGTTCTAGATGCAGAAAGTCCATTATAAGAGTAAATCCTAAAATTTGCTTAATACACCTGAGAAGATCATGGCTAAAACAAAACATGATTAAATACTTACCTTTTCTGGCCTTTCTTATTATGCAACAAGTGTTCCAGTTGAGTACTTCACCACCTGAAGCTCATTTTAACACTGACTTTCTAAAAGCCCAATACTAAGACTGTAGAATAATGTGCCACATTATTTTTAAATAATTTTTTAAATTACAAGATAGTATGCAAGGGCCACTGTGATTATGAAGCAGTCGTGTCCAAACTAAAAGATGCATTAAAATGGGTAACTAAGGCTTTTTAAAAAACCTTTCTTAGTCTTACAATTTTAATGACTATTAATTCCTCCTTCCTAAGAAAAGTATCCTTTAACTTAATAAACTGAGAACTATACACTTACATTCCCTATTTTGTTTTTCAGATACTGTCCTTTAAGTAGCAATACATTTATTCTTCTTGGTCTCAATATTCTCCTCTCAACATATTTAAAGTTCTCAAAAATATGTCTTCAGACTATTGAAAACCTAAAGCACTAAAGGTTCTACAGTCTTGGCTAAACTATTAAAAATGAACTGTAACAGCTGGACAGCCTCCGAGGACAGCTATAGACAAAACATCGGCTCAAAGATGGCCACAGGTCAAATCACTTCACATGCTGTGGCTCTATTTTGTCATCAGTTCACATGGATCAAGGACCATCTAACATCATCACTGAACCCATAAGGAATAACAGAAAAGGGAGAACAGTACTGCAACCAACATAGAGAGGACAAAATAACAGGAGACAACTCCCTTCTTAATCCTTCTATTCTATTTCAGCAAAATCCAGTGCAATCAACCAATGCATGTAGAGAGAGTCTATTATACAAAGTACACAGAGTTGGTGCTACCAAGGACAGAAAAATTACAGACAGGACTCCTGCCTTCAAAAACTACATTTAGCTGAGAGGCAGCCATAGGCATAAGTAATTACGGTAAAGACAGAATGTGGTCAGTGGGACAACAGAGTTACAATGTATCAATGGAACACATAAGGTGAGACTTTCAGGAAGGAGTTATTTTGAGCCGTACCTTAATGGAAAGTGGACTTCCTCCTATTGAATGGGAAGGAATGGAAGAATGGGAAGACTGCTTCTTGTTTCCATTAGTGGTGGACTTGCTTATTCAAACCAATCTTTCCATTGAAAACAACTGGATAAAAAATCTGGATAAATGTGTGTGTGTGTGTGTGTGTGTGTGTGTGTGTGTATAACTCTTAAAAGCATCAAAGAGTTAACAAGATAGTAAAGAATTCCAGGCCAAAACTGAAGGGAAAACAGATAATCAAGGACAAAGGATAGGGCTGCTTCTGCTCCAAGGGTATTTCACCTATTCTGGAAAGTATCCTGGAAATAAACTTTCATTCTGATAACCTTATTTGGCTTAAGGTGGTTACACACATCAGGGAGGGAATGCCTGGAGGAAGAATAAACAGGTTATTGGACTAGAAAACATGAAAGCTGAAAATGAGTCTAACACCCAGCTGTGCAGAGGAGACCCATCCTGTTACATTAGAATGAGGGACTGAGGCCAGTGTGGGCAGGGTATGTTCCCACACTTACTGGCCCTTGACCTTCTTTCCCTACAATATAGCAACCCGGTGTGTGTGTGTGGGGGGGGGTCATTTCTCTTTCACAAACTACAAGCAAAACTTGTTGTGCAACCCTGCTCTCCCGTTTCCGCAGTCAGGTAATAGTACTAATTTCCCAATATAGCACTAATTTCTCTAACTGAACACTTACAGAAGAGTTTTCTTAGGTGTCAAGGTTCAAAGGCAATGTGAAAATGCCATTTAATCAAAACTACTCTTGAAAATCTTTAAATTTTCCATTAAGTGTAATATTTGAATTTTCATGAGTACAACTCTACACAGCAATCTGTATATATAAGTGCATAACATATACAGTAATGAACACATGATAAAAAGCACACAACCAAAATATAATTTTACCATTTTAATTTTTTTCTTTTTTTTTCTTTTTTTTGCTGAACACTGATAACTAAATTTGCATTTTCTTTTTTTTTTGCTGAACACTGATAACTAAATTTGATATCATCATGCAATATTTTTATATGGCCCTTCATGGTTCTCTAACAGCATCCTGTACACAATTTCTGGTGATGGTGATAAATTATAATAAGGAACTACATGCAAGACACTGGCTAAATGCTTTACATTATTTCACTTAATCTTTATGAAAAAAGAAAAGAAGAATAAGAAAAATCTTTGTCTCAATTTTTACAGATAAGGGAACTGAGGCTCGGAGAGGTTAAGTCACTCCTCTTGGGTCACACAAATCATAAATGGCACAAGTGAGACTCAAAGGCAGGGCAAAGTGATACAAAGTCAGGACTCTGAATGACTATGCTATACATAAACTTCCTTATGAAACCACATTTTAGAATTTATATACAAGCATATCTCATTTTATTGAGCTTCATTTTGCTGTTCTTCACAGATATTATGCTTTCTACAAATTAAAGGTTTGTGGTGACCCTGTGTTGAACAAGTCTCAGCACCATTTTTCGAGCAGCATTTGCTCACTTTGTGTCTCTGTATCACATTTTGGTAGTTCTTTCAACATTTCAAACTTTTTCATTATTACTGTACTCGTTATAATGATCTGTGATCAGTGATCTTTTTTTTTTTTTTTTTGCGGTTCGCGGGCCCCTCACCGCTGCGGCCCCTCCCGCCGCGGAGCACAGGCTCCGGACACGCAGGCCCAGCGGCCACGGCCCACGGGCAGCCGCTCCGCGGCACGCGGGATCCTCCCGGACCAGGGCACGAACCCGTGTCCCCCGTACTGGCAGGCGGACTCCCAACCACTGCGCCACCAGAGAAGCCTGATCAGTGATCTTTGATGCTATTGTTGTAATTGTTTTGGGACACCACAAACCACACTCACATAAAATGGTGAACTTAACAATGTGTGTTCTGACTGCTCCACTGACCCGCTGGTCCCTAACTCTCTCTTTCTGCTCGGGCTTCTCTATTCCCTGAGACACAACAATATTGAAATTGGGCCAATGAATAACCAAACAATGGACTCTGAGTGTTCAAGTAAAAAGAGGAGTCACCTGTCTCTCACTTTAAATCATGAGCTGGAAATGATTGCTTAGTAAGGAAGGCATGTCAAAAGCCAAGATAAGCTGAGAGCTGGGCATCTTGCAACAAACAGCCAAGTTGTGAATAAATGCAAATGAAAAGTTCTTGAAGGAAACTAAAAGTGCTACTCCACTGAACACATGAATGATAAGAAAGCAAAACAACCATCACTGCTGACATGGAGAAAGTTTGAGTAGTCTGGATAGAAGATCCAACCAGACACAACATTCCCTTAAGCCAAAGCCTAACCCAGACTAAGGCCCTAACTCTCTTTAATTCTATGAAGGCTGAGAGAGGTGAGGAAGCTGTAGAAGAAAAGTTTGAAGCTAGCAGAGGTTGGTTCATCAGATTTAAAGAAAGAAGCCACCTCCATAACATAAAAGTACAAGTTGATGTAGCAAGTGCTGATGTAGAAAAGCTGCAACAAGTTATCCAGAAGATCTAGCTCAGATAATTAATGAAGGTAGCTGCACTAAACAACAGATTTTTAATATAGACAAACAGCCTTATATTGGCAGAAGATGCTATCTAGGACACTCATAGCTAAAGAGGATAAGTCAATGCCTGGCTTCAAAACTACAGAGGACAAGCTGATTCCTTTGTTAGGGGCTAATAAAAGAATTAGCTGAATTTTAAGCTGAAGCCAATGCTCATTTACCATTTTGGAAATCCTAGGGCTCTTAAGAATTATGTTAAATCTACTCTTCCTGTGTTCTATAAATGGAACAATAAAGCCTGGATGATAGCACATCTGTTGACATCATGGTTTACTGAATATTTTAAGCCCACTGTTGAAACCTTGTGCTAAGAAACAAAAGATCCCTTTCAAAATATTACTGTCCATTGACAATCAACTGGTCACCCAAGAGCTCTTGATGGAGATGCACAATAATATTAATGTTGTCTTCATGCCTGCTAACACAACATCCATTCTGCAGCCCATGGATCAGGGAATAATTTCGACTTTCAGGTCTTATTATTTAAGAAATACATTTCATAAGGCTATAACTACCATAGATAGTGATTCCTCTAATGGATCTGGGCAAAGTAAATTGAAAACCTTCTGGAAAGGATTCATCATTCTAGATGCCATTAAGAATATTTGTGATTCACGGGAAGGGGTCAAAATACTAACATGAACAGGAGTTTGTTAGAAGTTGATTCCAACCCTCACGGATGACTTTGAGGTGTGCAAGACTTCAGTGGAGGGAGTAACTGCAGATGCGGTAGAAAGAGCAAGAGAATTAGAATCAGAAGTGGAGCCTGAAGATGTGACTGAATTGCTACAATCTTATAACAAAACAAATGAGGAGTTGCTTCTTATGAATGAGCAAAGAGTGGTTTTTTGAGATAGCATTCATTCCTGGTGAAGATGCTATGAAGGTTGTTGCAACAAAGGATTTAGAATATTACATAAACTAAGTTGATAAAGCAGTGGCAGGATTTGAGAGGACTGATTACAATTTTGAAAGATGTTCTACTGTGTATAAAATGTTACCAAACAGCATTGTGTGCTACAAAAAATTGTTTGTGAAAGAAAGAGTCAGTCGATGCAGCAAACGTCACTGTTGTCTTATTTTGAGAAATTGCTGCAGCCACGCCAACCTTCAGCAACACCACCCTGATCAGTCAGCAGCCATCAACACTGAGGCAAGACCCTCCACCAGCTGAAGGCTCAGATGATGGTTAGCATTTTTAGCAATAAAGTACTTTTAAATTAAGGTATGTACATTGTTTTTTTAGACATAATGCTATCATATACTTAATGGACAACAGTAGTGTAAACATAACGTTTATATGTACTGGGAAACCAAAAAATTCATGTGACTAAATTTATTGAGATATTTGCTCTACTGCAGTGGTCTGGAACCAAACTCACAACATCTCCAAAGTACGCCTGTACTGTATACATTACAGCATTTATTATGATACTAGTATTTAAACATCTGTGTCTCCCTCCTAACAATAAACTCTGTTATATCCACAGCATCTAGCATAGTGTCTAGAAATACAGTAGATACCAATCCTAACAAATGCTGAGCGAACAGATGAATGAATAACTATAGACAAACTCAGACTGTTTCAACTCTCATAAATAGATCTGAATGTATGCATTTAACTAATTTGAAAAGTATAATTCTCAAATGAAATATTCTGGATTACCTCCAGGGATTGCAAGATTTGTATTTTGTATTTTAAAATATTTTGAGACACTAAAAGGTAATGGGTAGTTTAAGTTGCTTCAGAGAAAAAACATGTTTTCCAGGCTATGTTATCCCACACACTGCACCAAGGATAATCCTCAATTACAGTCAATATTTCAAAAAGCTTAACAGAAGGGTTTTATATTCCATTACTGAGTTTAAGAATCTATCTGCTCTTTAATTAGTAGATAACATGGGCACAACAGCATTAACTCTATTTGTGACACAGAAAATAATTCAAGCATACATATGTGTAATATAAATTATTACAGTTATTAAGAATAAATGAATTTGAAAATAAAGGAAAAATTAGTTAAAACACAAATAACCTTAACAAGTAAAAGGGGATTAATGAGCTGAAATCCATGATGTACTTCAAGGCAAATTTTAAAGGTGTTTCCTATGTCAGATGGCATGATTTTATGAATATCTTGCAAGATGATAGTTACTATTTGAAAATCATATAAACCCCCTGCAACTCACTTATAACATGCCCTAAATGTGCTAACTAGACTTCTTATAAAACATTTTTGTGGATGGCATATTATGTAAGTAATATGCTATAATCGGTTTACTCTTCAGGAGGAGGTAAAGAGATAAATTCACCTCTCTTTAAAAATCGTAACTAACCAATTTGATTCATTAAAGATCAAATAAAACATAAAGAAATTTTAAGAGCTTAAAATAATGACGAAAGAAATCTACAGACAGTGAAAGCAGTTCCATGGTGGCTGAGGGAAAAAGAAGCATAAAGGAACTTCCTGGGATGATGAAAATGTTCTGTACTTGATATGGTGGTGGTTATACAGGTATATTAAATCAAAACTCATTGAAATGTACTAAAAATAGATGTGTTTTATTGCTTATATACTATACTTCAATGAAGTTGATTCTTTTCTAAATGCCTAAAAGAAGTATACCCTATGAAACCATAAAGTTCTAGCCATTTTATTTAGATTAAAAAAAAAAAAGTAGAACAATTCTAGTGAATTTCAACACTTTAACAAAAGTGTCATATTCCTTTGGGAAGCATGTTTTTTTTGTACCTTGGTACAACTAAAAATGTTTACCAAGTCACAAGGAAATTCTAAATGTAATTTAAAACAAAACATACACTTTTCCAATTTCAATTTTTGTTTAGTATTATTATTTTACACAAGTTTTTTTTAGGCTATAATATTTTTATTCTTGTTTTCTTGCTTATATTAATTTTTTGTTTTGAAAAACCTTAAGCTTATAGAAATGTTACAAGTACATTACAAAGAACTTTTTTTTTCCTCAACCATTTGAGATTAAGTTGCCAACCTAATGCCTTGTCACCCCCAAATACTTCAGTGTCTACTTCCTACAAGTAAGGATATGTCTTCTAGCCACAATAAAACCATTAAAATCAGGAAATAACTGTTTATATCATACTATCATCTAATCCTCAATTCCCATTTAGATTGTGCCAGTTGTCCCAAAGATGTCCTTTAGTGAGCAGAGGGATCTAGTTTAGAATCACGCATTGCATTTAATTGTCTTGTCTCTTTAATTTCCTTCAGTTGAAATAGTTCATTCTTCCTTGACTTTCATGACCTTGTCACTTTTGCAGATTAAAGACTAATTATTTTGTAGAATGTCCCTCAGTTGGGTTTGTCTGATGTTTCTTCAGGATAAGATTCAGGTTTTGTATTTGTGGCAGGAATATCACAGAAGTGATGCTGTGTCTGTCTCATTTACTTTTTTTTTTTAACATCTTTATTGGAGTATAATTGATTTACAATGGTGTGTTAGTTTCTGCTTTATAACAAAGTGAATCAGTTATACATATACATATGTCCCCGTATCTCTTCCCCCTTGCATCTCCCTCCCTCCCACCCTCCCTATCCCACCCCTCTAGGTGGTCACAAATCACCAAGCTGATCTCCCTGTGCTATGCAACTGCTTCCCACTAGCTATCTATTTTACGTTTGGTAGTGTATATATATATCCATGCAACTCTCTCACTTTGTCCCAGCTTACCCTTCCCCCTCCCCATATCCTCAAGTCCGTTCTCTAGTAGGTCTGCATCTTTATTCTCATCTTGCCCCTACGTTCTTCATGACCATTTTCTTTCTTTTTTTTTTAGATTCCATATATATGTGTTAGCATACAGTATTTATTTTTCTCTTTCTGACTTACTTCACTCTGTATGACAGACTCTAGGTCCATCCACCTCACTACAAATAACTCAATTTCGTTTCTTTTTATGGCTGAGTAATATTCCATTGCATATATGTGCCACATCTTTATCCATTCATCTGTTGATGGACACTTAGGTTGCTTCCATGTACTGGCTATTGTAAATAGAGCTGCAATGAACATTTTGGTATATGACTCTTTTTGAATTATGGTTTTCTCAGGGTATATGCCCAGTAGTGGGACTGCTGGGTTGTATGGTAATTCTATTTTTAATTTTTTAAGGAACCTCCATACTGTTCTCCATAGTGGCCGTAACAATTTACATTCCCACCAACAGTGCAAGAGGGTTCCCTTTTCTCCACACCCTCTCCAGCATTTACTGTTTGTAGATTTTTTGATGATGGCCATTCTGACCGGTGTGAGATGATATCTCATTGTAGTTTTAATTTGCATTTCTCTAATGATTAATGATGTTGAGCATTCTTTCATGTGTTTGTTGGCAATCTGTATATCTTCTTTGGAGAAATGTCTATTTAGGTCTTCTGCCCATTTTTATTTTACACAAGTTTTGAAAATGATTTTTGGTTTACAACTTTATCATATTATTTAATTTTGAATATTTAGTATCTTTGTTCTACCTTTCTGTGCTCAATACTTTCATTTTCCCAGTCTAAATCTTCTGCAATAAAGGTTCCTTTATGTTCTGACATTCTATATTTCTTTTAGTTAGTCTCTGAAATTCCATGATTCTTTTAAGCCAGACTATGAGACAAATAAAACAATGCTCTAACTACCCCTTCATGGATTTCCTATCAGCTAGACAAGTCAGATCATAATTAGAAAGTTATTTTAAGATTTCTTTTTTTCACTTTCTGCAAAAGCAAACTGTGAACCATTTACACCCAGGTTAAAGTTTAAAAGGATTATCAGTAATAGAATTTTAGGCAAACCTGTGAAGGGAATATTTTTATCTTAAACACATGGCCAACTAGAGACAAATCACCACAGCCTTCTCAATTACCACTATTTGTTGTCTAGAGTGTATGTGTTATGAGTCAACAAAGCAATCTTGAATCACCAAAACCAAGTTACTTCCAGTATGGTAAACAAGGAAAAAAGTTCTCAGATATGAGGAGTCAACTAGATGACAACAGAAGACATAATAAAAGGAAAGGAAAAAATAGAAGAAACAAATTTTAGAGCTGGCTTTAGAAAGTAACAGTATAAGCAACTCACTTTTTTAACAGATGAAACGCTGGCCCATAGTCTGTGACTTAAGACGTATCTTAGCTTGCCTGGCACAATTTTAGTGAAAATGGGGAGGGTATGGGAAGATGAACTTTTTCCCTCCCAGCTTTACTGAGATATATTTGCCATATAACACTGTATATAGTAGTGGTTATGTATTCTTTTAAACAGTGTAGCTAATTCACAAAATTGTTTTCCATTTTTAAAACATTCAGCCAAGGCTGTTAATCAAATCAGATTCCAAGGGTCGCAGGTGGTTATATTCGATTTGTCCTATAAGAAAGACTACTAATTCTCTCCAATTTCCGCTGCAATTCTGAGTTGCTTAGCACTCAGGGTTGCCAATGTTTCTAGTTGCTATATCCAACGGACTTTGTTTCAGTTGGCAGCCTTCCTGGCCCCCCAACAATATCTGCAACTGTTGGCCACACCATCTCTTTTCCTTGGTTTTAGTTAACACCCTCGCTCTTCTGGTGAGACTCCTATTATCTCTGGCCACTCCTTTTCATTCTTAGTGAAGAACCATTCCCTAAGGTTCTGTCCTAGGAAGCTATATAACACACTATATCTCCAGCCCCCTTGACCACAGGGTAATCTCATGGAGGCAAAGCTCAATGCATGGCTTTTAACCCCGACTTCTCGAGTTCTATCTGCACTGCCACCTGCCAACTGGAAATCTTCACATGGCTTTTCTTCCACAGACACATCCCACTCCACTTGCTTTTTAATGAACCAAACATCTTTTCCCAGAAAACTTCTTCCTCCTCTGTTCCTTATCTTAGTTAAGAACATCACCTACCTACTGGGTTCTAAGTTCAAAATCACAAATTCATTTTCCATCCCCCATTTCCTGACATATTCAATCCACCACAAACCTACCTCCATATTCTCTTTCATCTCCCTCTTCCTTTCTACTCTCAATACGAATGCAACGGTTCAAGTCCTCATTGCCTCTTGGTGTAATTGTTACAAAGACGTTGTTCTCTCTGCCTCAAGTTTCTCTCCACTCCAACATATCTTATTTAGTTATCAATGTTACCTGCTAAAATATATATCTAATCTTGTTCAAAAATATCCTTAGGACTTGCAGAATAAAGTTTAAACTCTACAGCCTATATTCAAACACTATACAATTTGACTTACAACCAACATTCCCAGCCTCACACTCTGCTATAGCTCTTGGGCCAGTACACTGGTTCTCATCAATTTCCTGAGCATTCTCTGCCCCTGACTCTACTATACCACAGACTTCTGAAGAGAAGTCATGCTTTAGACTACATGCCTTCTTAGAAACAACATGCAATAATGCTCATACTTACCCATACTTGTAAGAGTCAAGAGCCAGAAAGTTCCAAAAAAAAGTCTCCAAACGCATCAACAAAAATCCAGGAGAATCAATAAGTGAGGATAATATCAGCCCCCAAAGTTCAATAATCAGAAGGACGCATATCCATGAATTGGCAGTGGCCTTTGGAAACCAATTATGACAAAGATGCATGGAGAAACAATAGCAAAAGGAGAGAAAAGAGACAAAAATTCAAAGGTAACAGAAGGAAACAATAAGAGAAATAATGACTAAAGATGAGAAGCAGCAAGAGAAGCAATGAGAAACAGTTCAAAGAAAAATAATAATAGAAAACAGACACAGTGAAGATGGGAGAAAGGGGGATGGTTCAACAACAGGGCAACAGCATGGAGATACTCCACACAGAGATACTCAACAAAGAAACATAACAGTCCTATAAACCTCAACAATTCACAGTAAAGGAATAACAAAACACCAAAAACATGATGAATTGAGTCACCAATCAACCTAATAAAGCCAATCGCCTCTTGAGATTTCCTTTTTCTTTTTTCTAATTTAGAAAACTACAGGCTTTCCAAAATTGCACAGTATTACATGATGAGTAACAATATCTCCACAGCTGAAAAGTAGCACTCTTACTTACTTACTCTCTGTGCTAAGTCTTTTATTTCATTCACTTGCTAAAATAACTTTTCTTCTGAAATATGACAGTCCCCTGCCTTCCTAAAGAAAATATCTACATATCACAATTATATCTATTCAGGACAAAACAGTGCAGTGCTCATACTATTGCCCTACTGTGTAAGAAGTATACTATTAGACCCATGATAGAAGCCTTGCTACCATCTACAAATGGAGGAAAGTTTAGAACTGTGCTAACCTCAAAGCATAAAAATGGATGCTTCCTGAGCCCAGACCTGTGTCTCAATTTTCTTAATATTTTTCATAGTTAAAAAAAAAAAATCCTAAGCACTGTTCTGCCTGAATGTGACTCCTGGGTCTGTAGTATAGACTAGGGATTTCCAAACTTCAGTCATCCTTATACCATCTTTAAGATTTTTGCCATATTCTCATACTATTAATATTCTTATTTACTTTTTTTGGTAAACAGACTTTAACTCATTTTTATTACTCAGCTTCATTCTAAAACCAAGTATCTGCTGTGATATATATATATATATGTATAAATAAAATACTTTATAGTAAAAATATAACTACTTACATAAAAATTGTTCACCTGCATACTATTTAAAATTATTTTTCCATATATCATCAATAAAGTGTACCACACTTTAAGAAATAGTACCAAAATATACCATACTTTATGTATTTATGATTTACATAAGAGGAGGCCTCACTGAAAAGATTAAAACCTATATTTGCATCTATATTCTAACCAAAAAGGATTTTTTGAGCTAATATGATTAAATGATTGCTGTATATTTTCTAAAGAGTAGTTTCGGCATTTCAAATTAAGCCATGTCATTAGAAGGAAGAATGTACTGGTAACATTACTAAACAACAAAGGAAATGCTTTAGAGAACCCATCTGCTAATACAACACTCTGAAAGATTTCATGTTACTTTAATTTAGCAACTTAACCAAATTTACTGGAGCAGTAAGTTATAGGTTGCTGGGTTTAAGATGGAGGATAGGTTAACTGTTCTTGAATTTATTCACATAGCAAGACTCCCGACTTTATGCAGTGCCTGGCATCCTTTCACCTCAATTTCCTCACACACTATTGAGGAATTACCTCTCTAAAATTGTGTATGGTCTTCCACAGCTAAAGTTTGCGTGCCGGAACAGAGCCCTCTCCTGCAACTCTGAATTTTTACCAAGGCAGTCAGAAGCTCTTCATAGCAATGGTGGCAGTAGAGGTAATAGGAATGGTGCCCTGACCAGGCTGCTCCAGTTGTGAAACAGATGCTATGCATCCTGGTTCCTATTTTTTTAAGCCCTTTGCAGTCCCCTTGGTTTGTTTCTCTTAGACATGAGCCTTCAGCCTCCTATCAATTCTCTGAGCCCCACAAAACTCTTCTAATAGCCATCTTTGTGCTTGGCAGGAGTTGGTTTTTATTGCTTGCAAAAAAGAAGCTTAAATAATACAAAACAAAATGATGTTTCATGATTGAAAATGTAATCAACTCAGTTTTCAAAAGTGTCATCTAAGCTAGTACATGGTTCATCAAAAATTTTTTTCACCAAATTTTTTTGGATCAAAAGAATTTTTTTTGATGATTCATTTCACTGTTTTATACCTACAATGAAATAAAGTATCAGAAGTATAAGCTTACCTTAGGTTAGCTAATCTACTAACTGTAAAATCAAAATCTTTACCCTAAGGAAACAGTCAAAAATTAGAAATAAAAATTTTTAACAATTTTCTGCTCATTTCAATGATTCAACTTGTGTCCTAAGACATTATTCAAAATAAAGATCTTACAGAAATATTTCATGAGAAGTGTAATCCATTATAAGAGACTTTCTACCTCATACCTTTAAAGATTCATTTTGTTTCCTTTTTCATTGAGGAATAATTTACATACAGTAAAATGTACCCATTTCAACTGTATGGTTTGATGAATTTTAGTAACTGTATATAGTCATGTAAGATCCACCAAAATCAAGATACAGTTCTATCGCCTCCAGGCTTCCTCATGCCCCTCTGTAGTCAATCCCCTCCACCAACCTCAACCAGCTACTTAAAGATTTATTTTTAGTGTTATATATGTCTGTAGTAGCACTGAATTTAAAGAAAATCTGGGTCATGTGTATTAAAGTATCTTCTAGTGGGAACAGCCAAATCTTAGGGTTTTGGTGTAGAATAACATCCATACCATCATTTACAATAGCCGAGACATGGAAGCAATCTAAGTGTCCATCAATGGATGAACAGATAAAGTTGTGCATATGTCTCCAATAGAATATTCTTCAGCCATAAAAAGTAAGGGAATCCTACAATTTGCAATAGCATGGATGAACCCTGAAGACATTATGCTAAGTGAAGTAAGTCAGACAGAGATAAATACTGTATGATCTCACTTATATGTGAAATCTTAAAAAAAAAATAAATAAACTCATAGAAAAAAAATTTGTGGTTACCAGAGGCAGAAGGTGAGAGAGGGGAACTGGAGGAAAGTTGTCAAAGAGTTACAAACCCCCAGTTATAAGATTAAAGTAAGTACTAGGGATGTAATGTACAACATGATGACTATAGCTAACACATTGCTATATAAGATATAGGAAAGTCGTTAAGAGCGTAAATCCGAAGAGTTCTCATCACAAGGAGAAAATTTTTTTCCTTTTTTCTTTTCTTCTTATTGTACTTTTATGGGAAGATGCATGTTAGCTGAACCTATTGTGGTAGTCATTTTACAATATATTTAAATCAAACAATCATGCTGTATACCTGAAACTTACACAATGATGTATATCAATTATTTCTCAATAAAACTGGGGAAAAAAGGTCAAAAAACAGAGGCACAAATTCCCAAAAGGAGGAGGAATTCTTTCTGATACACCATCAATGAACAATGATTTAATAAAAATTGAAGTTGACAAGAAGGCCAATTTGGTACAATGTTGTTATGGTCTAGAAATAAAGTTTTAGAGAATGCTGACACTCAAAAGAAGGTGAAAATGACAATGCAAGTCCTATCTGGGAGAAAGGTGCTTTCACTGATTGATTAATCAGTCCTGTAAATACGCAGCCATGTATAGATATAAATTCTTCATCTTCACTTTAAGAGATAAAAAAACAAGCTGACATTTGACATTTTTCACTATCTTCCCAAACATCTATGTCTGTATTTTCACAGTACAAAAATCTATATTGACAATGATGACCCTTAAGCCATTAAAAAAGGTTAAAGTGTTATTTTCACTGTGTTGGAAAAAACCAGAAAAGTGTCAACCTCCCAATACTGAATTATTACATGCAACTATAAAATAACTGAGCATTTACTATGTGCCAAGCATTGTTTTAAATGCTTTATGTGTATAACTCATTTAAATCCTTCCAACTGCCCTATGAAATAGATATTTAGTTACTAAATGCCTAGAACAGGGCTGGCACATAGTAGGTATTCAATATTTGTAATGAATAAATAATGATTCACATCTATTTTGCAGATAAGGAAACAAGCTCCTAAATTACAGAGCTGGCTCAGAGTCACAGAACTACTATGTGGCAGTCAGAATTCAAACCCAGGAAGTTATCTCCAGAGCCCACATTTTTTTGTGTTTTTCTTTGGTTTTTTTTTTGTTTTTTTTTTTTTACGGTACGCGGGCCTCTCACTGCTGTGGCCTCTCCCGCCGCGCAGCACAGGCTCCGGATGCCCAGGCTCAGCGGCCATGGCTCACGGGCCCAGCCGCTTCACGGCATGTGGGATCTTCCCGGACCGGGGCACGAACCCGCGTCCCCTGCATCGGCAGGCGGACTCTCAACCACTGCGCCACCAGGGAAGCCCCAGAGCCCACATTTTTAACCCTTCACTATTCTGCACCTTTAACATAAACGCTACCTTTTCTCTAAAGATACAATCTATTATTGCCGTATATATGCAGTAGAAAGATTAAGAAAAAAGTAACTCTTACCTTTTTACTTTCCCAGTTTTCAAAGCATATATAGAGTGTGTCATAATTTCTTGCCACTAACCAGCATGTTACTTAATTTCTGAGTCTCAGTTTCCAGGGATAATAATATCTCGCTTTACAGAGTTAAATAAATAAATGCACATAAAGTGGTTAGAAGAGTGTCTGATACACAGTGTTGTGTAGTAGCTAAAATTATTACTTAATGTTCACTTAAAATGTCATTCCTACCATTCTTATCATGGAAGAGAATAGTTCATACGAAAGTAATTTATTGTTAAATACCTTGCACCCTGTACGACACCCAGATGCCAGGTAAATAGTTAACCACATTAACAAAAATCTTAACGTTCATTACAAGTTACACTCTTCTGATTTTTACTTACAACACTCCCAGATTTTTTCCGAAAATTTCTCTTAATGCCTAAGTACTTTTCCTATGATCAAGATCACACCACTTTGCAGTGTAGTCAAAAGACCTGTTTAAAGAATTGTTCTTAGCTCCCTTCTCTGCTGATGTGGTCTTTTCCCCTCATAGCACAGGAACCTTTTTACTTTCTTTTTCAAGATGTTAAAATGTATTACATAACAAACTTAATGTTAATCTATATATATATATATATATATAATCACTTGTAATCAAAAGAGAACCACTGAATGCCCACATAAGTGTTAAAGGCACTTATATCCTTCCAACATTAAGAATATGAGCATACTGCACACTTCCGCCTCAAATTACATGGATTTTCTTTAAGATTATGGAACATATTGTAAGAGCAGCATATAATTTTCCAACACAATAATTCTTTTGCAGTTGAAAGGTATCCTGTAATATTATCAGCATCAATGAGAAAAGACCCCCAATTTTCAATGTGACAAAGATTTTGGGGGGAAGCTTTATCCTCAGTTAACAGCAATTTTCACAGGCATAACTGCAAAAAATATGGGAATAATATAACTAATCATTCTTGACCCTAGATCATTTCAAAGCAATGAATTATCATTTAACGTACGTTAAAAAAAAACTAAAAAATAGTTTAAAAATTGATTCATAAAAAAAGAACAACAATGCGCTTTTATTAATGAAGTCCCTATTAATACAATGCTGCTGGGAAATGCTGATTTAATTACCTTTATTTTTATATAGTAATTTATTAGGCAACAGACTTAATGGTATGTGAAATAAATGTCTTTCGAGCTAATTCGGCACTTTACGTTTATATGTATCTTTAAAGCATTCTAAAAGATCTCAATTAGTTAATAAGAATTTTTTCAGAATCACGACCTTGAGTAAGTACTACGTTTACAAAAACTGAAATAAGGAAACAGCATTTACTAAATCAACATGTTCTGTAAACTTAGCAGCCTGCGAGTTAGCAATATTTTATCCCAACAAGTAATTATGTAGGAGGTGTTAAATTCAAAGTCTTCTCAACTTGGAAAAGTACATGTAATAAATGTGCCTTTTTACAAAATTAGACACAGAATAGTATTTGTCAAATGTAATTTTATTCTCCAACTGTTCTGTGACATTGTCGAAAAACAGACTAAGAAAATATATGGTAATTCAAATTGGAAAGAAAGCTTATGAACTTTAAATTATACTACTTCATTAACTGTACATGAATGAGGTGTTCCACTGAAATCCAGAAAACTGAAAATTATGCCTTTAAACAACTGTAAACCCTTCTGGATGGCAATTATGAGAAGTCTGATATAATGGGAGAGAGTCTAGGGGCAGAGGATATGTGCAAGCCTAGGTTTCATACCTTACTAATTGTGCATTTCAGACAAATCACTTAACTATAACTAAGCCTTGGTTTTCTCAACTGCAAATATGAAGATAATATTAACTAGCTTACAGGACTGCTGAGAGGATAAAACCAGAAAAGATATAAAAGCATTTGTAAACTGTAAACTAGTATAAAGTACTATATATATATGCTACTAATTATATACTTACTACCACATACTTCCTTGCCTTCTTAAACAGAATACACTGAACATAGTTTAACCTATGGCCATTAATTCTGAATATAAATTATCGTACTAAGCTGTAAATGGGGACCAAAGGCACTGTGACCCAGGCTAAAGAAGGCCAAGATATTAGGCTGATTGTTTTAATGCCACTTTATAGGTCTGGTTTCCTTCTGCACAGTTAGTTGTTGGCTGAGACTTCCTGCTGCTATCAGCACACTCAGCTACTTATAGGGAACCTTCCCAGAATAACGCTAGTTGGAATTCTCTCTCCTATAATTTGCTGCTCCACTTCCTCTTTCAACAGATAACTCTGTTTTCTCCTTCACAGAGAAAAAAAGAAACCACCAAATGAGAGCTCATCATCTTCCCGCTACCAAACTGACAAATGAACCAGCTCTTGGATCCAACTTTCCTTCTCTCCTATAACAACAGAGACAGAGCCCTTCCTTCTCTTACCTAAAGGGAATCCTTCCACCTATGCTTTCAGATGCCATTCCCTTTTGACATCTGTCAGTTATCCTCTCTC